>NW_024354875.1:11758665-12019086 GCF_902729225.1 Pteropus medius | reverse complement strand
CTCCTTCTTCTTCTTCTTTTCTTCATCTTTTTAAATCTCTATTGTTCAGAATAGGAAAATATTAATGTATATATTCAACTTCACTGATTATTTCCTCTATCCCCTCCATTCTGCTATTGAGCTCATTCATTGAGTTTTTAATTTAATTTTTCAATTCTAAATGTCCCCTTTTTTTCTTTTGTGTTCTATTTATATGCTGAAACTTTCTATTTTATTTTGCTGAGAATATTTTATTTTGATCGTGTTTGTAATTGGTTTTTGAAGCATTTTTATGATGGCTGCTTTAAAGTCTTGTCAAATAATTCTAATATTTCTAATATATCTAACTTCTTGGTGTTGGCACTTGTTGATAGTCTTTTTTCATTGAGATTTGCCTGGCCCTTGGTAGGACTAATTATTTTTTATGGAACCTGGACTTTTTGGGTATTGTGATACAAAACACTGGAGCTTACTTAAATCTTCCATTTTCACTGGCTTCCTCTCACATCACACCAGCACAGGAATATGGGGAACCACTGTATTACTGCCAGTTTAAGATAGCAGTCCATATTCCCCACTCTATCTCTGTTCATACTCAAGACAGGGTTGAAACGACGTGGTGCCCAGATGTTATCAGTAGAGTCCCAGTGGGTAGCCAGAACTCCTCTACCCATATCCAGGAGTACTAGCGAACACTTCTATAACATTTATATCACATCTATCCCTAAAATGACACAAGTACATCTCAAACCATTAATAATTACCATTTATGAAAAATATCATAAACAGGTGATACAATTTTAAAACTAATCTTTGCAACCATTCAAAATTAAGACAGTTAAAATTATAGCAAGTGAATCCAAAAGCTCTTTCATTTATTAAGTGTAATGCTAAAATTTATTTTAATAATTTTGAATTCAATAGCATTTCTCCCATCAAGACCCAATTTATGAACATATATATTTTTAGAGCAGCTACCATTCATGGATATGAACATCATTAAAAGAGAACAATTTTTCATCCACAATTGGATAGATGAGTTCGATATATATAAAGCAATGAGGTAGGGCTACCCCTCTCAGCTCTGTCTACCAAGTCTTCACCTCACTGACACTCAACACACTGAATTCCCACCTCATGCACAATTCAGGCTACACTGCTTCCTCCTTGGAAACATAAAAAAAAAGACTCCTCCGAAAGTACTAAAAGATCTTTATTCAAAATGGACACAATGATTTCTGCAGCTAATCACTGAACTGTTCTCTAGATTTTTCACTTCTGAGCTTGGAGCACCATAGCAAAGCAACAACTACTGAAAGTCACTCATCCTGCTCACCCTCTGCAGAATTTTATTATCAGCCCCAGCTTAACATGGCTGCTTAAGCCAAAGATATACAGCCTGGGGAAACTGGTCATGAAGTCTAACTACTCTGGTCCTAACCTGACTGAGACCCACCAATCTGTGCTGCACTGGGTTCCTCCAGATACGTAACTCTGTGTGCCAAAATCCATACATAATCTGAAAATTTGCCATCTTTTCTTCCCACACAATGGAATGCTCCTCTCACATGACAGAGCGCAAGCAAACATTTACACCAAAGTAAATTTTTAAAAAACACATCTTGTTTTCCTACTGTTATTATGATAATACATGGGATATGAAATCCTCTAAATGTTCATGATGATGAAATACTTACAAGCTTTTCAAGATTTAATGAGGAAAAGACAGAGTCATTGAGCAGACCCACACATACTAGTTAGCCAATATCAAGGGAAGCATTTAGATTTCTAGTAGCCTTAGCCGCTGAGCAGATCACTTTTTATCCAAGTGCTTAGAAGCACTGCTTACCTAGTTACAAAATCTCCACTTTAGCCTGTCCATCACTTGATTCCCTTCTCAATTAAGCAGATAAGTGACCCTTTCACTCCTGGAGCAGAGGTTCTTGGGATTTCTAGGTTGTCAACAAAGGTTTTAGGGATGCATCTTGAACAAAAAACACCGAAGACATTGTATTGTATTTCCCATAAAGCTAATTAAAAAAAAAAAAAGATGGCATATTTTTCTACATTGTTATTTTTTAAAAGTTCATACTATTGATAAATGAGAGGACTATAATAAGAGGTATTATTTTTCAATGGTCTTATTATTAAATAGAATATTGTTAACTATGTCAGTCCTTATTATTTAATTTTTCTGGTCTTTAATTGCAAGTCAGGGAGTCACTTTACAAAATGAGTATTGTTATTTATCTGGCCTTTTATAACCTTCAGAAATATATTTTAAAATTAATTTTTGAAACTCAAGATTAAAAAGAATCGGCTAAAAGATACAACAACTAAAAGAATGAAAGTCAAATAATATTTTTGGTAGGTTGTTTTAATATCTAAGAGTAGCAAAACTGTTGTGTGAAAGTTTCTATAAAATGTATATCTGAAACAAAAAATAAAGCAAAAAAAATCACGAGGCTCAACCAGTAAAATGGCCTGAAATCCCACTAAATGCCAAATGGCTGGTGTTTACTGGAGATGCACAACTTGAGGCAATACCCATTAGCACGGTACAATGGGAGTTATATACAGGCATTCCCTTAGAGGAGTCCCCATTGACAGCTACAGAAACAAATTAATTCTCACCTTGTTTCTAATTTTGGCTGTCACTAACTATGCCTTCACCTTCTGGCTTAGCATCTCGACATTAAGTTGCAAGCATGGAACAAGAACTTAATCAAGCAATGCTGGGGGATTTACTTTCCAGCAGCTGAGATACTAAAGGTGAGATAAGAGCAAACATGTGTTGGTGTGGGACAGTAATTACATACAGACAGAAGGTACAAAACTGAAATGTTAACTGAATCTGTTCACAGCTGGGTCTCATCTCAGTTGATGAAAAAAAATATGTGTGTGTGTGTGTGTGTATTTTATATATATATATATATATATATATATATATATATAAAATAATATATATATTATAAATATATGTATATAAAATAATATATATATTATAAATATATATATATATATATAAAATAATATATATATTATAAATATATGTATATAAAATAATATATATATTATAAATATATATATATATATATATATATATATATATATATATATATATATATATATAAATTACACCATAAGAGTGAATAGGGTAGGGGTTCTTGCATGAGAGTCCAGATAGGACTCTCTTGTTAGCACTGTTGATATCGTAAAAGATGTCAAGTGGCTTGTTTCGAAAAATGCAATGTTTTGTGCTCTTCTTCTTTTTCCTTCTCTTCCTCTCTCATCCCTTCTTTTTCTTCCTCCCCTTCCTCTGCCTTCCCCGGCCCCTCATCTTCCTCCCCCTCCTCCTTCTTCTACTCCTTCTTCTTGACTCTGCCACAAAGATATGTTTAAGGGGTATGTATGACTCAAGCAAGACAGAATCTCCCTCCTGAATAATTACAGGATTTATAGCTGAGAAGTGTAAACAAAAGAATATAGGACACTGAGTTGAGAGACAACATTTAGTCCTAACTCTCCTGCTGTCCAGCTGGATGACTTTGGACATGTAAATATTCAATGCTTCTATTTCCACATCTGGATAATGGTGTCAATACCTATTCTATATTTCTCGCAAGATGCTTTTGAGAGTTAATTAAACTTTTATTAATATTTTAAAGTATGGACCTTCTAGACTGAAATCTTTTTCATTTAAGAAATGGAAATTGTTGTCTCTTTTTTTCTTTTTTAGGGCTAAAATCAATAAGCTTAATCTGATCTCTGCATTATAAAATAAGAAAAACTGAGGTCTAGACAAGTGATTTTTCAAGGATCAGCACATCAGCTTCACTGGGAATGCAAATGCATGGCCTCCACACACTAGACCTGCTGAATCAGTTTCTTGGAGTAGGTTCCATCCAGAAATCTGTATTTTCAAAAAGCTCTACCAATGATTTCAATAGTCACTCAAGTCTGAGAAGCGCTGATATAGACTGCATATTAGCAGAGAATAGAGTATAGAGGCAGAGACAAGACTAAATCCCATAGCCCCTGAATTCTAAATCAGACTCTTGTAAACTACAGAAATGTTAATAATTCTATTATCTAAACCACAATTTGACTTTAATTTTGGCCTTTGCTTTTGTTAAATGTTATTATTAGGGAGCAGGGAAAAGACCCTGAGCAAGTCCAAAAGGGAAGATTTTTATTTGCTTATTTATAGCTTTTACATATGTAATCTATATGATTCCTCAAATAAACATGTTTACATTCTTGCAGGCAAAACCTTCAACCATAACTTGCTGGGTTTAATAGATTCTTATACAAAGTCGGAGGTCCCAGTTGCTATATTTATATTGAACAAAAGATTAAATTAAGGTAAGAAGAGACTCATGTTTCAAGCCTTCTGTAAATGAGGTTATAAACCATTGAAGAATGTTGTTGAGCTATCCTTAAAAGAAGAAAAAAAAAACCCTAAATGAGATAGTTCCATGCAAACAAACTTATTCTTACCTCAGCAATGCAATAACAAAAAGGACGCACTCACTCGCTCTCTCTCATTCTCTTACCTTAAAACGTTAGCATCCTAAATTCTAATTTTCATATTTTTCCAACTGCCTTATTATTCTGTCTTCTGTCATTGCAAGGCACATTCTATCAGAAACAAAACAAAAATAACTGCCTAAGGACTCAGTATATACTAGAAATACTATTTAATCAAATTGTATTAATTCCTTTGCAAATAAAAACAATATAACTAGGGTCTTGACCAATGTATTTAGAGGAGAACTTAAAAATTACAAATAAAATATCAAAATAGAAATAAAATGGTGATACAAAACTTCATTATTCTAAACATTTATTACTTAATCCCATCTTTTTTAGAGTACTCAAAAAACACAAAGATAGTATATAATCCAATAATAATAAATAATTCAGTATAAAAATAAAGAAATGGAGAAGGGTAGAATCCAGTAAGATAATAATAGTTGAGCATTTTCAATCAATTTAATTGTCAACTTTTTCTGTTATACCAAACTGTATCAAGGTATTTGGGCCTGTGAAAAGTAAGATGGTCTGAAGTCTACAATAACTAAAATCAGATTTTATTGGTTTGAAAAAGTTATAAAAAATTTACTTAGCAAAGCTTGAGAGAAAAATAATTAAAATTCAATCAATGAGAGAAACTGGTAAGGTCAATGGTGTATGACATTCAGTGCCAGCTCCTAGACAAAGTTTCAAGGAGGCCAAATTGGCCATCGTTCTTTCTCCTGGCCTTTGGTGACTACTGATTTTCCAGAGATTTCATACCATGGTTCTCACTGGACATTCATATATTAATCAGAATACTTTGGTTGTATGTGACAGAAAATCAACTCAAATAAGCTTAAATACAAGCATTATTTAGGGGAGCAGAGCTCAAAAGTAAACAATCTAAGGGTTGAGTTAATTTTAAGCATGACTGGTTTCAAGAGCTTACATGAATTTGTACTTCATTTTACTCTGCACCCTCCCCCTACTCACCCCTCAATCTCAGCTCTCTTTTACTCTGATTTAATTTTCACACAAGCTTTTCAAATGTGGTGACGAGATGACTTCCAGAAGTTCTAGGCCTTTCAGGGGGACATCTCAACAACTCTAGCATAGAGACTCCCTCATTAGGTTTCTTTAGCCCAAAATGACTGGTTCTGAATTCCAAATTTATTGTTCAACCAATTACTGTGGCTAGGAATGTAATAATTCTTTTGAGCAAATTCAAATCAAGATTTCCCCTATAACAGGGGGAAGTGAATCCCAACTGAATAAATTGGCTATTCTAGGAAAATCAAGGTAACTTTAGCCTAGAAAAAGAGGGGGAATAAATGCTAGAACAAAACAAGTGTCCACTAAATTTATATTGCTGGACAGCGATCCACAGTTCAGACCCTTTCTTATCTTCCACTCCTTAAAGAAGAGTCTTATACTTCATTCTTCATGATGTATAAGTGAATAAACTTTCTTAGGTGTAAACTGCACCATCATAGTTTCAGTATCATAACCTGAGAAATTCAGGAATAATGGCAGGGAGTCCTTTGGCCTTCCTGACTACAATCTCCACTTGAGAATTCCTAGTGATGGCAGTCATTATTACTGGTGACTATATGTAGTTAAAATTTTCTTTCTTATGATAGAGCTGATATCTGAGCTGATATCTGCTCCTGTATGGCTTGTCCATTGTTCTGATGTTTCCCCCTAGAGCCATCCAAATTATGTCCATTATGTGTTCCACACAGTAGATCTTCACAGGTGTTAAGGCAGGTTTATTTAACTGCTGTGCAGATGATATAATTTCCAGAAATTTGATACACATCTATTTCTTTTTTTTCTGCCTATTTTGCCTCCAATCATTATGCTACTCTTTTGGTTGAAGAGTACTGGACTTCATTTGGCTGAACCATAGGTTTGAGAAATTTTTATTTTTGTTGTTTTTATTGCCTGTTTTTTGTTTCATTTTGTTTACATAGTCTCCAAAAATCAAATAAAAGTTCAACCAATATTAGGTAAAAAATTGTTATTCCTTTATATCATTATTCGTCACCCATAGGCTTTCTATCTTAGCAATAGAAATATACCAATTTCAGCTGTGAAACAAAAACATTCTTAATTCCTGTATGTTTTTCTTTTGTTTCATTTATCAGGTGGTTTGACTCCAAAACAAACAAACAAGCAATTTGAGTCCGATAGAGAGTATATACTTTATAATCTTGGAGTTTTAAACAAATATGTTTATTGCTACAAATGGTCAGATTCCTCCTCTGTGCTATGGGAACTAAATTTCTGCTCTAATGTTTTGGCACATCGTCAGTATACTTACCTCTGTATGAGTGGTGTGTATCCACAATTATATTATTTGAAAAGAATCTTTGTACTGGAAAATCCCATTGAGATGTAGCATCGCATTTCCAAGGGTGTCTTGGGACAAGAAAGAATGGGGCAGCAATATACAACCACTTGGTTACATCATTCATACCAGAGAAATTATCATCCTACCGCTGATGGGGAACACTTGTACTTCTCTATTATCAAAGATTTTGCAGAACTGCTCAGCCCCCTCTATTCATTTCATTCCAGCTGTTCTAACACAAGGAATGAAACAGATTGTTTCATTCTCTAAGCGTACATTAAAAAGGACAATGCCATCATTGGGGGGGGGGTGCTTTTGAAGGGGTTTTTGCTCAATTTGGACTGTGTGTGGAGCAAGCTCACTGCCTTATAACAAAAGCATAAAACTCAGTGGTGACAGGCAAGTCAAAGGCTAAAGAATTCAGTAAAAGGAAGAAGCCCTAAATGTTCAGCCATAAACAACAAAAGACATCAGAAAGAAAGCAGGGAAAAGGTAAAGGAGACCGTGAGAAGGAATGTGCACTGGCTCAGCACTGCATCCTTTTATAATCCTTTGGGAAAACTCACTCACAGGACTCCAACAGCTCTTTCTTGAATTTGTCCTACATCAAAGAGTCATAAGCTTGTTCTTGCTTGGGCTTGTTTTTAGTACCTTTTAAGTGTGCATAGGTTTGAGGTTTTTTGATAACAAATATTAAAATTGTTTCAACTATCTGGTACTTTCTTGTCGTGTGATCGTCAAGCGTAGGCCTTGCCCTCTCCTTGGGAATCTAGCCTTATCTTTCTGTATTACTACAAATATCCACCAGTTTTTCTTATTTTCCTTTCTTTTTATTCCCTACTCCTATTCTTGAATGTCAAATACATAAAATAGATACTTTCACTCCCTTTTTCCATTCCTATGGCAGACATTGCAAATTAATCATGGAAATCTTATGGAATATGAACTATTTTCATTATGTATTCCAGGAAGTCACCACCAAGAGAGCAAAACTGAAAAGTGAGATGAAACATATTTTCACATCCTGACTCAGGAATCTCACAATTTAGGAATCTATAAGGCTCTCCGAATTCTTCCCTGATATAAACTTTGTAAAGAACATATCTTTATACTTGATCTAATAATGATAATAAAATTGATTCTCGATTTAATCTCATCGAAGAAGACAATATTTTATCTTCAATTTAGCTTACCTTTCACTCTTTAAATGTGTATATTTAGTGCTTAAGGATTCACATTGATTTTCCAGAGTGATAATTTTCAGACAAGTGAAAAATATACTAAACTCTATTATAGACTATAAAAAATAATATAGGCTCTACATTTTTTTTCCTCCTCACATTCCATCCCTAAGTTCTGTGTTAGTGTAAACAGGAGAATTTGGCATCACTTGTCAGAGAGGAGACTTTATTAGAAGTTGCTGCTTTACCTGGGAATTTTTCTTTTGGGTGGCCCATCTCTTGGATGACATGCCCTCTCGCTCTTTCCTCCTTTAATTCTAATGGAGTCTGGGGTCTTCTTCTTCCTAATTTAATAACAGCCAAAAGCAATCCTTGAGGCTCGCACATGGTCAAGTTGGGTTCATGATGAATAGACTAGATAGGGCATTGGTTTCCATCTGAAATTACAAACAGGGTACAATTATTTAGCATGTTCTCTTTTCTACATGTACTCCTAGAAATTGTGCGGTGGAGATAGATGACTGTATTCAAGAATTTAGTGATCCTACAATGATATTGGATGTATAATTATAACAACTATGACAATGTTCATCAAATTAAGGTGAGTTCATACAAGGTATGTGTGGGAAGACATGGGGTAGAAAGATTTAAATATCTTGATCCTGGCCATAAATTAAGATATGTATTAAGCAATAAACCTAGGCAATTCATTATTCAAAGAGAACATTCAGTCATAAAATAGATACCCAGGGAAAGATTTGATTTGCTAAGTTGTGTTTCATGATTGTAAATACGGTATTGGTGTGCTATACTCTCCTCTTGGTAAGTTAAATCGCCACCCTAAAGAACCTAAGAGCTCGGTCTGGGCTCTTTCTTCTAGATCAAACTGAGTTAATGTTTCTCCTATTATTTTCTTGCTGACAAAACTATCTCAGTATATCTGGCCCATGCCACACACACACACACACACACACACACACACACACACACACACTAAAAACGTCATTTAACAGACACAAAAGTTAATTAAAAAATTCACTCAGAATTTCTTCAAATGATTATGAGTCATTTCTTCATTCAATTTATGATGTTCTCTAAATTCTTTCTCTATGAATTGCTTTTTAAAGCTGCACCTTAAAACCTGCCCTAAGTTCCTCCCATGTTTCCAAAACACATAAGAACACTTTGCTAACTTTGTTTTGTTTTGTTTATAGAATTGTGGGATTCTGAGTCATCGGGAAAGGGATATTGTGTCAGCCAAAATGAGTTTAGTTTAAATCGCTCTTTGGACATTCCTGTTCTTACATGCCATGGTGACCACTCTACCACTAGAAGAAGCTTTACTGGATCCTGAAAGAAGCTGATGAGAAAGCATCTGGATATGACTAGAACTAGTCTTATGCTATTGGTTGGTAGAAGACCTAGAATATTAAAATATATGTTAATCATCAAAAACTGTAGAGGTTACATGTCTATCTGGATTATTGATGATTGAGAATCCCCTAGTGAGTAGATCCATCTTTTTTTCTCACTGCATCCTTTAATGCCTTTTCACCTTAGTCTAATCTAGTAATGTCCACAATAAGGTGAGCAAGGTGATTTGTGTGAAAGAAATATTAGTAATTCTATTTGCTTGCTTTTATCACTTAAATTCTATGATTTATGTCTTATTAACTGTATACATGTGAAAGTTATAAAAATAAATACCCAAATAAATACACATTGTGAGGGCATAACCCCACTTTTCTTGTGGCTTCTGAATAGGTGGAATCTCTGTTCCCAAATCACTTTCTGATGACCTGCATTTGGAGAATGTGCTCAGGAAAGTGACAGCCTCTCTCCATCTTTATTGAGACCTACCCCACAGTAATGCCAATGGTGGGGGTGGGGTGGGAGGGGAGCTTCTGAGAGTTCTTTTTTTCATTCCATCTACTTTGCACATGGTACCAACATCTCTGCCTCCTTTATGTAGTGTCTCTCTTTCTTCCACAATCTCTTCTCCAATTTGTTTTTGCTCCAAGAGCTGAACAGAACAAAAAGGTATTACTCTCCCTTCTGAGGGATCTTGTGACTAAATAAATATTGTGTTCCCTCTTTCTCTTCCTCTCTCTTCCACTCTTATTAAGAGAAATTGAGTGTTTTGAGGTATGTTTCTGATCTGTAATGCTAATAGGAAAAACAAACACACCCTGTTAAACCCTTATTCTTGGGCCTTTGGGATATGTCTCAAATGTTACATAACAGGGAAATCCTTGTATCCTAAATTGAATTACTTGCCATTGCCAACCCTGATGAGCTGGATTTTAAGTTTAATGTTTGTATTACTTGACGTAGTCCTTTCCCCTTTCCTATTTCTGCATAAAGACTATGCAATGTCAAAAGGAGAAATCAGATTGCTTTACTCTTTTATTTCTCTATTTAATGTGCACAGTATCTTCCATTTAGGAGACATTCAATGAATAATTGTGGGTTAGGCAGGACTTACTTTAAGATAGTGCTTTACACAATCTAATGATTTGGTTTCAACTTTAACATGAATCAAAATCACCTGGAGACCTTGTTAAAACAGATTCCTGGACCTCAGCTTCAGAGGTTCTGATTCAGTAGGTCTGGTGGGGGACCTGGAATCTACAGTTCTATCAGGTTCCCAGGTGATGCTGATGCTACTGACTGGGGACCATGGATTAAAAACCACTGATTAAATAACTGTGCTACATATTCTCTGCAAGCATAGAAAAGAAGGCAGGATCTAGGAACAGAAAAACAAGATTAATTTTTAAATGTTTATTTTTTTATGATAACATGGCTATGTTATATTTCCAATCACTGAAAATAAACTACATTAAAACTAAAAGAAAGAGTGAATAAATTTGGAATTATTTAAACTATATATGATCCTGCTATATGACAAATATAGAATCAAAGATTTGGCTCTATAGTTCTAATAATATGGGTAATATATAGTAAATAATTTTAAAATATTTTCAAATATAATTATTTCTTTTGAACAATAACCTTTCAACTTATGGATAATCATCAATATTTTGCAAGTGAAGAAAAAGTTCAGAAAGATTGTTCTGAGTTCAGAGAGGTTGAATCAGTTTGACCCAAAGCTAAATAGCTTCTAAATTGTGAAGTTCACATTAACATCTAGAACTGACTAGTTCAGTCTTATTCTATGTCTTCTATCCCACATCTCTATCATACGTCTGATGTTTCGGTTTTGTGATGTCCTCAAGACTACTTAGAAGACAAAACAGAATATTAAGCAGGCCATAATCAAGGGGTAGAACTTGAACTAGAATTAGAGCCCATAGACTCTAAATCTATCCTTTTATTAAATAACTATCACCCCCACCACGAGGCCAATATCCAAAGCCAGATTAACCTGGAGGTCTACGCCTCTTACCTGCATCTGTCCACAGCCTACTCCTACTGCCACGATGTGGTCTGAAAGCCCCTTGCCCAGCACTTCCAGGAGGAGAGGGAGCAACCAAGAAGCTGATGTGGCTATAGAAGCAATATGGGGGTCGCATCTGCCTCCCCAACATCAAGAAGCCAGACTATAATGACGAAGAAAATGTCCTGAAGGCCGTGGAGTATATCTTCCACCTGGAGAAGAGCAATAAACCAGAGCCTGCTAGGTCTGTACCAGCTAGCCAACCACAAGAGTGATGCCCACCTGTGTGACTCCTTAGAGAGTCACTACTATCAAAGAGTTGGATGGCCATCTCACTAACATGCATAAGATGGGAGCCCTGGAAGCCAGCATGGCAGAGTACCTCTTTGGCACACAGTTACTGAGCTTGGACTGCCTTCTTCATAGCCATGGGACAACTTCCCCCGGTCACCCTGCCAGGCATGCATATTGCAATATCACCCTTGCAAAACATTCACTTAACTTTTTGTCTTCCGATTTTACCATTTCTTCCAATAAAATTATATGGTTCCTAATTTAAAAAAACAAAACAAAAAAACACTAGGGAAACTGAAGGAAGTGTGCTAATGTCTCTGCCTCAGATTCATCATCTATAAATGAAAATAATAAAATCTGCTTTATTGTCTTCATAAGCTTTTGTAAAAATCAAATTTCATAATGTATTTGTAATTTAATCTATTTATTTATACCAACTCATTGCATAAAGAATCTAGAGAGGTTTAGATATATAGAAAATAGCTTAGAAATGTACAAAATGCATCAGAGATTTAAGGTTTGATGATTAGGTAGAATGTGATTATAGCATATTAGTTCAGTTTAGCTGTGTCTGAACTGAATACAAAGGTAGATTCGATCACTAATATTTAAGATATTTAGAGCAAGTTATATATATATATATATATATATATATATATATATATATATATATATATATATATATAAAAAGAATACGGAATGACCTAGCTAAGGATAATCTACTTGTTTAGGGGGAAAAAATGCTACAAATGGTTCCATTTTTTGAAATAAGTACACAATTCTGGTACAAGGAAAGGAACATCAGTAGTGCAGCTGTTTCCCCAAAGGGGGGAAGACTTTGATTCAACCTTTCTCCTACCGACTTCCCTTCTTTCTTCTCTTCGAATGCTTTCCAAAATGTTTTGAAATATCTGTCTTCTGAATTTCATACTTGTTCAATATTCTCATGTAACTTTTTTGCATCTAACAACATGATATTCTAAATGGAATATAAATTTAAAGCATTTCTCCTAATGAGCCTAACAACCCTTACTTTCTAGGGAGTATATTAATGTAGTATTTCTAGAACCCCAGTGCTCATCTAGCTATGTTCCCTTTGATTTAATTCAATTGAGCCACAGAATACTGGAGCCAAAAGCTACCTTAAATCAACATTGAGTCTCCATCCCCTCATTTCACAGATGAGGAAGAACGGAGTGTAGACTATTGGTTAAAAGCATATAGCTAGTTAGTGACAAAATTTGTATCAGAACTAAGGGATCCATCACCGCTATAACAGCTTACTCTTCACCATACCATGCTACTCCCTCTGGAGCTTCCACCTTCAGCTAGGAAACTATGGAACATGTCAGAGCCAAATCAAAGGCCCTCAGAGGCAGAAGGTCTAGGAAATAAGTGTAGAAGGTATAGAAAAAAGTTTACATGGAGCCAGATAATGCACTTTATAATTCTGGACTTGTTTTAACACTGGTCTGAGGCATGTGGCTTTACCTCAATGAGCCCAATCTATTCTTTTAGGAAATGGCGACGAAAGATACCTACAGTAGAGGGTTGATAGTATGATAAGATATGGCCAATTCTGCTCAAAGTATAGTAGGTAAATAATAAATTTGTCCTCTTTTCCTTATTTCTCACACTGTTCTATCTTTCTGCAAGTAATACCTTTCAGTGATTATTCTTTCTATACTCAACATCTGTAGAATTTAATTCTCAGATCTTTCCCCCTCTTCTGTGACTGTTACATTTTCATCTCCTATGCTTGGTTCTTCTTATCTTTTATTCCTTACCCTTTCACCATGAGTGAGCCCCAAATCCCCTCCCCTTTCTCCTCTATATCTTCTTTTACAAACTTACTTCTTTCAGGGCATCCACAAAGAGCGGCAGTTGCTTGCAATGAATAGGTGATACCAGCAGTATCCCTCCTTTTCTTGTATTACCTGTATTTTAAGGACAGTGTTCTAAATATAGTCTTTATAACTAACAGCAATTATTCAGGCATTTGGAAAAATGATAATGATATATTCCTAACCTGGCTAATAAATTTCTCAATAGTGTGAACATTAAATTTCAGAGTTTTTATTTAATTCTTGTTTTATCCATTGTATTTTTAGCTTTAGGAAGTCTTCATTATATACCTGTTGCTTCAGTAAGATACGTGACACTTGTCTGAGTTCCACTTTGACCTACCACCAATGTTGAAATACCAAGTTTGAAAGAGTAAGTCGAAACAAAGGATATTTTTTAAGAGAGCCAGAGAATCATTCACTGGGATATTTCTTCATTATTTTGCAATTCTGAGAAGTTGCCAACATCATTGCAAGATTTGGCTTGTGTACACCTGGAAAATATGAGACTTGAATATTTCATGTTGACACTCCGGCTTCACTTCCCCTGGGTTGGGGGGGTGGAGAAGAAAGGAGCTAAATCGCATGTATTAAACCTACAACTAAACTACAACTTAGCATATGCTACACAGGGCTTCCTAGTGGCCTCTTAGTCTTTCATACTTACCCCCTACCTTTTCATCCAAAATGAGTTTACTTAGCTGTTCATATATTGGAACAAAGTGCTGACCAGGGTCAGCTTTAGCACCAGGTAGAGAAGGCAAATGTTTATAGGGTATAACTTAAAGAAAGTTCAAAAACCTCCTATAGAAAATACTTTTTCTAATTGCCTTATTGAATTCCCCATATTAGTCACTTCCTTCAAATGAAGCAGTGAAAAAAAGAAATCTTATAAAATATACAAGCTATCTTAAAGTCATGGCACATGAAGTTCTTTTCACTTACTGATCAAACTGGATGATTAGTCACTTAGAAGGAAAATTGTGATAGGAAAGGGGAGGAAAAACAAGGCTTGGAACATGTCCAAGCTTGGGAAGGCTATGTAATCTGAATAGTTGAAAGAAATGATAGAAAAGAGAAATCACTAAAGACACCCTTATGATGTTAAAATGATTGTTAGGAACAGCACAAATACTATGGATCCATACTTCCATCTGTTCCTCCATCCATTCATCCATCCATCCATCCATCCATCTAACAAATGTTTACGGAGTAACTATGTACAAGACACTGTGATGATACACTAAAGACACAGACATGAAAGGAACTCAAGTCTTTATTCTTTAAGACCTTACAAAGGAATACAAGTCTCTGAGCAAAATTTACCATCTTAGATGCTATAATAGATGTTACCTCATGGTTCTGTGATAAGAACTGGCATTTATTACCTTGTGACAAACACTGTTCTGTAGACATATTATTCATTTAACCTTTCCAATAATGCTCTAGAATAAATACTATTATCAAGTCCATTTTAGAGATGAGAAAATGGTGAGAGATCTGAAGTAACTTGCCCAAGCTCCTTTATGAAAAAAGAGACAGGATTAGGATGGGAGCCTAGGTTATCTAACTCCAAAACACATTTTTTGAACCCTCTGTTGTACAGCTCTCAAGAGCCCACAGGAGTCAAACTGAATAAAACCCTGCAGAGCTAAATATGAGAAATGTTACACAGATTCTAGTAGTCACTTCTATTTGAATTTTCAGCTAGTCAAGAAAAAAGTATAGCTCTTCAACTGAAATTGGAAAGAATATATGGGGTTATTACAGCCATTGTATCATTCTCGAGAGCCTTAGTATAACCAGCATGACTGCTTGTGAGCTTACATATCAAGGCTATTCATTGGCAAACTGTCTGCTCAAGGATTAAAAAGGGTTAGTAAGACTCCTTTGAATTATTATGATTTGGCCATTTTTATTGTAAGTAGAAACAGGCATTGAACATTTCTTAAGCTCTCAAAGGAGATAAATAATAAATTTTAAAAAGTATAGGGAGGTAGTGAAGATTTGTGAGCAAGAAAAATTTTGTCAGAATATAGGGAGGAGACCTAGGAGACTGTAGCATCTAATTTGATACACTTATAAGCCACAAACATGTCTGAATGACCAAGAGCCAGCCACCACCACAAAATAACCAGGATAGGTCTGGAGTCAGCAGGGAAGAGCTGGGAAAAAGGCCAGGCCGATAATGAAAGGGGGCATTAAGGTACACATTAAACTCTCCAAAGGAAAAAAAAATAAGCAAAATTTCCAAGACATCCCTAACAAAAAGTTGAAGTATTAACATTTTGCTAAAGTAGCAAAAATGACAAATTTGCTGGTTTCACTAAGTACATTATATTGCTTTTTTTTTTTTTTCCTCAAAGTGGAAAGGTGGTAAAGCTTCACTGAGCAATAGTAAGTGAGGATGTAAGAGACTTTTCAAAAGTGATACATCAACCAATTACTTAGAGTTTGGAGGGAGCAGTTTATTTTTCTGGCATTGGGAAATCAGCATATTTGGAGCTGGCATCCAATAGCTCAGTCCAGCTCCCTGAGCGACTTGGGATTACAGATGGGAGAGAAGCTGTGTTATTTTGTGGATTAAAGCTGCCACTGGAACTCAGAACGCTTGATTGAAATTTCAGACATCTGATTTTGTCAGAGTTCGGATCCATATCCTCTGAAATGCCCTGCCTTAATAACCACGTTAACCCGTTGCCAATCTTTCCCACAAACACGTCTCCTTATGATTGGGAAAATTAATGAACAGGCACTAGCTAATATAATTAAACCCAAACACTCCTGATTTCAGCATTCAGAAAAAGCCACTGCTCTGATTTTCTCTTGACAACACAAAAGTCTTGCCGTCCCCGAACTGTTTAATTATTGAAATGAACTGTAACAATACACCGGATAGGGGCAGAGGTCGCTGAACGGTACTGGAAGTCAGAAGCGCACAGGGGCTGACAGAGGGCCTGCTAACATAACGCCTGGGGCTGCAGCTACAAACCCACACACTTTTTCTCAGGCAGTGACCTTCTGATAGGTAGCCTGATAGGGGGACTAATTTGCTAGTATTCTGAAGGTCCAATGGTGCTTGCTTGTTTTAAGACAAGCCAAAATATGCTCTGGTGACCACCACGACGTTGCAATTCCCATGCCCTGCCACATTCCTCTTTTCAGATCCCAGGCATTTTTTTTTTTTTGTCTCCCCCGGCAGTCCAGGATGTAGACAAAATGCATTCTGAGTGACCTATGTGGGTGGATTTTTTTTTTTTTAGAAACAAACAGCAAATTAAAAGAGAGAGAGAAAAAATCCTTATTTTTTTTTATTTATTTTTGAGGGGGGTTCTATATGTTTATTTCTCAGAGACACTTTCTGGCAGTGACAGCAGAATTCAGTTCTATGAAAGTGTCTTTTCCTCCAGATTTAAAAAAAGGACAACAAAATATTACTCCCATTTTGTTTGACTTTCTTCTCTGCCTCCCAGATCTAACAGAACCCATAACAATTACTTTCTTTAAACAGAGATGTCCAATTTTCTAAGATTCTAGAATAACTCCTGGAAACGTAGTGATTTTTTTTTCTAATTTGTCATTAATAATAGACTATTGTTAAAGATGATGAGGGGGGAAGCTGGAAAACATTCGTAGAAATGTTAATATTAGATAAACGAGAGTAAAAGTGAATTTTTCAAAAGATTATTATTTAATATTCGAGGTTATTATTTAATAATCATTATAAAAATAAGTACATTCAATGGTTTGATTAGAAGTTGGTTTCTAAATATTTTGTGTGCTCTGAATTACATACATAACTTTTTTTTCTAAATAACTATCAGAAGTAACAGGGCTTTTTGCAGTACTAGATATGGCCTGAAGCCAATTTGTCCTCAATCTTCCTATTCTACATTTATTCTCTTGGATGCCAGCCTTCTGCCACTCCACACCCAGTACCAATGGAACCCATTATTCCTCTCGCTTATGTATTAAAATTTGTTCTAAGGCTAAGCAATGATAAAACCTTAAAGGGGCTTGGTAACCTTCTAATATTAGAATGTAAATTGTGGTCTCTTCTTAGGGTCAGCAAAGGTAATTGGAGGAGGAGATATGACTGTGTATATATACCACTTTTATTTAAACTGAACACCTTTAGAGCGAAAGGGGAGCAATTAGTGATTGCACTGGAACAAGAGGCCTAAGCAAGAACTATCCCAGGCCACATTAGACACTTATGTATTTATCTACATATTTGATAGTAAAGAAACTCATGTTTAAACATACATCAGATGGCTGTATCTTGTCATTTTCCTAGTCAGACTACCTCCCCTTGTCTTTCATTTACTGTCACCATCCCTTAAACTGACTCTTGGATCAATACTGCCAGCTTCCTAGGTCCTCAATGAAATACTCTCCAATCTATAGTCTATCCAGATAGACTTGATAGGACCAGGTGAGATTTTGGTGTCTCCAGGCCAGTCCCCAACAGTGACAGCTCTCTACCATCACCCAGCCCCTCTGTGCTAGTATACTTGCATGGGAGCCAAGAATTCTCAAGTGAGAAAATCGTGGATTACACATCGTTCCATGAGTGAAACAATAAGAATATGAGAAAAGGCAATAGGATTCTATTATTAGCTGACTTCATAATATAAGAATTTAGTATCATGGGAAGAAATGCTATTCCCCACAATATTATAGCACATGGAGTAAAAATTTGGTACAGCCATGATGAAGTTAGTTCTATACATCTCTAGATACAAAATGATAAAGAAGATACCTAGCAGTCCATTTTGATAAGTTTTGTGAAAATGTAAATAATGGCTAGCAGTAGTTTCCAAACTTTAGTATTTATAAGGATCACCTAGGGCCCATATTTAAAAATGGTTCCCGGGTTCCACCTCTCAGCATGTTTGATTAGATGCCTATGAATCACATATTTAATAAGCCTATCAGGTAATTTGGATGCAAGGGGTCCATGCGACTAACGGCCCTGGAAAAGGCTACATCTTTCTCAGCTATTCTCTTGCCAACACACATGCTACGGGTCTATATGTGGCCTCTTTTGACAGCCTAAAAGTCCCCATATGTTGAGAAGGATGTGCAGACCTACCTAAGACTAAAAAGAGACTTTCTCATTCTTATAAAAGTGGCATGGTGCACCTCCTGGTCAAATAGACCAATTTTGGCATAGACTTGAAATAAAGACTAAGATCAGTCTCCAGAGAAATAATGTTAAGTACAGCCTAAACTCTATTCAAGAAGAAATTGTGATTCCCTTTATGATCAAGCCTTAGGAAAGAAAAGTTAAAATGTGGCTCGGCCACCTCAGCAATGGACAGGAACAGACTACAGGGAATATGAATACAAATTATTATTAGGGAAATATCTGAATTTTTCAAACAAGGTGAGTTTCTTCCTCGGTTTTCTAATTTAACATTCCAACACAAAAGAAATCGGGCATCTGAAAACTGTACTTAATCCATTCTTTAAATAACATTACAGGCTTTTTCATTTCTCTCCACACTGCATTTTGTTGTTTTTGTCTCGGAGGCTTTTACGCGGGCCAGGACTTGCACTGGGAGGCCTGTGGATTACAGGAAATAATGACCTGTATATATTTAGTTGTTCAAAGGAAATTAGAGTAGCCTGATTTTTATTATTCCCCATTGCCCCACGTTCTCTGGTGTAATAACTTGCCCTGTTCTCTAATTTACTTTTACATCATCGGAAATGTATACCATTTAGCCCAGATTCTCTCATGACCAATCAGGACCTGCTGCTAGCTAGGTTAACAAAATCTCCCATGGACTGGGAAGCCTTCCTAATACAGGCCAGCCAAAGATATCGTAGGAGCTGATCTTTCTGGAGAGTATATGAACTGGAGAAAGTGATTTACCAACTTCTTCCCTTAGGTAGCCAGTGACCATTGTATGCTCCTGCTATTGAAATATAACTTTCTCAGGACTCCTGTCGTTTTAGATTAACCTGCTTCTGTAAAAATTTGTAGGTAATTTTCTTCTGGTTAATTTTTTAATTGTTAATCTATTTCCAGAGGTGCTGCCTTCCTGTCCTACCTTTCCTTCTCTCTTACTCCTTTTCTTACCACCGAATTTATACATTCTCTTTAATGTTAATATTCAAAATCTAAAATTCATCTGCTCATGTTTTTAATTTAGATGAAAAAACTTATTTGTTTGGTTTCTTTAAAGAATTATGATTAGATACTTAGATGATAATTTTATTGAGATTTTCACGTCCCATAGCCCCTATCATCAGTATTCATTAGAATACTAAAGTTGGGGGAAGTGTCACAGTGGGGAATATATCCTTATTGGACATAAATATCACAATATCTCCAGAACATTCGCAACTTATCAGCTTTTCCTTTCAGTACAACTCTGTACATGGTTTATGTACTCTTCGAGACTGAAAGTGACATTTGAAAGGTAGGCAAAACTAATTTTCGTTAGTGTCACTGTGTTTTGGGAGACATTTAATGAAGTTTTTGTAGACTCTAAATTCCTTTACAATAGTTTAAGTTGTGTGCTCTCTTACTGGTAGGATCTGGTAGGATAAAAATGAAGAGAAGTATAGTAAGTAGTTTCAATAATCACAACTTCTGAAATTCACTCCAACATAATCATTTTTAAGAGCTTAATAAATTTGGCCTTTATAAACTTTTCTTCATCCCTCCTCAAACATTATTTTCAGTCTGGACTATTGCCTTATTATTAAATAGGTTCTCTATTCTAAAATAAACATCACTCATATTCATTTTACTTTAATTTCCTTCTGTCTCCCATGTTGTAAGATTAATTATTGGTTTTATTTTCTCTCATCTCTGCTTCTTATGAAACAGTAACAATCCACCTTGTTTTCCTATTTATAATTTCTTTAAAAAAGAACATTTTTTTCTAATACTCTCAAATTTGATACTTTTGAATGTATCACATCTTCCTAAAATCTTAACTAAACTCTTCCAATACTTCTTCCTAAATCTTGTTTTAAAAACTTCCTAAATCTTAACTAAACTCTCCCAATACTCCTAAAATACTAGAGACAATCTTGTCAAGAGACCATCTTTAAAATAGTTGCTACTTTCACTACTTGGTTGCTCTGAAATATATTTCATATAATAAAGACAAAATAAAGGCTTAAGTCATTTCTTTAATTGTAATCAATCAATCAATCAATCAATCAAGAAAATAGTTGCTACTTTATAATAACTGTAATGACTGAATCATAGTTTTATTATTGGAGTTTAGGCAGTTTTTTCTTAAAATATTGTCTGCCTTGTTCTAAATTTTAATTTTAGGTAACATGGTATTTGACTAGGTCTGTCTTCATAGTTTTGCAGTAATTATTTTGGGATACTCTAGCTCATTTAACACTCAAAGCTTGAACTTCAGGAAAATTGGAGATTTGAATGGTTTATACCTCAATGTGAATTTAAGCCAGCTAATGCTTGTTCTTTCCAGAGAGTTCACAGGGTGATCGACCATGAGGCCTGGGGTGAGGGAGGTAGTTAGAAAATAACCTAGTGAAAAAAAGAAGAGAAGTACTGATTGTTTTCTCTGCAGTGACAACAATATTCACTTGCCAAGTTTTAACTGGAAAATATTCATTCCAATTGATTATAGTCATTCCCAAATGATTCCATAGGGAATCATGAAAAAAAAATTATGGCAGGATAGACATATAATATATGACATTATTTCTCTTAAGATAGAGATTTAGGTTTTGTCTGTGTGTTTTCTCTCTCCCCTCTTTACTCCCGTGGTTTATTTATGGAATTTCAATTCTGTTCCATTTATCCAAATGTCTGCCCTTTTGTAACTACCAACTGTCTTGATTATTGTAGCTTTGTAGTAAGTTTTTAAAACAAGATCTGTGAGTCCTTCAACTTTGTTCTTCTTTCTCAAGAATTTTTTTAAATATTCTGGATCCTTAGAATTAATTTTAGGACAATTTTGTTGACTTTTGCAAAAAAAAAAAAAAAAAAATCCGGAGTTTTAATAAGGATTGTGTTGGACCTGTAGATCAATTTGGGAAGTATTGCCATCTTAACGATACTAAATCTTCTGATCCATGAACATCAGATATCTTCTCATTTACTGAAATCATCTTTAATTTCTTTCAATAACTTTTTTTTAGTTCAAAGTGTATAAAGTTTGCAGTTTCTTTGATAAATTTGTTCCTATGTATTTTATTATTTTTCATGGAATCGTTTTTTCAACTCATTTTCAGATTGCCCATTGCAAGTGCATAGAAATACAATTAAGTTTTGTATTTTGATGTTGTACCCTGCAATTGTTTATTTGCTCTAAACTCATTTATTTGCTAAAATGTTTAGTGAAAGCTTTAGTATTTCTGTCTATAAAACCATGACTTTTGTAAATACAGATAGTTTTATTATTATTATTTTTTTAATCAGGATGTCTTTTATTTCTTTTTCTTGGCAACTTCTAGTAAAATGTTAGGTATAAGTGGCAAGAGTAACATCCTTGTCTGGTTCTTGATCATAGAGAGTATTCAGTCTCTCACCTTTAAATTTGATGGTGGCTACAGATTTTTCACAGATGTCCTTTATCAAATTAAAGAGGATCTCTTTAATTCCTAGTTTATTAAAAGCTTTTATATGACAAAGTATTGGATTTTGTCAAACACTTTTTTCATTTGTTGTGATGTTATTGTAATTTTTGTCCTTTATTCATCGGCATTGTGTATATTCCATTAATTGATGTTCAGATGTTAAACCAACCTTGTATTCCTGGGATAAATCCTATTTGTTCACGGTGCTTAATCATTTTTACATATTATTGGACATAGTTTGCTAGTATTTCATTGAGGAGTTTTGCATTCTATATTTTTAAGAGATATTGTTCTGTAGTTTACTTACAGATACAGTTTACTTAGTGATGTCTGTGTCTGGTTCAGTATCAGCTAATATATGATAGGTCTAGCACACAAATTTGGTCTTCTGAGTCTTAAGTCCATGCTTCTTCTTATTCTTTAACCTGCTGCCAAAGTAATTTTGTGGTAGTGCAGCTTTGATTATAATACACTCAGCTCAATGGGTCCTTATAGCCCATAAAATAAAGCCTAAACTCTTAGCCTCAAATTCAAAGGCTGCTATAATCTATCCCAAAGACACATTTTCACTGCCTTTGCTCATTGGTCCTTCTCACATCTACTACACTCCAATAAAAACATATAATGTTTCATTTCCAAGCATGTCCTGTACTTCCCGCAAGAATGCCTTTGCCCATGCCTCTACCGTCTCCTATTCTTTTTACACAGTGCCACCTCTACCACAAGTGCTTTAAATCTCAGATAGATGTAAAATCCCTTACTCTGTACTCATAGTTGTTTGTATATAGCCACTTTATGATTTCATCATTCTACTTGTAGAAAAAAATACCAGAAAAGAACACATAGAGGGACTGGGAGGGCTGGTGTGCCCTTTTGAATTCCTCACAAAGAAGGCAGGCCTGACATGGGGCCCATCAGAGTGAAGAAGTATCTTGCTACTTTTCTCCCCAATCATTCATCATTTCAGATGCCTGGCCTGTAGGTGCTATCAGTGTGGTCATGTAGGGTCCTAGTTCCACCTTGCCTATTTTATAGGTTTCTATTAAGATGATAGAAGGCAAGGGCCTTAAACAGACTATGGAAATTGCTAATATACAGTGAAACATGCTAATCTTAAGCATACCATTTAATGAGTATTAAATGCCAACAGTATGGCCAAGTGATTGGAAAATCACTACAGAGTTCATTTCAGGGGTTCAAGTGGTTATACGGCTCATGAATTTGTTTTGGATATGAGACTTCAAAAAGTCTGCAAATATTGAGGCTGCAGATGCAGCAAAAGGATCCAGGATTATGCTTCTATAACCTGACAGAACTCCTTTCTCCTAACTCAATCTCCTGCTTATGGCTAAGTGATAGAAATTTCAGAATAAAACTTCACTTACTGGATATAGTGCCCACATTATATATCTGACTACAGCAGCATTTGCAGGAGGGAGAGGACAGGCTAGGAAGAGGTGGTAACTGAAGTTACTGTCCAATATTTCCAAGTCATATTCTATCTCTAACTTTGACATTATTTTGATATTTGATAGAATAATTTTTACACTTGCCCGAAGCCCAGAATTATCCAGGTGTCTGATGCATAGTAGGCACTCAGCATATATGTGTTTAATGAGAAAATAAATGAATAAGTTAAAAAAAAAATGAAAGTGAAAACATATATTCTAAGTCCTAACTGCATGTATAAATCAGAATTTCCATGGGAAAGGACTTATAATCACTACATTTAACAAGCACCTCTTAAATGAGTATTATCAGGCAAATTTGAAGCACACTACTTTAAGAAAGAGATTTCCGAACTTAACTATCCAAATACCCAAATCACCTGAGGAGTTTTTAAGACTTATAGATTTCTGGACCCTACATTGGACTTCCTGAATAAGGATCTAAGCTGAGAAATCTGTGTTTCTAAAACGACTCCTCAGATAGTTCCAGATGTGTGAATCATTACCATAGAATATATTGTGTTGAATTTGTTCACAATGGAACTTAGGCCAGATTTAATGGGTAATGAGATAAGCCTTGTTTTTTTTAAGAAAAGACAAATCTCCTCTTGGTTTAAGTGACTCGGGTATAAGCATTTGTTAAAACTCATTAAATGGTATGCTTAAGATGTGTGTGTTTCACTGTATACAAGTTTATCACAGAAATATATGAACAGATAAACTAGACATAAATTCTAGTAATCATATGCATGCTGAAGTGTTTAAAGGTGAAGTGGACTGATGACTAGAATGTACTTTGAAATAAATCAAAAATTAAGATGAATAGGTGGATAAAAGCAAAAAGAGCATCACTGCAATATATAAATGTTCACTCTGTGGTCCTTTCAAGTTCTCTTTATGTTTGAAAAACTTTATAGTAAAATGATGAGACCAAAAAAAAAAAAAATTAAATTAAATTAAATACCAGAACAAGGTGAGATTAAATACCAGAACAAGGAAAAGTGAGTTTGAGGGAAAAGCTGATGGAGTAGATAAGCCTCTCTGGGTCCAGCTAAAGTAGCCAAGTAGAGGGAAAATGTAGTACAATGAACAGGAAGATAGCAATGGAGAGTAAAAGTACACAGCACTAAGAAAGGCATTAAATTGCTTAATTTGCCATTCATTAGAGCACATGAATTATTAGGTGAGGTGAAGGGTATCACTCAATAAGAATTTTGTCAGCATAAGAAATTTGGCTTCCATATGAAATTACTGGCCACATGTGTTATATACATTATTTTGGGCTGTTAATTCAGTTTTATTTAGATTTTTGTTGTTGTTAAAGTGCCTATCCTTAATTGAAGATATACCTGGGAATTAGGAGGGATGGAAGAGGCCAGCAGTAGCCATATTCTATGCAATTAATTATGTGGACAGATTCATGTCAGAGTATACTGATACAAATGTTATGTAGTCATCTATGAACACATTTTATTTTCCATGTTAGTCTAAAAGTACTGGGGCA
Organism: Pteropus medius; assembly: GCF_902729225.1. Lineage (NCBI taxonomy): Eukaryota > Metazoa > Chordata > Mammalia > Chiroptera > Pteropodidae > Pteropus > Pteropus medius. The sequence goes on along the minus strand of NW_024354875.1, from coordinate 11,993,988 downwards.
TAGAGAATGTGTCTTATGCATGGTGCCTAGCTTAGTGTCTTTCATGTATTGATGCTGGGTTTAAGTTTCTTTGGCAATTTATTTTCAATATAAATGATTAGACTATGATATAACATTACACACTAGTAATGAGTTAGGTAGGTGGAGGGACATTGATTATCTCTCCAAGAATCATCAAGAAAGGGGAGGTGCAGCATGTCTTGAACCACGGTTGGGTATGGCCTCATATGCTTATGGGACATGATGTGAGCAGTTGAAGGCAAGGTTTCTCAAACTTGGCACTATTTACATTTTAGGGCCAGCTACTTCTTTGGCATGTGAGCCACTCCTGTGCCTTATAGAACATTTAGCAACATTCCTGGCCTCTACTCACTAGATGCTGGTAGTATTCCTACAGTTATGACAATAGAATATATCTCCAGACATTGCCAAATGTCCCTGGTAAGGCAAAATCACACCCAGTTGAGAACCACTTGCTTAAGGCAATAAGCCAAGATGAAGCATCTTGGGAGATTTAAAGCCCCAAATTCATATAAACCACCTGTGTGAAATTTCCCTTTGAAGGAGCTTCTCAAAAAAAAAGAGTATAGAGGTATCAAACAAACCAGTTGGGGATAAAGTTTTGAATAGAATGGTAAAAAGTTAACCTAGAGCAATTCCTTTATCCAACTAGCTTACAGATACTATAGGCACAGGGAGTCAGTTTCTCTAGGCCTTAGGAGCTGATGATGGTGGAAGTCCTGGCTGATGTAAACAGGTAGGAAAAAGAAATGTACCCGTGGAATATAGCTACACATATTCATCATCCAGGCTTAGTTTCAGGGTCCAAGACAAAGTGAAACATACTAAGAGTCATAATGTAGCATCAGGTAAGCAGGGAAGGATAGGATGGGATCTAAGCTAGTGTACTTAGATATTGAGCCAGAATGACATTCCTCTCTAGTTTGTGGGAAAACAGGTGTGCAGGAAAGACAGATAGAAAGGTATTATACCTGGTAGAGAGGTATTATACCTGATAGAGAGGTATTACACCTAGAGAGGTAAAAAGTCTGGTCCTCATTATCGTATATGATAGGCACCTGAATGATGACTGAGAAAAAAGCCAAGTTCTAGGAACAATGGCACTTATTGCTGAATTAAACACAAGATTTGATGTGACAGGAGGCACACTGCAGGATTTGAGAGGCAAGCTAGATTCTGGACTCATGGAACCCAAAGGTAAGCAGGTGATATCATGTTGTGGGCAAGATAAGCAATAATGGTGTTTCAGAATGAACAGGCTCAACCTTAGTACTCCATCAGCATACCCTTACACAGCACTTTAATCCAACAGAGTAAGTCAGGAGAGGCTGACACTCCCTGTCTGCCCCAAGAATCATTGGCAATTTCTGCAACAGTTTTACTCAAATATTCAAAATATAATATTGCATGGGAGAAAAAAACACAAAAATATTTTTATGTGTGTATACACATACACACACACACACAGTCTGATATTTTATGTTAAAGGGGGGTAAAGATATAATTATAGTTAACTAGATTTAAATATCAACACGTAGGAAACATCTCATGGAGGAAACAGTGGAGATAGTCTTTAAAATGTGGGATTAGAGAGTCATGTGTGACTTTTATTCCTTTCTTCACACTTTTCTTTATCTTCTATGTTTTGGGAAATAGGTATAAAATAAAATATTTTTATAATAATTTTTAGGTATTCTAAAAAAAATTAACTTCCTGTCTCAAACCAGAATTGGTCTAGAAATTAGAAACAGCTGATTTTCTAAGCAGGACAACTACTAAGCCTTGTGAAAAAAGCTTTGGGAGGACATAGCCTGAGGAAAGTGTGGGAAATGTGGAAAATGTGGTTTGCTCAATAGAAGTGAACACACTCCTACATAAACTTAACAAGAATTTAGCATGTGTCATCAGAGTACTTTCTTCCTAACAGACAACTATTTTGTAGTTTTATAATAGGAAGCAACATGTTCTCTTTCTTCTCTCACCCCACAACCAACTACTTTCTGGGAAAAAAAAATAAATCCTCAACTCTTTGGCCACATGTAAGTGTATATTGGACTATGGAGTGCAGTGTTTGTTTGGAATGATGGATGGTTGGACAATATAGCACAATCAGACAAGACTAGCCATCAATCACTTTAAATCAATGATAGAACTTGGGTGTGTTTTGTGCCATTTTCATTCATTCTAGTGCCCAGAGAGTTGCACAGAGCAAACTCACGACCTCACATGAGCAAAGAAAATGGCTTTTAAAGTTGTTTTCAGGCTCTATTCATCACTCATTCTTGGATGAGATGCCAGGAAATAACTTTCATGGTGTTTTTTTTTCAGCTCTTCTTTTTTACCTCAAAGTTTGGATGAAGGATATGCACATAGACAAAAAAGGGAAAGAGATCCCATGCGAGTGAGCTAGGTTTTCTGTCATGAAGTAAAATTTAGTCCTTAACATTTTTTGAAAAATGTTTCTTACTCATCAAACAATCTTCTCAGAATTCCCTCCTGTCTTTCTGGAAGTTGTGATTTAGTCATGATTTCCTCTTGGGTCATTTTAGCATATTTGGAGCTGAGCACTCTGATCATCAGTGCACTCTGGACATTGCTGCTATGTTCATAAGCTGAAACTATCAGGAGCCTTCTCTGCTGGGCACAGGTACTTTTCAGTGTGACTCTCATGGTCATAGTTGTTGACAGTTAGTCCCCACCTTCAGAAGCTCTGAACCACCTCATAGGTGATATTGACATCTCTTGGGTTTAAGCGTATCTACCACTGGAGAGGCTGAGGAGATATGAAGTCTACTTCCTAGACTCAGGAAGACATCCAACACCCTAAAAACACCTCTCTTCTCTGAACCCACTTGTAACACAGCCTCATTAACTCAAAACATTAGCCCAGCTCTGGCAGTCTCATTAATCCTCGTCAATAATCCTGAAACACAAAGGTCTTTTACTTCACTTCGGCCTCCCCTTTCCTAGTAGAGGTGAATGAGGAAGGAATGGCAACTTAGCCCTTCAGAAACACAAAGGTAAACTTCACCAGTTTAGGGTAAAGCTAGGGAAAGGATGAAAACAAGCTAGCTTTTTGTCTCATCTTGCTACAAATATTTTAAATATAAAGGCTTGCTAAAATTAGTAACATTTTATTTCTACCCATAACAAATAAACCCACCAAAAGATTCTTTAGATTTCCCATCCATCTACTAAGAAAATACTTTATCTTACAATACTGTCTTATGAATTCATGCTGTACATAAGGTTTTATCATGATTTTGATATAATTCTATTTAATAAGGGAAATAACTTTGCATATTTTCTTTCATGTCAAGATTTGATTAGCATATACACTACTCAATAAAAAGGCAGTAGAACTGACTGCTAAGGAAGTAAGAAACCAGTAACATCTAAGATCTAAACACCTCAGATTACAAGGCAATCGAACAAGGGGAACTCAGTGGCCTGAGTCAAATCCCTGGTTTGATTTCAGACCACTTACTGGATAAAGAGCTATTGGCATGGCCCCAACCTTCTCTTTTGAGCATCAGATTCCCAACATTTTGATGGAGTGATTTGTGCTTTGGGGACTCCGTGTAGATTAAAACCTATTTCTCTTGCAACGATGTCAAATTCCCCTTTCCTCGCTTATCTATCACAAAAATCTTGTCTTCAATGACAGTTATAGAATGACTCTGTCTTCATTATTTTTGTTGCTATTATTATTGAGACCAAGGCAAATATGAATATTTCCAGTATAAATTATATGCACATATGTATTATTCATTTATATGTGTGTACTTCTGTATATTTTTTGTACATATGTGTGTATAGACATGAATGTATGTATGTATATGTGTGAGTGTGTATATACACACATATATTTTTTGCCCCTAGAGAAAATTACAGATCTAAATATGATATTACCTTAATCAAAAGGGTTGACATGTATCGGTGTCAACTATTATTTAAAAAGGCTATTATTCTCCTTTTTATTAAAATCTGAAAGAGAAAGATCTACCTTTTTGTCGCTAATTCAGTTGTGGTCAATCATGGATGTGAGGAACTCTGACTATTCCAATAGTGAGGTTAACTGTGTTCTTAATGTTAAAGTAATTAAACAAGGAGGCCACTAGACTGAGGTGGATCTAAGGCCTCAGTAGTCTATGTAAGCAAATCAAAACCTAAGCCAGAGCCAATGAACTTGAATTTGAGAAAATGACACTTAAGAACAACCAATCGCAGCCAGCTAAACTTTCCCAAATAAGGCAGCTGCTTAAGCTATAGCCAATTAAATAATCTCCTTACTTTGCTTCCTACCTTCTCTATAAAAACCTCTCCCCCAGCAACTAACTATTGATGAGGCACTCCTAATCACCTTTGGTTTGGTGCTGCCCCATTCAAATTGATATATGTTCGAATAAACTGTTGAAAATTTTAATGTGCCTCAGTTTACCTATTATCACTTGCTTAAAAAGAAAAAAAAAAATACAGCCTAAAATGGTTCAGCCCTAAAGTGCACTTCAAGAAAGTGTGCACATCAGTAGAAGAAGGTCTTATATGTAACAGAGCAAACACAAAATACATACTCCTCTATCTCAATCTTTGGAATGGAAGCAAACTTTGGACTTCTCACGTGCACAAGCTTCTTTAGTTGGAACCCAGTGACAGACAAGAACATTGTTCTGGAAGGGAGAAAATCAAGCAAAGTTTCACTCCTCCAGGTCAGATCTGCCAAGAATACCAAAGTAGAGCTATATTTTTATTTTTCCTGTTACAGCACAGATCTGTTGTTTGGCTACCAAATTACAGGTTGGGTCTGGTTTTCACATACTTTTGCTTTTCATATGCTGAACAGGAAGAGTAATATCAGGTTGCTTCTTTTACTTGTGGGATTTAGGTATTCCTCATCATAGAATGGGTCATTTTTTCTAAGAAAACCTGCCAGTTTAAAGACTGGAGGTGTATGCCATTCATGTGGGGGTGGAAAACGCATAAAAATGAGAGGTTTTTGGCTAGAGAGAGTGGGTTCTAGTTACTTGTTCCCATGTTTAAATGACATGTTTATGAGTCATACCCTTATTATCTAATCCTAAAGCATCATCCGAAGATTACTATCATTTAAATGACTACTTTAAAGTAGGGTCTCTGGGAAATTTTACCAAGGAGAAAATTGTACACATCCATTCAGTTATGATGCAGCACTCTGCACACACTTTTCATTCATTTTTTAAAATGCTCTATTGATAATCTATAAAAGATAATTAAACGAAGTATAAAAAATATTGTTTAAATGCGTAATGTCTGATATCCTAGACAGAAAACTAGTTAAGTATAATATAACATATATTGAAGGAGACTATTTCACACAGATATTACCAATTAGTATTTGAATCAATCAACATTTGTACAAATATTGTTCCCTTCATTATTTAGTTTTGGTTCTGCTCAGGCATCAGTGGGAAATGAAAAATGACTTACTAGGATAAGGTTTTGGAGGAATTCTGGATTCAGAGAATTAACTGACAACTGAGAGGATTATAGAAACATTTTAGTGAGAAATGCCTTATCACTCTGACCTAACTCAAAGCAATATTAGGGAAACACATAAGCCAACATGGGAAAGAACCTTGGAATTTTGACTCATCAGAGAGTTTCTAAAGAACTCTTTTGGCAGACAGGACCTATCTTGAGGACATCTGGCTTTCTTCAAATTAAATTAATTCATTCTCTTTTTTTCTTAAAAGAAAAAAAGGAAAAAAGCGTTTCTTTGCCCTCAAATAATTTATCTTTTCCAGAGATTAAAAAATAAAAGATTATCATTTATAATACCCTCATATTAGTAGATGAAAACGCTATTTTTCTGTTTTATTAGAAGAGGAAATAGAACACAGGATCCAAATGATTTCTGCTAAGGGAAGTAGAGAAATTCAGCAGAGCTGAGTATTCTTCTCAGGGTCCATGGTTACATCGAGAGGAGGAGGACACAGCACTGAAGAGAACTCTAACTTTCCTGTCCTAAGAGTGTATTCTATAATTCTCATTTACAACTCTTTTCTCTAGATGGGTATTTTTGCTCCCTTGGCTTAAAATACCAAGCTCTTTCTTGGACCTATTCCATTGCCAAAATATTCTTGGTCTATTCATTTAAAGAAGAAAATCCAAGTTCATCCTAAACAAGAGAAAAACAATCCAAATTGCTTGCCTTACTAGGTGCATAAATTACTCTGCTTTGGACATCGTATGGTTGAGATGAAACAGATTTCTTTGTACAAGAGAAGAACCAATGATAATGAAATATGGGTGCTGGATTAATAAAATCTTTATTAATAAAATATTAGAACTAAGGATTTTATATTATAGTCTAGATGTAATGATTTGAGTTGACATAAATCTGAAAAAAAATCAAGGTATAAGGTGTGATGGAATTATTTTCAATAGCCTCAATAATTGGACTTTTAATATTTAAGAAGAATGTTCTAAGTATATATATTACACCAATTGTAAAGTTCCACTCAACACTCAAGCAGCAAAGCAGAAAAATTTTTAAAAATAATAATTTTGATCTAAGCCGTGGTTAGTGTTTTGTTGGACCACAATTTTGGATTATTCTTATAAATAATGTACATCTCAAGATTTCCATCCTTTTCTTTGATTATTTTATGACTTAATAAAGCCATTTTTATTCACCTGTCTTTTAAATGTCTCATGTACACAATCTTGTTAAAGTGAAAGCAAGGTTACATTTTTATTCACAACCTTTCAAATACTCCTACCTGTTCTTACATTTTCGGAGTATTTTCACAAATAACTTGAAGTGAGTGCTTTCAACTCAGTATAAAGCAAGCAGATGATGTTAAACACCAGGTGGGGTTCAGTGACCCTTATAGGAAGATGCCATTCCCTGATGCTCTGCACTTTGCAATGAGGTGATTAGATGATCTTGTTGACCCAGAGTTCCTCCACTTAATCAACAAGAGAGGATTGGGGAAGCGAAGGTTTCTCTTAAGCACCTGACATCAAAACTGCAGCAGAAGCAGCACACAGCAGCAAGAATTGCAGGTGTGCACTCTAAATCAATATGTCTTTACTTTCTCAGGACAACCTCCAGAGCATAGTCTGGCTCACTGCACATCTGGTTTATATTAATTGGTTGCTGAACAGAACATATAAAGATACTGCATGTATAATTACATATTTACCAAAAGGTCACAGTTCGATGGGAAGCTTTCCCTGTGGCCATTTCTGTGATAGGGGGAAATGGAATAGAGTCACGTGGAGAGGTCCAGGGGATTTCTCAATGTTTGACCATAATTTTCTTCATGAAGGTAGTGCACTGAAGTTTTCAAGAGTGATAAAGAAACATCAAAGACAATTGACAAAATTCTCCCTTTGTTTCCGAACCATTGTACTAGCCTCAGAAATGATTCCTCGGCCTCCAGCTTGGTGTCCCTCCATCTACTCACTATTCAGTAGAGTGCTCTTTTTAGATCTTAAGTGAGATCCTAAGAGTACCCTGCTTAGCATCTTCCTTCCTACCTTCTGCAGAGTAAAATTCAAAATCTTCTGAGGGTCTAGAAGCCCTCTCAGATCCACATCACTTCATCACTCTAACCTGACTGCCTTGTGTTCTTTCTTTGGCTCACTCCTCTCACGGTGGCCTTGATCTTCTATGAAGACACCAGGCACACTCCTGCCTCTGGGTTTCTGTAGTTGCCATTGTCTTCATCTGCACATATCCCTACATATCCCTATGACTCACTTTCTCATTTTCTTCAGATCCTTGTTCAAAAATTGCCTTCTTAGTGGTACCACCTCTGGCCTCTCTTTTAAAATTGAAATTCTCCTGCAACCACCTGCACCCCTAAACTTTCTATTTCACTTTTTCCTCATAGTACCTATGGCCATCTAATTCTTCACTTAATTTACTTATTCATCTTATTCATTCATTATCTGTCTCCTCCCACTAGACTATACGCCCCCTATGTATAGAGCTTTTTGTCTGTTTTGTTCACTGTTGTGAATAGTGCCTGGCATGTAGTAGGTACTCAGAACATTTGCACCCTGCAAGTAGGCCACGAGAATTTGATTAAGGATGTGAGGTATTTAATTTAGTTAGCTGCTTCTTAGAATGTTTAATCTGTGAACCAATTAGCTCTGCAGAAAGAAAATCTCTATTCTATAGCCAAAGACAATATTCTAAAGTTAACCCTACACCTAAACATTGTATACAGTAAGTCACAACAATAAGAAAATATGATGAGACAGTGTGATTCAGGATATGATCTAGAGAGAAAAAAACTTTATAGCATGTACATACTAACAGTGGGTATCAGTAAAAACACTTTTGTATATAACATATATATTTGGTTGCTACAATGTAATTTTCCAGCAAGTTATAATAATTACAAGAAAATGAAGAAATAATCACATTCCAAATAGAACTACAAATGTTTGTTTATGTTTGGTTAAATATGTCAGCAGCGATCCTCTTGCCAAAAACAAGACATTTTATTCTACTAATATTATTAGTAAATATGTGTTTTTCTGGTTTTAAATATATATGTTTTATTATAAAAGAGATCAAAAGAAATATATTTCTGTACAATTAGGTGGGTTTGGAAATTTTCCTTAAAAATATGTAACTTTAGTACTCTTGTCATTAGCAATAAAGTAACCTTGATTTTTTTTAAAGCAATTAACCTTTAAGAAAAATAAAAGCTAATTTAAAATGACAACTTAGTCATCTAAGCAAACAGCTCAGAATCAGTCTCTACTGCCTACTGTAAACTGATAATGCACTACACTATGGTTTAAAATGACTTTTTTTCAATTACTTTTTTTAGAAAGTCCTCATAGCTTACAGACCTCACATGCTCTTTCTTCACATGCTTAGTTGATTTATTCTCTGAAGTTGGTTAAATTTTTAGATGTGGAAGGCTACATCCTTCCAAACCTTTATTTAGAAATTCATTTGTACTTAAGTTAATAAGTCTTTAGTTATTTATGCTTTGAAAACTTAGAGATTCAAAAACCTCACAAATAAAACAAAGGCATTTGTAGGAAGAGTGTAAGATCAGGCTATCAGTGAGCATTATTTCCTATGAAACATTAATTTAGCAACTAGATAGGTGTAAAATCTATAATGAGCAAGCACAGTAGACAGGAAAAAAATACTAATTAAAAAAAATCTCCATCCCATTGAGTCCTCTCATGTAAAATTAAAGAAATTCTGTGAAACACTCAAAAAAGAAACAGCAGCTTATAATTGAGCATATTTTTTCCCCCATTCCCTCCTATTTTTCCTTTCCCAGAGTCCCATGTTTTTCTCTTCCTCATCTTTCCTGTTCTCTACTCCTGTGCATTTTGCAAAAAACTACACGTGTTTTATTTTTATGCTCTCCTCTTTCATTGTTCACATCCCTCATTTTGCATAAGATGAAGTTGCAGATGCAGTTGAACTAGAGGAAGCAGGAGTCAGTCTCAAAACCTGCTTGGTTTCATTCAGATAAGGTTGCTCAGGGTTCCCAAGCAAATCTCGACTCCTGGGAAAAGTATAGAGCAAAAGTATACTGCATTTCTTCTTAGAGCCACACCCATGAGCTCTTGCCCTATGAAGTCCATGTTAACTGACAGGGCCAGCTACTGGGGAGTTAAGACCCGGAACAAGACTACTGATATGTCAGGAACTTCTGATGACTGTATTTTGCTGAATAATGAAGGAGCAACTGCTGAAAATAATAATAGGTCTTAAAATAGCAAAAATTTCTGAATGACTATATTAGGGAGTGACCAATTTCTATCATGTGTTGTTGTCAATTTAGCACATTGATATTCCCTGGAGAAAAAAGAAATGATATTCCAGACCTGCTTTTTTTGCAAGTGATTTAAAGTACATTCGAAATCTTTTCTAGTCTCAGCTATAGAACATACTGGAAATATCGAGGGGCCAAGTAACATGAAATACATTCGATATAATCATGCCACTCTCATGTTTAATGTGGGAACAGTCCGCAATAGCAAGGCGTTCCTGAATACATTTGAAATACAAGATGCCACAACTACAGAGTTAACAAACAAAGTCTATAGACTAAAGCCCAAGAAGTTGCAGACATCTTCTGAAAGGAAAGTGCATGCAGTGTTAGTACTATTTAAGGTAGAATTGAAACGTGTTTAATTGGAAAGCCAGGATCATTAATACTTGAATATTATCCTGCCGCCAGCCATTATCTCTCAGTTTGTCTCCATCTTCATTCCACATGAGGTCATTGGATGAGCGACATATGTGCAGTGACTATGGCTAAGCAAATAAATGTTCTTCATTCATCTGATGCAGTAGAAAAATCTGGACCAGAAGAAGACTCCTCTTTCCTAAGCAACAGATAGATTGAGTAGGCGACAGCCTAAGTGTACTGACAGCTGCATTTTATCCATTCCCTACACACCTAAAATTGATGACTATTAGCTGGAACAAGCTCATATGTGTTTTTGGCCCTCAGTGTGTTATGAAAAATTACAATTATGGGCAAACTTTTAAAAATCAGAAGGTTTCGTACTTCAAGAGCTAGACTGCTGTTTTTCTGGGGAACACAAAAAAGATTTGCACCACTGGAAATAAATGCTTATCTGGGAACATTTGTCCAGAGCTAAAGCTTGGCTGCTCTGTACATGAGCAAAACTTCCAGTCTCTGCCACTCGTTGTGTTTTTTACACCAGATCTGCTCTGTCTTTTTCATCATCTTCCTGGCTTTGGGTTTGAGACATTTTATCTAACTTCACCTTAGTCTTGGCCTTCTATATCTGAAAGCATCAATGGCAAGGAATCATAAGTTCAGAAAGAAGGACTTCAAGAGAGAAAAGGAAGTAAGAGTTCCTTACTCAATAAGAACAATGTGATCGTTCCACCCAAATCTTCTCAAGACATGTTCCAGTCTAAAATTGGGAAGAAGATAATAAAAGTCTCCAAAAAGATAAAAAGGGGCTGGGGAGTAACGGAGAGGCTGGTACATTAGCAAATTAGTGTCATAAATATCTTTGACTGTCAACATTACCACTAACCCTTGGGAATTAAGTGCAGAAGAAAACAAGGAAATAAGAGTACGGTCTGAAGCTTGAAGCAGAGGACTCAGTTTACATTCCTATATTCACTGGAATATTTCTGAGAAGTAATGAAGCAAAATATTCAGAAACCTCACCAGCAAGGATTCCTTCCAAGATCCTGTACCTATTTTTGTATTTGTAATTTTGCATTCCTTTTTTCAAGGAGGGTTCCCCCAAACTGTATAAATTCAGGCCTCAAAAACCTATGCCGACCTCTGGCCATATCCCACATTTTGAATGCCTTGAGCAAATTTATCAATCAAGGGAGTAAAATGAAAAACACTTACATGTCTTTGATAAAATGTGTGTATGTGTATGCGTGTGTATTTGTGACTAAGCCAAGCTATTCAAAAAAAGGAGAAAATCCAGGAGTCGCTAAAATCATGTTTTATAGAAGAAGAATGTCTCAGAAATACTTATTTTGTAGAACACCTTCTCAGTCATTATGCCAGGAAATAAGCAATTTTCAAAGATTTAAAAATAAATCATATTTTAAACATTAAAACATTTTATGAATAAAATCAGAAACACTGATTTTTATTTCTGTAATTTAATATTCTATGACATCTAAGATTGGAGAGGAGTAATCTGACTCAAGGGGTCCCCTGCTCCCTATAATATGGAAATGTTTAGTTTTATCATAAGTTGGTCTCAGAGAATTGTCCTCAAAAATAATTATTAGAGAAGAAATCCTATAAATATCAGTTAAAGTCACAAGTATAAGTGCTGGGTCTGTTCTATAATGTCTAATATAATCACTTATTATTTTCATCTTTATAGTATCTTTTTATACAAAAATTGTAGTTTATAAGATATTGACAGGATTTACTTTTAGGTAATAACATCTAGAACTCGGATGTTTCTATCCATTAAAATCAGTCTCATATTTGACATAGAACCAATGTGTAAACTCTGGTGTTCAAATTACATGCAACTTCATGCAAAAAAAAACTGTGTCCTAGAGGTCTATCTCCAGCCGCTCAGTGTTTTTCATTTAGAAGACAATTGTTCTGGAATGAAATGAAGGAATTCACTTTATTTTAGCATGGAAATTTAAAATCGGGCATGGAGCAACAGGCTGACATAAGGGGATTCCATCTGTCATTAGGAAATTAAAATACAATTAAATAATAATATACTGGAATTTGATAATATGCTTCCCTTACACCCATGCTATGGGTTTGTCAGATGGCTGACAAGGATTAAAATGAAGGACGTTCTGAAACTATCAATAATGAAGACCCTTGAACTGTGTCCAAAAGAAGCAATCTTATATCAAACGTCTCAATATTATAGGCAATGTCTTAATAAGATTCCTTTTGTAAAATATACGTTAGTCCTTTATTTTTCTTTTCATTTTTTTAACATCATATTTTGGCAAGTTTATAGATAGAGACATTGAGGTCACATTTATAAAGTAGTAGGTGAAATAAATATGACACTAGAAATGCGTTTTACTAAAGATAATTTGACTATTTCTTGCCAGATAAACCAGACAATATATTTTCAATAGCAAAATTAGACCTACTTCCATCTATTTAGATTTATACTAAGTTTAGAGGCCAAAATTTTTAGATTTGTGGCTCTCCACCAAAAACAAAGTTGTATTTGTAACAATTAAACCTATACAAAATAGTTAATATAAAATAGTTAATTTCTTATGTAAGATATCTGGTTTTGCTTACAGTTTTGCTTATACACACAGACACACACACACACATGCGTAACAAGAAAATAAGGGGCATTAAGATCAATGAAAAGTGTATGTATATGTATATTTTCTTCTTCCTAATGGTGCTATTACCTAGATTTTCATCAATCTCTGATTATTTTGGGGGAATAACATTAATGAGTTAAAAATAATGTATTTAGATTGGTACTTTATTATATTTTTTTTATTGTTGTTATTCTGTTTTGGTTTTGCTTTAGTAGGAAAAAATCCTTTTTAATACTAAAATGTTTCCTACTTAGAAAGTTATGTCTTCAATTGTCAACATTTGAATTAATTTAATGGTATGAATAACTTCAGAAATTTTATAAAGCTTTTAAAAAATTCTAGTGTTGTTTTAAAGAAAGAGCAGAAACCCAGTTTTTGGATAAATCAGAAATTTATCTTTGTCCAATTATTTTAGCGAAGTTATTTTTTTCTTTCTTTTTTACTTTGTGAGGTAATGAAATATTTAAATAACTGATACTTGGCAGAAACACTTATTCCCACAGTATGTCTTGCCAAAATGAAAGAAGAAAGATCCAAATATCAAACAAGGGATGCTGTTATTTGTGAGATTATAAGTTTGATTTTCTACATGACCTCCCCTTAAATAAAATAAAATAAAACACAGTAAAATAAATAAAACAAAATAAAATAATTGGAGAAGTGGAAATCCGGGGTCTCTTTGTAAAATAATATAACTATCTTCGATTGATGACAAAATTTGAAAACAAGAAGGATGTAGCAAGGGACAATTTCCTCTGACACTGAATGGATCAGATAACCATATCATTTTCCCAGTTTCAGTATTTGTTCAATTTTTAAAAGAAACAGAATAGTTAGGACAACATGACCCATAACTTGTTATTATCTAAACAAAATTAAATGCCTTTAAAAAGTTTTCCTCTGGGGAACAAAAAAGAAAAACTAAGTCAGAAATAATGTGTGTTCACTGGGCCTTGCTTTGCAAAAGGAAATGCTCTACCAAGAAAAGAATTACATTCTACACAAGTTTAATTTTTATAAATATTAAATTGGCAAGTATACATTTACTTTCTTCCCCAAGATTGGCCTTACAAAATTTAAGAAAGAAATCACTTTAATAAGCCTCCTCCATTTAATTATTGCATCCAAAAGTTATTAAAGAAAGAAAACAAAAACATTTGTGAGCCATGGGGACTAGTGGTAACACAGGTACAGTGAAACAAGGAGGATCTGCTGATTCCAGATGGAGTGGATATATTCCCATGGCACCTATTACTTGCCAAATGTTTCGTAAAGCAAACACATGACCTAAAAGATTTTGCAAGTGTGGGGTCTTCAAAAAAAAAAAAAATACATGCTTGCAAAAAAAAAAAAAAATCCCGTTCTTATTTAAAAGTCATTTCTTAATTCTTAACCATAAGTTGTTTTTAAAAACACACACACTTTTAATATTTTTCAGCTGTCATGCCCACTTTAGTGAGCCTACATGTGTGGGTACTCCATAAAATCTCAGTGGTGGTGGCAGATGTCCCCTTTGAAATATTTTGTCTGCTGCTAGGGGTGGGGGATTGTCACTTTGGTGCCATGAACACCATTTCTTCTGAAAGCCCTGATTTGGGACAGCCCCTCTAGAGCAAATGTAGCATTGCTTAATGTCACTCAAATGGGTGGTACAAAAAGTGAAGAAACATATAACTATGTCAAGATGAAAAAAGGAATTTTAACTAATAACATATTTGTGAGGCCCTTCACAACAGCGAAAGAACTCCTGTAAAAAAATCAATAATTGTTAAAATTAAGACTCTGCTATGGGAGAGTAAAAGTTTCTATCTGTTTTTTGAACTAAATCTTCTGTTCATGGAAGTCCTACCCACTCCCAAGAAGACTCATCCAGTTGTTGGAGCCTCAGATTCTCTTCCTTCCTTGAATTTCTCTAGTAGTTTCACATTTTTATACTAAATTGCATAATCCTCCTTTGTCTTCTAATGGTTTAGAGGTTCAGAGGAGTTTTTACTTATTTTGAATGAATTTGTATTCTTCCTCTTTCAAGATAATTGCTGTCCTGAACAGAAGATACTCGATGAATATTTAATTGACTCATTAATTCATTCAGAAAATTTTATTAAACACCTACTATGGGCCACATTAAAAAATTCCCATTCCCTCACCCTTAGGTAATATATACATTTACTGTAGAGAAAGAGGCATTAACCCAATAATCAAAAATGTAAGTAAAATAATAGCCAGTGATGAGTGCTGTGAAGGAAGAACACCAGATGCCAAAAGCACGCTTATCAGGGGATCCAATGTCAATTGGGGGATTGAGTGAGGCAAAGTTTTCTGAGAAACTGACACTATTTTAAACCCAAAGGGTAACTAGGAATTATGAGGGGAAGAGGGAGTAAAACTATCTTTTAAAGAGGAACATGCAGGTTAGTTTGAAGAACTGAAATAAGTCCAGTGCAATAAGAAAGTAATAAATTTAGGAGGGATGGAAGATTCCAGAAAGATTAGCAGGGACCTTATCATGTAGACGCTTACAGGCTATGAGGAGGATTTTGAACTTTCACGCTGCATAAACTGTGAAGCCATTTAGAGTTGTGAGCCAGGAAGTAACATGATAAGATTTACATGTTAAGAAGATTATTCTTGTTGCACAGTTAATAATAGATTAGTAAAAAGAAATGTAGATGTAGAGAGACCAGAGAAAAAAAATCTTTTATTAATCAGGGAGAAAATGACATAGACTTGAACTAGGGTAAATGACAGTAGTGGCACTGAAAAGAAATGAACAGACTTGAAATTTGAAAAGTCAAGTCTTTATGACTTAATGGTGGTTTTAATATGGAGCTCGAGAGAGAAAGAAATCAAAAATAATATCCAGGCTCTGGCTTAAACAACTAACTAAGTATTGGTACCATTTACCAATATGGGAAAATAAGAAAAAGTGAGACTAGTTTGAGGAGGAATGGGAATCAGTAGTTAGCTTCAGATACTGAGTTAAAACTGCCCCTGAGGCATCAAAGTGGAGTGGTTGAGGTTGAATAAGCACTTAATAGAAGATCTGGAACACAGAAGAGAGGTTTTTTTACTTCTTCTTCTTTTTTTGAGAAGACGATTTGGGAGTTGTCAACCTACAGAGAGCATTTGGAAAACGGGACTGGAAGATCTCACGTAGGGAGGAAGTAAGCTAGGAGAAGAAGGCCCAGGACAGAACCCAGAAGAATTCCAAACAGGATGAGAAGACAGAAAAACAGACCAAGAAAGAAGTGATAGGAGGAAAACAGCAAGTTGAGTGTGAAGAAATTCTAGGGAAGAGAGCCTGGAGGAGGCCCTGCCTATTGACTGCCTCTTGTGAAAAACTGCTCCATCACCAAGCAATGCCTTTTATTCAAAGTGTTTGCCTTGGGTCACTCCACTTGGAGTTTGAGCTTAAAACAGTCTGTTTTCTCTGTCATTACTGTCTGTATTTATATGCCATTTTTCTCTCAATTAACATTATCTTTCAAAAAAATTTTAATAATGTAATGCCAAAATTGCACTTAAGTGTACAGCTCTCTGAATTTTCACAAACTTAACACACCTGTATAATCAACAATCAAATTAAGAAACCATATCAGCACCCCAGAAAGTGCTTTGATGATGTATTTTAAAGATTAACGCCGCAGCAATTCTACTCTCTCTCTCTCACACACAAACACACACACACACACACACACACACACACACACACACACGATGCTGTATATATACATACATACACAGTAATTCAGCAATTCTACTCATCTATATGTGTGTGTATGTATGTGTATTTATACATATGCATATATATACATACATAAATATATATATGTAATATATCTCCAATATAAATTCTTGCACGCAGATTCCACAACTGTATCAAAATGTTCAGATCATAACTGGTTGGTTGTAGCAGTTTAAAATTGCAAACAATCCATATAACAATCACATGGAAATAATACATTGTATATTCACACAATAGAATATAATACAGCAGAGAAAATTAAAATGACTGAACTACCTCTAAGCACAACAACATGGATAAATCTTAGAAACATAACACTGAGTAGGAAAAAGCAAATTCCAGAAGAGTAGAATTGCATGATGGTCTTTTTATTTAAAATAAACAGAATAATATCTAGCCATATACATATGTGTGACAAAATCGTCAAGCGAATAAATAGCAAACAACAATAAGGACCACATAAGGATAATGTTTTCCTCTGAGGTGAAGCAGTGAGATGGGACAAGTATGGGGCAAATTATACTCTAATATATTATCAAGCTCAGGAACATTTTAAGAGTGAAAAGGGGTACTGTTAATGATTAAACTAGGATAATAGTAGTAAACAGAGACTGTCTCAGCAAACTGGGACATGGGGTCACCCTAGTTATAGATAACACTCTAGTTCTTAGATTAGTTTGTGAGTTCATGGATATTCCTTCTATTTTAATTAATTAATTAATTAATTAATCGATTAGTATAAATTAAAGAGGGGCAGTCATGACCAATGATTTTAATGTCATAAATTAAGGATTTTATGATTGATTCAATTCGGAAAACATATGAGGTTCAAATATAAATAATGCTTTGTTAAATTTAAAATGTTAATTATTTAGTAGTACAGGCCTTAAAATTAACCCTTGGGGAAATGATTAAGAAGGACAGAAGAGAAGAACTGATTCCTAAAAGATAGTTTAATTCAGGAAAGGAGATAAAAGGGAAAAGATTTAACCATTATCCATTCCTACTTCTCCCTCTCTGCTAAAATCCTGAGTCCAAGATCACACTGAAACAAATGTAATGAATCAAATAATTATTTGATTCTATATCTGACTGATGTTGGCCTAATTACTTAAGAAACTCTGAGCACTCAGAAGGGTTCAAGTTCTACCTACTTGTTAACCCAAATTAATTTGATACTGACAAAACCATTGGAATTGCTTTGCGACTGTCCTTTAATAACAATGGGAGTTTTGAAATTCAATTGGATCTTCAGGTTTATGTGGGATGATGTGTAAATATTTAACCACCAATAATAACACAAGAAACAACCAATCCAAATATGTCCTATATATGGCCTTGGAACAGGGTGCTACAATCTCTGGGTTATACTGACATAACCTTTCAGTTGCTGGGTCATAAAGAGAGCCAGTGATTTCCATGGAGAAGCCACTGTAACTAGAGTGGATACAGTGACCCTTAAAGATTTGGGTGGTGGCTAGTAGCTAACCAGTTATGTGAGTAGGTCAATATTTTAAAAACTGGTACCTAGGGGTGGACAAAGGATTTGTTTGTGCTAAAATGTATTTAATTTGGACTATATTAATGAATAACAAGAATACATTGTCTTGCTTTCAAAACAAAAAACAGGAGAAGAAAAATAAAGCAATAATTATGAGGGCCTCTCCCAGGACCTTGGAAACTTAAGTATTAATATTTTTACGAAAATCTACCTCTGGTTATGGCCATACTAGAGCATCCCAGCTGACTATTTGCCTTAAATCCACGTTGAATATTCCAGACCCTACAGATTTTAAGATTGAACCAGACTACGTCAAGAACTTGACACTATTGATTGCAATGCCAAAGCAGAAACAGTGTATTTGACTGCTGCTGTTTAGTTTGCACATGATTCAATTATAAATTCATTTTGACTTGTTACATTAGAATTCTAATCTTTAGGAAATACCAAGAAAGAACCTAAAATATTTTCAGTAACATTATAGTAGAATATGAGGCAACTTCAGAATCACTTTCACTGTAATAACAATTCCATTATACCAATGCCTAAAACACAAGGAGACATATAATACACATTTGTTGTTTGAATAAATAAAGGTAAACCTGGATTTAAACCCCAGATTTACCATTTCGTGCTATACTTCTTTAAACTCATCTGTAAAGTAAAGAAAGTAATAAAACAGAAGACTGCTGTAAGGATTACTAAGACAAACAAATTCGCATGATAGATGCTCCAAAATTCACATTTCCTCCAGAATACAATTAAAGAACACAATGTCTTGAGCCCATTAGAAACAGGATAGGGTTTTTCTGCTGAAACAGATCTCAGAACCCAAATGTCCAGGTTTCCCAACCATATAGATTGTTCTAATTAACCTAGTGTCAACCTGTTGACTAAGTCTATATCACTATGACTCAAACTAAATGGTATTGAGATTGTGAATTCATATTGATATTGAATTGAGCACATAAGGGAGTGTGTTTTATATATGATGACTTTGAATAAGAGAAAGAGAGAAATCACAGCAATTAGTTCCAACTAGTAGAGAAAGGGAAGACAAGACTGCTAGGACAAGAGCCAAATTATAAATATGTTTATCATAAACACTTTTTGGAAGAAGATATTTAAATGAGACTAAATTAAATTAAGGAAAATCAAGAGAAATAGGAAGGGAAAAAAACTAAGAAAACTGCCTTATGGTTACTAACACTAATGATAGCAGTAATCGTTAATGATTACTGAATTATTATTATATCATCACTGAATGATGTATAAGTTCTTATGCCACATATATAATGAACACATTAATATTTATAAACATTTGTTAAATATATTAGCAATATATGAAAACCTATTTTCTAGGAACCAGGTCATGGGTATTAAAAGTTTTGTATTTCATAGTTTCATCATTGCTATTTAATTTTAACAACTATCTTAAATTACCACAGTTCACACATCTGGTAAAGAAATTTTCTGTAAAATCAAGTATTTTCTTTTCAATCATATTTTATTCATTTTCTGAACTCTAGTTTTTATGTCCCCAATTATGAACAAAGAGATCCTGAGAAGTAAATCCATTTCCACGTCTAGCTACATTTCAAAATGTGGAATATGGAGTCTCCATGGAATGTCCAACCCCAGAAAGATTATCCCCTGGGTCTCACAGGATATATTTTATAGCAGTTTAGGAGAAGAACCAATATTTTTTACGGTACACAGGGGCTTTGGATGGGCAAAAGACCACCAAGAAGTGGAATATGTTTTCAGTTCTGTGGGTGTTACTAGAAGAGATTTGCTAAACCTACAAATTTCCTCCCCAGGTCACTCACTATTAAGTCAAGGTGACGTATATATAATATCTATACATGTTGGTGATGTAATTGCAACAAGTTATTTCTGTCAAGATGAATTTAAAATACATACATTTTTATCCAAATTATTTCTAAGAATATCAGTGAAAATAATACTTTCCAATTTATGAGTTAACACTTTGCTACTTTCTACAGAGACTTTAAGAATAATGTGAGGTCTAGTACAGAAAAAAATATTTTTACATCTATAACTGTTTCATCTTAACAATATCATTTTGAATCTGTACTGTAAATGTTCTCAAGGGTAAAATATCTTATGCATATATAGTAAATATCGAGTCCTGGAAAAACAGGAAAATAACATGAAAACAATGAAAGTTGACTACTGATGAGAAGGGTGAGAAAAAAATTAAAAACAGTAATAATAATAGCTAAACTCTAAAAAGTGCCTAGTTTGTGCAAGGTATGTGGTAAGCATAAGTTTTATGCATTATCTAATTTAATCCTCATAACAGTCTTGTAAAAAGAGGAAGGTCAGAATTGGAATTTGAATCAGGATAAAAGACAGTGAGAATGAGAGAATGAAGTATCTGTTAGCCTATTCTATGCTCCATGATAAGTAGTTTCACAACAAATGACCTTGGAACTGTATTTCATTTCTCAAGGTAACTCTCAAAATTGCAATTTGGCAATATCAGAAGACTTAAAAACCTCCATATCTGAATCAGCAATCAATTTCTATTAATTTTGTCTTAAGAAATATCCTGAAATGAGTATAAAATACAAAGACAAGGATATTCAGTAAAGCATTTTATAAGATAATAAAGATTTGGAAAGGGTACAAGCAATACTGTCCTAGGCCTATGTGACAATCTACTATGTACCACTGCAAATAACATTATATAAAAGGTTTCTGAGCATGGGAAACATTTGTTCGAAATGTTTGCTAACCTTAAAAATTGTATCCCAATTTGGATAGAAACAAAAATAACAAAAATGTATGTGGATACAGGCATACCTTGTTTTATTGTGCTTACTTTATTGGGTTTTACAGATGTTGCTTTTTTTTTTTTTTTTTTTTTTTTTACAAATTGAAGGCAAGACCCTTTCTCAGCAAAAAGATTACTACTTGCTTTATTGAGGTACTAACTTCATTTTGGTCTGAAACTGAACCCACGGTATCTTTAAAGTATGCCTGTATTTTCAAAAGGTTCTAGATAAAAACACATCAAAATGAGAATGTGCAATACTACCCCCAGCTACATAGAGTATCCAGCATCCAAAACATCAGTGATGATGTGCTGGCTGGAAAATTACTGCTTGGCTATCGCCCATGGGAACATAGGCTATCGCCCATGGGAACATAGGCTATCGCCCATGGAAACATAGGCTATCACCCATGGGAATATAACGTTCTAACAATAAGCTTTCTGCTTTTGTACCTCCACTTGCACAACTGACCTGTGGGTTGACAGGTAGTGAATAAGAGAAAAACGGACCTTTGTGTTTAAGATAGAATGAGGAATGGGATTTAGGGCTTAAAAACCCTGTACCTCTACATTTTGGGGCTGCTTAATTTAGGGTCTGCATACCCCTGGCAGACCCAGCTGGCTAAATAAAGAGCATGTTTCCTATAACTCACTAATTTCTGGTGGTCCATGTGTCTTTCGGCAGCTAGCAGCTACAACAATGAAAGAAGACTGGCAGCAACGAGCTGTCTCATTGACAGAACTCTGGTGTGAATCTGGACTCTGTTCTAAGTGGTGTAGCTTGGTTCCCTGGCCATCAGTAAACTCGATAATATTTTTTAATAACTCCATTTTCTGCTTGAAATATCCAGAGCTTTTTCCTGCAGCTTGAACTAAGACTCTTAAGAGATACAGGTCTCCTTAGAGCCTTCAGTAAAGCCATTTGTGAAAACAAAAAACTTTGCTCCAAGCCACCCTTCTGGGAAGAGGCTCAGACCATTAGTTAAAAATGACCAGAATATATTAGACCTATGATTTATGGAATTATAAAACTCAATTCTCCTCCCCAAAATAAATTTTTGAGCAATGGCAGAGACACTTGAAAATTACTGAGATAAGACTAAAACTGAGGAAAAAATAACAAAGCTGCTAGAGGCTGGATTCCCCAAATCCTACCCAATGCACACTTTGACTAAAAATTGTGTCAACTTTGGACATTTGGCTACAAACCCTTTGACTAATAAAGTTAATAATTATCCCTACTGAAAGAGTTCTTCAGAAAAATTCAACTTCAAAGTCAGGGCCCAGATTTAAGAAATAGGAATCCACAAGATACAAGTTTATCCAGTCAACAGAATGCAGAATTCCTGAGGGTTTCAAAGAGAATATTTACTCAGACAATTCTTGGACCCTGCAACCAGTACCCACTTGAAATGCTAATGCTATTTCTACCCCAGAATGTCCTACCACTCCAAAGATGCGATGACAGACAAGACTAGATGAGTAGATAATTCCAGAGAGCAGAACAGAGAGACAGCCATTTAAAGAGTCAAATAAAATTGATTTTATTTTTAGATCAAGCACTATCTCTGCCTCTTTCAATCCACACATGTGGACCTATTAAGGCATTCCTATGACCATTTGACTGAAGAAAAGCTCAGACATGGTTACAAATGATATGCTGGCACTGTCCAGTCATAGACTGCTATTCTACTGCAGACCCACTCAAAGCTGGGTCAAAGAATATGAATCTCCACTCGAAGAATATGATGAATGAATATCTTCTCTCATGGGCAAAATTTGGGGGAGTAAGTCTGGTTATCCAGTTTGCCTAAGAAGTGAAATGACCTGAAAGACAGACTGATTTATAAGCAGTCACTGTTTGGCTAGTTGTTAGGAATTGAGAGAAACACGTTGGAAGACTGGTGAACATTGGAGAAAAGTTAGGTGAATGTACTAAGAATGGGCACGAAACATACAGGTGTTTGTACCCCATGTGAAACGGTCAGTGAAAGACATTCACCTTTTTAAGGAGGCTCTTAAATCAGATGGGCAAAATAATTCATACAGTGGATACCAGGCAGCATCCTTCCCCCAGAGACTCCAGTGCTTTTTCAAGAGGTCCATCATGCCAGAAACAGAGTCATCACAAGGGCTCAACAGCACAGACCTTACTCCCGCTTTACCCCTACAGCACAGTTTCTAACATGCAACCTCAGTGGCCAGTGTTTAACACCTGATCTAGCATCATTCACAAAAAAATTAGCAACTTCATGATAACATATTAAAGGCAGAGGACCTCTGTAATTTTGAAGGGGCAACAACTTATCTTCACTAGAACACAAATCTATTATGTACATGGATTTACTATACATCTTCCAGCGCTATCATCCATGAGTTTATGAAAATATCTCATCATTATAGAATCCCACAATACACTGGATTTCATTCCATAGTAAAAAGCGTAGCAATGGGTTCCCACCCATGAAATTCACTCGCATTGCAATGTACCCTATTGTTCAAAGGAAACTGATCTAATAGAATAATGAATGGCTTACCGATGGTCCACTTATGAAGTCTGCTGGGAGACCTACATCCTGGTACTTTCGACAAGGGACCAGTGTAAGATGCTGCTTCTCCCATGACCAGTATATAAGAGTTTGGGAACAAAGGAGTAGAATAGGAGTTACTGTTTTCACTATTACACCAAGTATCAATTATTTGCATCATTTTTGCTTTGTGTCCTTATAACTTCACACTCCGAAGGTTTAGTTCTCAAAAGATAAATACTTTCATTAATGACAGAACAATATTCCCATTCAATAATAAGTTTTGAAACCAAACCACCCCCTGGATAGTTTGGAGTTCTTCCCACATTGAACCATCAGCAAAGAAAGGGGATATGGGTATTGATCCTGTTTACCAACAGGAAATCGGTTCACTGAAATATGATGGAATTCACAGGGACTCCCACTCCTTAATATTTTCAGGCCCAGCAGTAAAATCCATTACAGTTACTCAGTAAGCTCGAAACCACTAAGGGTTTAGACACTTTGGAAAAGAATTCTTAGCTCGTCAACCAGGTATAGAGCCCTGACCAGCTGAGGTTCTGGTTGAGAGCAAGAGAGACATTAAGGGGGGAGTGGGGATAAAAGAAACACGTTCAAGATTAGAGACAGAAATGAAGGTGATAACAGCTTTGCTTATTTTTGTGATGTATATATTAACAAATTATTCATATTTTACCCTTTCTGCTTTCTCTACTATATATATAAAGTTGGTGATGCTTGGGTTTGCATTTAATTCGTAAGGCACCATACTTTGAAGAACTGCATATAGACCTGATGAAGAGGTCATTGTATCACCAGATCTTCAACTCTGAGAGTGAGCAGTAGATAATGAGACCCTGTGTGCCCGCTTTGTAGGAGGTGTGAGAATGTCTTCATTTGTGTTTTGGGTGTATTTTATTGGGTAGAAGCATAAAGCTATTGAATAGGAACAAATTATATATGGTTGGAAAGAAAACATGCCACATAGCAAAAGGGGAAGATTGTGACACTTTTTTGCACTTTTGCTCATAAATTCATCCCTGATCTTTACTCAGCTCTCCAGGAATTGACTTTCTGCAAATAACATTTCCAAGGCTACTTTTGTAAACTGCCATCTAGAGAGGTGGGGCAAATGAGAAACTGTGATATGAGTTTGGACCCAAAGGAAGGGAGAAATCAAGCCCCCAGTCACCCCGCAATGCTTCAGGTAGACTCGTTGGTAAAGACCTCCTCAGCCCATGTCTGTAATTCTAATTCGGGTTCTAAATAGCCCCTCCCACTGCGATTTCACCTCCTGCTGAGTGATCTTGGTTTCTCAGCTTTTTCAATATCACTTTCTCCCTTTGCCCTCCAGGCCTAGGAATGCTAGTGCTTTCCGACAAAGCTAATGTCAGGTTAGTACAACATCCTTATTTGACTTTTCAGCTCTTCTAATAACTTTGCAATGCATTTAATGCTCCCAGAGTTTAGCTAGCAGGCATTGACTCTGTTTTCTTTATTTAACCCTGACAGATCACAAGGCTATTTCAGTAGTTCAGGTGAAAGGTGGTTTAAACCAAAGTATTTACATGATAGCTGGAAAGCTCAAGAGATTTGGACAGAAGAGAGGACTTGCTGATATGATCTATATATGATATATATGTTATATATATATATCACATATGTATATGATATATATATATGCTGATATATATATCTGTTATATATATATCATATACATATGTGATATATATATGTGACATATATGTTATATATATCATATATAGATCATATCAGCAGGTCCTCTCTTCTGTCCAAATCATATATATATCATATATCTATATAGTAGGTATTGAGGAAAGGGAAAGTCAAGGAGGGCATTTGGTTTTCTATTTTGTACAACTGCATGAATAATAAAATCATTTACTGAGAGACATTAGATAAGAGGAAGAATAGTTTAGAGGTAAAAATTAAACGTTCTACTTTAGACAGATGAGCTCATTGTGACATCCCTATAAGATAGCAAATGGATTTCTTCAACTGGCAGATGGTTAGTGGAATTAAGAGGTTTGTGGAAAGACTTAGCCTCCTTCATACTTTAGTTCTAAGTCTTCTTGTTCACTTGGAATTAACTTCTGAGTAGTTAGATTCTAGCTCCTTATGAGGTTAATCCATGGGAAAGAAAAATGAAATTTCTAGGAATATTCCATTTAAACTGTACTCAAATAGAATAAAATAATTTGGCTGTTTCAGCTTACTAAAAGTAATTTATACCTGATTCTTATATGACAAAAATAAGTGAGGGTCTAAACAGGGAAACCTTGATGCAATACTTGTGTGCTTGTTTTGATACTCTGAGAACAATGAGAGGCCTAACTATTCAACAGTCAATGGCACTTGCAACATCTTGAGAAATTGCCCAAAGTCAAAGTTCTCTATTAGGACACAATCAATTTGCGGACTTAGTCTCAATTAATTTCATCATTAAAAACAGGAGGAAAATAAGAGAAAAAAAAATGAGTCTTGCTGACCTCAGAAAGAGAATCTGGAATTTAAAATAAAAAATTATAAGCACTGTGGTACCTAACTGAAGAATGTTAAAGAATCACTAGTTAGGATTTGGCTTTGTGAATTTAGCCATATTCTCATGTTTCTATGCCCAGTCATCAACCATTCATATGTAAAACACATAATTAAGAATCAAGAACTATTAATAAGTAAGAAAAGGTAAGAAAACATGAAAATATCACTGATATTTTTCAAAAAGGAAATTAAGTGTCAAATATCTTTCTTAAGTTTCACCTATTTACTATTAGCTACTATGTTTTTACGAAACATCTGTTCGGTTTAATTATTTTCTGATGGTGTCTCCAAAAAGTTTTATAGAAGGTGATATAAGGTGAGATTCTAACCCTACAGTAAAACTTTTCTTTATACTTCTGCTATATACTCTAAATTTCTAGTTAATGTGTTCAGAATTGAGGTGAGTGAGTGTGTTCGTACCAACTGCATATTCCCACTGATAGCTGGCCATGTAGGGTAGGGGGTAAAAAGTAATAAGAAGTAGAGAGGAATGGAGATGGGGAAATTCTCCTCCTTAAGAGGTCTTATGAAACTGAAGATTCTCATGTCTTGAAAGTTCAAAGAAAGAATATAATACGCTTATGAAAAAGAGACAGCTTCATTAATTCAGATGTTCTTGGCCCAGACAGCAGAAGGATTATAAATGCTATCATCATTTATGCATGAGATAAAGGGTAAAAAGTGGGAATTTGTTAGTTTATTGAAAAGATCTTTCTATTGGTTTGAGAACATTGTTGGAAATAACCTGAACTGAGAAAGTTCCCTATGAGGAATACATGTTATGGGAAATTGTTAAAGGTAAAGTTTGGTCACTGACCTGAATGCAGTTTAATCAAGCTGCAAGAGCCACAAGAAAAAGACAGCTGCTTAAGGAGGGGAGCCCTCAACAAGCCAAGACATTTTACCTTTCCTCTATTACGTGAGTCGCGGATAAGGCACGAGTGTGCAATAAATCTCTAGTTCATGCATTTAGAGGCTGCACTAAAATAATGATAGATTATAAATCACAGGAAAATGTTACCTTTATTTTAGGAAAGTCAATAGCTAGCAACGGTGCTCACCAATAGCACAGATGTCTAGTAGATATAAAAACAAATGCTTGGCAGTTGTTTAAAAGTGGGAAGTACAAGGATCTGACCTGAAGTATATTAGAAAATAGCAACAGTCTCATCGTTTTGTCAGGTTTCCAGTTTTGCATTTCACTATTTATTTATTTTTTAATTCCATGTTCTGTTGTTGAGGGTAAAACTGCAACTTTGGAAAAGTGAAAAAATTTCTGTCATACATTTCTTAAAAAGCCTTGTAAATATTTGTGGATCATGTATATGTATATGAGCTTTTATGTAAATTTGTTTTTCTTTGAAAGTTTAAGGATAATTGAATGCTGCAAATTGAAGTAAGATGAGGCTGTAAACAAATGGGAGGCTCCTGCAAAGACCCAGAGGGACTAGAACTAGGATTTCAACGTGCCAACTATTAGCTAATTGTGAGGATGACACTGTCTGGCCAGATTCTCAATTCACATCCTAGCATCTGCCTCCAAAGAGCTGTTACAAGAAAAAAATCCTCGTTTGTTGCAACTGCGACCAAGTGCTCTGAAAATAAGTCACGGGCATTGGAAATGGAGATCACTCTGATAACGGTGACGATGTCAAAGAGGTTTCTGCTGCCACGCCTGAAGAGGCAGGAAACACAGACAAGGTATTTTAACTACCACAGGGTTAACAAGCTGTAACTTATGTCACTTTTCAATTTACTGTATTTAATAGAAGTCTGGAGAAACTAGAAGCTTATGGAAGAGTAAATTACACTTTTTAAATTTTTTTTTTGTCTTTATGTGTTTCCTATTTTTTTTCTCGTCACCCCTTTATTGGTGATGGGGGATGGAAGGTCTGATCAGGAGACTGGGCAAGTTGATTTAGTTAAACAATTAAAACTCTAAAGAAATCTGAATCTTAACTTCTTAGGGGGTTAAAGTAAAGCTCAGTTTCCTGTGATTCTCCATTTCCTGGGTTTAATAGGGACACAGAACTCAAGAATTAAAATATGATGAGAAAGTCTGTCCTACTAAGATTTTCTCACCCCAGCAGGAAAGTACCATACCAGAAATTTCACAAGAAAATCTGTACTCATGGGACTCACAGGCAGACTTCTTACCATTTTTGATAAATTCAGAAGAGTTTCAATCAAAAAACTTTCAAATCCCTGTCCCAAATGACCCCACAGATCCCTTTGAGAGCCACCCAACACCACTTCATAGTTCCCATAAACACTTGGACCTTTCCCTGTGAAAGCTGTCAAGTTTTCCCGAAAGTCCTTACATACCACATTCAGTCTCATCTTGCCAAATGTGCTATCTCAGTGGAAACTGCTGGAACTTTCCAGACAGATTTTATGCTAAAGGCAAAAAGTACCTCAGTCACCAACATGCCCACACTGTTTTCTGAGACTGACAGTATCTAGATATTTCATATGCTATGTATAAAGTCCCAGACCTTTTTTTCCCTGTATGACCAAGTATTGCCCTCATAATACTTTGTGAAAATGTCTCATAGCTGTAGTAATTACTAGTGTCAACAGCCCTGTTAATATTCTGGAACTGCAAACATTTCGCATCAAATCTCCACGTGGAAAAGGGACTGTTCACCTCTACTTTGTAAATTAGCTATATGATTTATCTGTGGGAAACATTTCAAAAATATAGATTCAGAAAGACATCTACCACATGATGGCTTTTCCATATGGCATCTCATAATTATTTTTCTGTGTGTGAACATGATGAAAACAGTTCCATAATTCTCCAAGGGTCAGAGTAAATTATTTCAATTAGACGTATTTCAGAGCAAACATTACCTTAGGGTTTATTAATAATATTACCTGAGAAGGAACAGCTGCCTTTTATGCATAGAAAGCTGTCAGCTTCTTACCACTCCTTACTATAGAAACCCTTTTGTGACTCAAAAAAAAGAAAAATGACAGATTTTCTCATACTTTACCTAAACACAGAACTTGGCAGCAGGGACCTGGATGTAATCCTCAGCATGGGAGCTAGTGGGTGGATTTTTTTTTTTTTCTCTATAAACTCTTGTATAAACCACACCAGTCTCCTGGTATTTATTCTGGGTAATGCTGGAAATTGTACACAGATCCAACAGGCCATGTAAAGGAGTTTTGTAACTTCCTGAAGCCCTTTCATGCAAAATCCTGACTCCGAATGCAATTCCAGAAAGATGGGACATTACAGCAGCTTAAAAGGAAAAGGTTATTCTGTTGTCTTTTCCTCCTTCTCATTGGAGTCTTGCAAATATGAAATAGGTCAATTGGGGCAATGTAATAACAGCAATTAATATGACATTAATAGGCCCATATTGAAAATTTAATGCCCTTTGAAATGTCTTCAGAGGTAAATCACGTAGGTAGCTATATTTATAATAATTAAGGAGTGGAATTTTTTTCTATAGGTTGGTTTCCACTTTATAAGAGTTAGTTGGAGCTATATATTACTGTAGCATGTCAATTAAGTTTAGCTTTATTATTACCATTACCAGTCTCTGAAAATGCATATTAAAAAATATCAAGGCACAAGAGTCTACGAGGTATGTAAAAAAGAGATTAGGAATTGCCCCATGTCCAAGAAACATATCACCTGATCTCAAATTGTCTTTGACTTTCAACCCAAGAAAAGGACAATTATGACAATAATGCTGGGATGGTGTTGGTTAAGGCTCCTCACAAACATGTTCTGCTTTTGGCAAAACTTTCCCAAGGCCAATGCACATTTGACTTGGTGGAATGAACAAAGAATTTACTTTTTAGGTGTTTGTTGCTGGTTGGATGAAGGTTGGTATGGGAGGTGGTAAAATTAGTCAACATCAACTTTAAATATTTCTCTCTTGGCACAGAAGCCAAGTGTGGTTTCAAAATCTCAGGGGATCCTAGCTGGGCTATGGCTTTGACCTTATGAGTGTTTCTTGAAACAAACTGAATTTAAGCACTGTGACTGAAATTTAAAAGAAAACTTAAATGTAAACACGATCTTTCATATACTTGCAACCAGTGTTCCTTTTCACATACATGAAGACACAGCTGGAGCAGTCCTTTACTAAAGGCAGCAAGAAAATACTGAGGGATAAAAGGATTATTGGGAGACTGACTGACATTTGTCTATTTTGCCACTGAATACATAGCTGTGGGTGAGGCATCGTGTTTTTAGAAACGAAAAATCGTAATCAGAAAGTCATTCTAATCATTCCATTCTACTTTATTTTAGAACAATATATCAATAAAAAAAATGGGGACAGCATAGAATTTTAAAAACCCTTGTTTTTTTTTTTAATATTCCCGATAGAAGGGCAGAATATCTTTTTTGCTTTATTGTGACCATTCCAGAAAACACACACACACACACACACACACACACATGCTTTGCCATAGCATTGCTTCTCAGCCATCCTACGGTCTTATGCTTTCCAGTTCTCATTTTTCCTCATTTGGCATTCTGGCTTGTCACGTTCTTATTTTGTACTTGTTTTGACCTCCGCTGAATAATGAAGGACTTAGAACCAAAAGCAAAGCCATAATTGAGTAAGAAAAAAATATGGAAACTCTATTATGTCATGCATGAGCCATTGACAATAATAGGTCAATGCTTACTTATGGCATCATTTTATTCCTTGCCATAGACGCCTCCATCTCAGTAAATGGCACCATCATCCACTTAGTTTCTCAGAACAAAAATCTGAGAGTTGTTGTTGAATGCTCTCTTTCTCTCACATACCACATCCAAATCATTAGCAAATCCCACAGTTTCTCATCATCTCCAGGGTTATTACCTACCATAAGCCAAGCCATTATAATTATTTGTACTACTGCAGTAGCCTCCTCAATACTCCTCATACTACTTGCTTCTGCAGTTGCTCCTAACAGTTTCACTTCCACACAGTTGTCAGTGATCCTTTTAAAGGATAAATCGGATTACATATTGTCCCTGTTCCTCATCTTCTAATGCCTTCCCATTCTTAGTATAAAATTCAAAATCCCTATCATGACTTCTAAGTTCATGCAAAATCCAGCCTCTGGCAACCACTCTGACTTAATTTTCTACATACTTCAGCTGACTCATCAAACTCTACCAATACTTGCCTTGAATTTTTTTTCCCCAAAGCCTTTCCCATCTCAGGGCTTTTATACTCCGCTTGGAATACTTGTGTACCAAATACCTGCATGCCTTACTCTCTTATTTTATTTACCTCTGTTCAAAATTAACTTTCCAGCATCCAATATTTATGATCCTACATTGAGCAACCTATAATGTCACAATCCTTTTACTCTACTTTATATTTATTCTTATAACTTACTTGACATTAAAATATATACTTATGGATTACACTTAATTATTTTCTTAATTGCTTTTATAATTATTGTTATCTCATCCACCAGATATATGAGCTCCATGAATCAGAGACTTTCTGTATTTGCTTACTACTATATTCCTAGAACCTAAAAACACTGCCTAACACATAGCAAATACTAAATTATCATTTATGATTGAAATGAGTACTTTTACTGAATTCGAAGGTTTGAAATATATGAAAATAGTGTCAGGATATTTCATATAGTTTCATTACCCATTTTACATATGAAAGGAAGAAAATGTATGTTAGTAACTGGTTAGCAAAACCTGGCTAATCAACATGAAGAAGGTTAGATCATGATTGTCCACAATTTTCATGGTTAATACCTACACCCAATACTATGTAATGCATTGACTCTCTTTGGGTTTATCTATTTATGGCCCAGACAAAGCACCTTTCCACTTTTAATGTTTTACTCTAAGATCATACTTTCAAGTTCTACTTGTGCAACAATTGGAAAGTATAAACTACATAATCTCTAAGACCCTTCCAGTTACATAATTCTACTGAAAATGTAAGATACATGACAGAAATCTTTTAGAAATACGATTGAAACTTAACAGTGATTCTCATTTAATATGTTTTAGTTTATTAGCTATCCTATACATAATTTTAATTTACAACTGAAGTCACCTGACAGTCTAGATTTTCACTTGCCAAAGAAAATACAACTTCCAATGTCTGGCCTTCTTATTGAATATCCCTGGCAAATCTTACAATCAGAAGAATGAGAGGCTAATCAGCATATTAGAAAATCACGCCCTGGTATCTAATAGGTAATTCACTATGCATCCCAAGCAGGTTCTATTCATTTGTACTTTAATTGCCTGATCTATAAAATAATGTTGAATCACATTCAAGGTTGGTTTATCTGGAAGCAGGCACTGAGAATGATTTTGATAAACAGAATATGTCAGGAAAGGAGTCGAGATTGGACAGAGAGAGAAGTTGAACAGTCACGGCAGTCCAATAACTTTTGGTCAAAAGCTCACGGGAGCTCTACGGCATATGTAGCCCTTCACAGTTGTCTCATCTTGGGCAGAAATGGCTGGATACTTACATCTGCCTCTGTCAGTCATTGAATGGGGATAAGATGGGGGCAAGAAGAGCATGTCTTAGAGGAAGCAGCCCAGGTAAACTCAAGAAAATCCTTAAAGAGCTGACAGACGTGTCTGCTGGCAGTTGGAACAATAAGTACCTTCTTGTAGGAGGATTTAAGTGACATATTTCAATTCTTTCTAGTCATAGAACAATCTAGCAAATCATCTTTACCTTTTATATTAAGACCGAATTGTAAGATATATCCTGTATTGGCTCTTTCTTAAAAACCACTAACATAATTATACTGGATATATATTACTGTGAATTCTAATTCAACCTGTAATGCACAATGGTAATAAAGCTTTAAACTTTAAATTGAAGTATATACATGTATCTGCAAATGCCCGGGCTTTTGGATAAGAAAGCTTGACGTATGAGAAAGGTCATCTATATGCTAATATACACAGCAGAGAAGAGCAATTATCAAATTTATAAATTGCATTTTGGTGGGACTTCTTTCTAGACTTATCAAGAACATTGGCTTTTGCTACGGGCCTACTTACTTGACTGTGTCTGAATTTTACAAACCTCACATCTCGCACTGCTATAAGGATTCATGAACACATTTATATATGTAGCTATAAAAAAAAACAAAAACAAAAACAGAAGTTCACTTAAATATAATAAAGTTCTTGAATTTTCTAAATGTTCTTATTAATATCATTTGTCCTGGAACTCTTAGTCATAGAATATACCATGGTTTTTCTTCCCTCTCTTCCCTCCCCACTTAAATACTTTTAAAACCACATTGGCTTTTTTTTCTTGTTTTTTTGAAATACTCACCAATTGGCTTAGCCACACACCCCCTTTTTTTCCGCTGTGTCACCTTTTAATACAGGTTTTCATCACCTCTGCAAAAGGGATTTTTTCTCTCCCCAGTGAAAAAGGTGGATTGGTAAGAGGTCCCACAGCCTATAAACTGTTTCCTTTTAATTTGGGCCTTAGCAGTTTGGCCTGGCTCACATTCAGGTAGTACTATAACTTGTCTGAATCTCTTCTAAAGGGCCTCCTGCTAGTGTATTTATGCCTGAGCACTGGGGCGAGCCTTGAAATTGCTCCTCCAAAGAGTGATGGGATCTGTTTGCTCACCTCCAGTCCACATTGTAATGAAGCATGCCTTTTCTTTCAAACTCCTGAGGTTCTGACCTTAGCAGGTGAGGCTTTCCCTGGAAATGGCCCCATGAGGCTATTCCCAACTGCCCAGTTTATATATAAGATACCAATAACAGTGTTCACTTGTAAGGGTTTTCTTTCTCTTAACATTGTCAGCAGCTTTCATGTTCAACCTTAATGTTCCATGTAGGAAGTATTGGAAGGATTTTTCTAAAACACCTAAAGCTAAACCTGTTAAAGCTTCTCTTTAACATTCAAAATAGTCAGGATCTTTGTGTAAATTATAAATTTTGCAATAGTGTGTTCATTTTAAGTAGGGTGGTATAAAATGGAAAAGAACAAAGAAATCTTTTCATCATTAATGTCATTGCCAAGAACAGGATCTGATGTTATTTGAGCTTTGATCTTTGTTTTCTTCCCCTCCCCGCCCCCCCACTGCTTAATTCAATTATGTATCCCTCCTTTACATAATACAAGTCTCACTCCTCCTCAACTCCTCCTTAATTACAGACTATTCAGGGATCCTAGATGTCCTGAAATTGAGCCAGCGTTATTTTGGCATTGTTTTATTCTAACCTCCACCAGGTACTGCATGTTCCAGACAATTTTCTTGTTAAGGCCCCCAAATATCAGACTACATAGATAATAGCTTGTTCAGTAATCAGTAAATTATGATGTGGTTGAAACATGAATGAAAATTAATGGATAGATTGAGACAAGAGACTAGATTCCTTTGATGAGATGATACAGCAACTTGCATCTAACCTGTCTGCTACTCCTTCTCATCCAATTATCCAATTAACTATGCAATTGCATATTTTATGAAAATATTTTTGACTATATTTATATTGTAGGTGTAGTCAGTTTCTAAATAATTGTGGTCAAACATTAAAAATTTAAAAGTAAAATAAAAACTTCTTTCATCTTTATACCTCACCTCTCTAAAACTTAGACTAGCATCAATTAATTTTTTTCCAATTCGGGGGGTGGGGGGAGTAGGGTAATATATGAATTGATAGCACTAGTGAAAGGAGGTAGCTGGCACATCATGATAGATTTTTAAATATGTTTATGTGCTCAGCCTATTACAGAGCAAACTAAACACAAGAAGATTCCTGTTTTCTAGAAGCTTACCATCTGTGACTGGGAAAAAGAAGACATTGACAAATGAAAAAGCATTAAGCAGGGATTTGTTTAAGTAGTTAAATGTAGAAAAAAAATAAAAGATAATTAAGTGAAATAAAGTTTTAAGGGGAAAAAGTACCTGTGGAATTTATTGCAATCTTCTTTAAGATGTTATAGAAAAGGGTTTTTTAATTGTGAAGATGAAGAATGAATTTAATAAACCAAAGCTAGAAAAGTCATCTAGACTTGAAATCCATGAAGTCTAATCTGAGAAGATGACCAACGAATGAGCTCATCAAGATGCTGCTTCCTTCTAGCACAGTGAGCCAACTTCATATTACCACTTTGATAGCAATATTTTGATTTTTCTTTCTTTGGTTCAAAACATTTTCATAAATTGCAATTACTTCCCACTGTGTTGAATACATTTTCCTTGACAAAGGTGATTATTAGGTATTAAAGTCTAATCCCATAAGAAATTGTGAATTGTTAAGCCTATTTCTTAACTAGTCAAGAGCAAATCCTTATTTCTCATACTTTTTTCATGCTAATGTTGCTTGTTATCACCTGCATGTCAGTAGAAAATTCTTTAGGCAAAGATGTTTCTTCCAGAAAAGCACAAGGGCAGTTACCTTGCTCTAAATATATTACTATAGCCTGTGATCTTTTCCGTTCTCGTCAGATAACTTTTATTTTTACCAAGAAAAGTTGTCCATAAGTTTAATAGTAGAGATGAAATATTCATGTAAAACCAAAATGCATTTGAAGGAAAAATTAATGAGTATGAAAAGCCATTTACAAAGAAAAAGTTCACTTTAAAATAAACTTGTAAAAATGTCACAAAACTTTATGTACTACATAAATAGCATT
Organism: Pteropus medius; assembly: GCF_902729225.1. Classification (NCBI taxonomy): domain Eukaryota; kingdom Metazoa; phylum Chordata; class Mammalia; order Chiroptera; family Pteropodidae; genus Pteropus; species Pteropus medius. The sequence continues at coordinate 11,958,406 of NW_024354875.1, read as the reverse complement.
TTAAACATTAGAAATGAATAGAAACAGAACTTTTGTCAAAGACTTTAACACAATTTTGTCCTTGGCGCTTCTAATAGATCGAGAAAAAAATATAAATTGTTGCATGAAGCGACACCCGACGGAGGAAATTGATGCTCAGACAACTTTGTTAGATAACGAATTTAATGCTGGCGGAGCGCATGAGGTTTAAACCGCACCAAAGCATGAGTTCTCCTTGGTTAGATTTCGTACAACTTATATACCCTTATAGTGTCCATGCAAAGGGCACGTGATTCTATATGTGCCTCCTGACTCAGGACAGGTGGAGGAGTTTCAGGTAGGGGCTGCAAGGGGGAAGGAATTCCCAGACCACCAGTCCTATCTATTTACAGAGCTTTTCTCTTGTAGGTATGACAAGTTTCCAGAAGGCCATTCAGAAATCTATAGGATGTGGTTAATCTATAACCGGCTGAGTCGGTCATTTCTGTAAGCCTTTCCCTTCGCATTTCTCAGATGCCTCCTCTCTTAAAATCATTTGAAAAAAGAAATTACTATTATTAAATTAATAAATATATTTTAAATATGAGTAGTTCCACAAAATATTTCAATATATTCCACAAAGCAGAAATTATGGAGAGCACATTCTCTGACCACGATGCAATATAATAATAATAATAAAAGCCCAAAGAAACAAACAAAACAAACAAAAATTCTGTTAGGAAATTTACAATTTATCTAAATAACTTCATTTGGGATAAGAAATAAAAATTGACGAAGAAAATGGCGGACTAGGTAAAAGCAGGGTTCTTCTTCTTCCAGGTACGCATTGAAATTACAACCAAATTATAAAATAATCAACGTGGAGAATCACCTGAAGTCCAGCTGATTGTAACACCTATGTCTGATAACATGGAGCCACATGGAAGGCTGTAGGAGGGGCAAAGTCAGGAATCCGGCTGGACCCACACCCATGAGTGGTGGAAGATCACTGAGAGGGAGAGAGTGGCTGCAGGGGCTCCCCTGAAGGAGAGGGGGATCCTAGCCTCATTTGGTGGCTCCTCAGCCCAGGGAAGAGGAGAGTCCAATAACTCTGACTATAAAAACCAGAGGGAATCTCGGCCCTCTGGGTGAGATGGAAGGAGACTGTAATCCTAGACACCCCTTTGAAGGACCCATACATAGGCTTTCGACCAGTGGACACTCACCCGGGATACCGGCGGTGGGTCAGAGGTTTGTGTGGGATCAATACTGAGAAAGTCTGCATTACCTGGCACCCCACCCAACCTACAGATCTTTCCAGGCTTTTGCTGCTGTATGGCTAGCATGCTCAGTGCAGATTTCAGGGCCAAGCATTCGCAGCTGTCTGCCAGGACTGCAAGCTGCATTTCTGAGATAGGGTCAGGCAGATCACTGCTGCCAATACAAATGTGGGCAGATCTTGGGGATCTGTGGGCTAGTCCACACAGCAGCTGGTCTTGCTGTGTTCTGGGGCTTCTGCAGGAACACACAAATGGTTACCAAAGTTGCAGCAAGACTGAGGCTGTGTTGATCTGAGGGTCATTGTCTCTTTGAGACCCCGCCCCACTCTACCCACAAATTGCCCCAGGTGTCCCATTGACAGTGAACTGCCACAGCCCTGCCCCTCTCTCCAAATCTCCCAATCCACACAGGCAACAAACTTGGGCTAGTAGAGGGTGGGCACTGCACTGAAATCAGTAGCAAGCAGACCTCTGCTACCTGCAGGAGTTGCAATAGTGTGTCCGGGGATCTCAGAGGCCTGTAGGACAGCCTCAGACAGCAGTTGGTCTCACTGTGATCTGTGACTACAGCGGGAACACCCAAACACAGACGTTGCAGCAAAACAGCCTGTTTTGGTCTGACGGCCCTTGTCTCCCTGAGATCCCGCTTCACCCAAGCCACAAAGTACCTGAAGCCCATTGACAGGTAACCTCCCTTGCCTTGCTTGGCTCTGGGGTTGTGCAGTCTGTGCAGGCAATAGATCCTGGCTATTATAGTGAGCGCATTTCGGGGAAAACAGTTGTGGACAGACCACTGCTGCCTATACGAGCTGCAATATCTCTTGAGGGGATTGCAGGGTTCTGTATTGGCCTGACAGCCCTTGACTCTCTGAGCATCTGTCCCATACGGTACACAAAGTGCCCACCGCACGTTGATAGGAAGTTGCCCCTGCCCTGGGGCGATGCATTCAGGCCAAAGGTGGGCAGTAGCTGACCTTGCTACTAGTGGAAACTTGTACAGAGAGTCACAGAGACAGCTCTGGGATGTAAACTGACACTGCAGTGGCAGAGGGAAATTTACTCAATAGACCCAGGAGACTCCTGGGGTCCCTGTGCCACCCATCACGCATATCACCCAGAGGCTTTTCTAGTTTCAGAAACTTATGGGCAACTGACAGACAGTGTCAGACATAGAGGAGCACTGGTCCCTCTGCTAAACTGCCTTAGGTCAGGGACAGGAGATTACCAACCGCTGCCTACAGCACTGTCTCTTCCACTTACCTATAGATCCAGCATAGGCAACGACCTTTGGCAGATTGCTTTGTAGTTCCCACCGGGTAGCTCTGAGCAATCCAAATCAGCAGCTGACCTTAGCCTACAGGAGAGTCCTCCCAAGGGGCCACAAAACCAATGCATCTGAAGGCTGACACCAGACCACAACAAAGCAACTCCTGACTAGTCCAATTAGTGGTATAAACAAAGTGTGGTTGCAACAAGTACACAAGCCTGCTAGGGTAAATCCCACTCAGTAGGGTCAGCCCCCACACAGCAACTCTTACCCCATGGGTATAGCCAATTCCCGTAATTATTCAGCCTGAGCATTAATACAATCCACTGATCTACTAAAAACAATAAAGCTTTGGTGACAACAGAGGATCACACACAACCTACACAAAGATCACATCCAGAGCCCCTGGATTAGGGGATCAGGGAAAGTGTGCCACTGAGCAACACAGGACACCTTCTACATTAGGCTATCTGGCCAAGCTTAGAGACGACATAGATATTCTTGGCACATAGAAATGAACACAGAGAGGCTAATAAAATGAGAATACGAAGAAATATGCCACAAATGAAACGACAGGAGAAAACTCCAGAAAATAAGCTAAATGAAATGGAGGCAAGCAACCTACCAGACACAGAGTTCAAAATAATGATTATAAGGATGCTCCAAGAACTTATGGGGAAAATGGAAGAGCACAATGAGAACCTCGACAGAGAGATAGTAAGCATTAAAAAGGACATAGAAACCATAAAAAGGAACCAGGCAAAAGTGAAGAATACAATAACTGAAATGAAGAATACACCAAAAGGATTCAACAGTAGATTGGATGAAGCAGAAGATCAAGTCAGCAAATTGGAAGACAAGGTAGCAGAATACACCTAATCAGAACAACAAAAAGAAAAAAGAATTTTAAAAAATGAGGATAGTTTAAAAGACCTCTGGGACAACATGAAGCGTAAAAATATCCAGGTCATAGGAGTACCTAAAGGGGAAGAGAGAAAGCAAGGAATTGAGAATCTATTTGAAGAAATAATGACAGAAAACTTCCCTAACCTGGCAAAGGAATTATACATACAAGTTCAGGAAGCACAAAGAGTCCCAAACAAGAGGAATTCAAACAGACCCACACAAAGACACATCATAATTAAAATGCCAAAGGTCAAAGACAAAGGAAGAATCTTAAAAGCAGCAAGAGAAAGGAAGCTAATTACTTACAAGGGTACCCCCATAAGAATGTCTACTGATTTTTCAATGGAAATTTTGTAGGCCAGAAGGCAATGGCAAGAAATATTCAAAGTTATGAAAAACAAGAATCTAAAACAAATAATACTCTACGCAGCAAAGCTTTTGATTAAAATGGAAGGTGAGATAAAGAGCTTCCCAGACAGGAAAATGCTTAAGGAATTCATCACTAACAAGCCAGTACTACAAGAAATGTTAAAGGGACTTCCGTAAAAAGAGAGGGGGTAAAAAAGAAAATAGAAATAACAAATACGAATAATAAAATGGCAGTAGCTATGTACCTATCAGTAATCACTTTAAAGGTAAACAGATTAAATGTTCCAATCAAAAGATATAGGGTAGTTGAATGGATAAGAAAACAAGACCCATGCATATGCTGTCTTCAAGAGACCCCAATTCAGGTCAAATGACACTCACAGACTGAAAGTAAAGAAATAGAAAAAGATATTTCACACAAATGGAAATGAAAAAAAGCTGGGGTAGCGATACTTATATTAAATAAAATAGACTTTAAAACAAAGGCTATATTAAGAGACAAAAACGGGCATTACATAATGACAAAGGGATCGATAAATCACAAGGACATAACACTAGTAACATATACGTACCCAACATAGGAGCACCTACATACGTAAAGCGATTATTGACTGACACAAAAGAAGAGATAAATAGTAATACACTCATAGTAGGAAACTTTAATACCCCATTGACACCAATAGACAGATCTTCCAGGCAAAGAATCAACAAGAAAACAATGGGCCTAAAAGACACACTAGACCAGATGGATTTAATAGATATTTTCAGAGCATTTTACCCCAAAGCAGCAAAATATACATTCTTCTCAAATGTACATGGAACATTTTCTAGGATAGGCCACATGTTAGGACACAAAACAAGTGACAATACATTTAAGATTAAAATCATATCTACTGTATTATCTGATCACAATGGTATGAAACTAGAAATCAACTATTAAAAAACTGGAAAATACACAAACACATGGAGGCTAAATAACATGCTACTAAACAATGAATGGGTTATTAATGAGAAGAAATCAGAAGATATCTAGAGACAAATGAATATGAAAACATGATGACTCAAAATCTATGGGACACAGTGAATAGTCCTAAGAGTGAAATTCATTTCAATACAGGCCTACCTCAAGAAACAAAAAAAAGCTCAAATAAACAATCTAATCTTACACTTAAAAGAACTAGAAAAAGAACAGGAAACAAAGTCCAAAGTGAATAGAAGGAAGGAAATAATAAATATCAGAGCAGAGACAAATAAAATAGAGTCTAGAAAAACAATACGAAGGATTAATAAAACCAAGAGCTGGTTCTTTGAAAGGGTAACAAAATTGACAGAACCTTAGCCAGACTCATCAAGGAAAAAAGAGAAAGGACTCAAATAAAATCAGAAATGAAAGAGGAGAAATAACTACAGACTCCACAGAAATACAAAGTATCATAAAAAAATACTATGAGCAATTATATGCCAACGAATTGGACAATCTGGAAGAAATAAACACATTCCTAGAAACATACAATCTCCCAAGACTGAGTCAAGAACAGAAAATCTGAACTGACTGATTACCACCAATGAAATAGAATCAGTAATCAAAAACCTCCCCAAAAAACAAAAGTCCTGAACCAGATGGCTTCATAGGTGAATTTTAACAAACATTTAAAGAATTAACACCTGTTCTCAAACTATTCCAAAAATTCAAGAAGTAAATCTCCATAACTCCTTTTATGAGGCCACCATTACCTTGATTCCAAAACCAAAGATATTACAAAAAAAGAAAACTATAGGCCGATATCTCTTATGAACATTGATGCAAAAATCCTCAACAAAATATTAGCAAACCAAATTCAGAAATACATTGAAAATATCATATACCATGATCAAGTTTGATTTATTCCTGGGATGCAAGGTTGGTACAATATCCACAAATCAATTAATGTGATATACCACATTAACAAATCAAAAGATAAAAACCTTACGATCATATCAATAGATGCAGAAAAAGCGTTCGACAAAATCCAGCATCCATTTACGATAAAAGCTCTCACCAAAATATGAATATAGGGGACACACCTCAATGTGATAAAGGCCATATATGACAAACCTACAGCTAACATCGTATTCAATGGGGAAAAGCTAAAAGCATTTTCCTTAAGATCAGGAACAAGACAAGGACGCTCACTTTCACCACTCCTCTTCGACATTGTATTGGAAGTCTTAGCCACAGCAATAAGACAAGAAAGAGAAATAAAAGGTATTCGGATGGAAAAGAAGAAGTAAAACTGTCATTATTTGCCAATGACATGATACTATATAGAGAGACCCCTAAAGAGTCCACCCAAAAACTGTTAGAACTGATCAAAAAATCCCTTAAAGTGACAGGTTACAAAATAAATATTCAAAAGTCAGTGGCATTTTTATACACTAATGACGAACTTTCAGAAAGAGAAATTAAGAAAACAATCTCATTTACAATTGCATCAGAAACTGTAAAATACCTGGGAATCAAATTAACCAAGGAGGTAAAAGACCTGTACTCAGAAAATTATAAGTCATTAAGAAAAGAAATTGAAGAAGATACAAATAAATGGAAGCATATACCTGCTCATGGGTAGGAAGAATCAACATCATTAAAATGACCATACTACCCAAAGCAATCTATAGATTCAATGCAATCCCTACCAAAATACCAATGGCATTTTTCAGAGAGCTAGAACAAATAAAATCTATATGAAAAAATAAAAGACCCCAAAAAGCCACAGCAATCCTGAGAAAGAACAAAGTTGGAGGTGTCATATCACACTACCTGAGATCAAAATATACTACAGGGCTACAGTAATCAAAACAGCATGGTACTGGCATAAAAACAGATGCATTGATAAATGGAACAGAATAGAAAGCCCAGTAATAGACACCTATACACTCACTTAATATGTGACAAAGGAGGTAAGACTACACTATGGGGTAAAGACAGTTTCTTCAATAAATGGTATTGGGAAAATTGGACAGATACATGCAAAAAAAAAAAAAAAGAAGAAGAAGAAGAAAGAAAATGGACCACCTTTTTATACTGTATACAAGAATAGACTCAAAAAGGATTAAAGATTTAAATGTAAGAAACAAAATCACAAAACTTCTAGAAGAAAACATAGGCAGTAAACTCTCTGATATTACTAACAGGAATTTCTTTTCAGATATATCTCCCCAGGCAAGGGAAACAAAAGAAAAAATAAACAAGTGGGACTACATCAAAATAAAAAAGGGTTTGTACAGCAAAGGAAACTATCAACAAACAAAAAGATAACCAACTGATTGGGAGAAGATATTTGCTAATGATACATCTGATAAGAGATTAATATCCAAAATATGTAAAGAATGCATACAACTCAACGACAAAAAAAACAATTAATTAAACAAACAATTAATTAAACAAACAATTAAAAAATGGGCATAAGACCTGAACAGATACTTCTCCAAAGAGGAAATACAGGTGGCCAATAGACATATGAAAAGATGCTCAAGGTCACTCACTAATCATCAGAGAAATACAAATTAAAACCATGATGAGATATCACTTGACACCAGTCAGAATGCCTATCATCAATAAATCAAAGAACAAGTGCTGGTGAGGATGCAGAGAAAAGTTGAACCCTCATACAATGTTGGTGGGATTGCAAATTGGTACAGCCACTACAGAAAACAGCATAGAGGTTTCTCGAAAGATTAAAAATGGACCTACCTTTTGACCCAGCAATTGCACTTCTAGGTATTTATCCAAAGAAAATCAAAACAATAATTTGTAAAGATCTATGCACCCCAATATTTATGGCAGTACAATTTACAATAGCCAAGATATGGAAGCAACCTAAATGCCCATTGACAGACGATTGGATAAAGAAATTATGGTTCATATATACAATGGAATATTGCTCAGCCATTAAAAGAAATAAAATCCTACCATTTGCAATGACATGGATAGGCCTAGAGGTTGTTACGCTGAGTGAAATAAGTCAGACAGAGAAAGATAAATACCATATGATTTCACTTATATGTGAAATCTGAGGAACAAAAAGAACAAACTAACCAAAAACAGACTCACAAATATAGTGGACAATTTGGTGACAGACAGAGGGGAGGGGTGGTTGGGGAGCTAGGAGAATAGGGTGAAGGGTTAAAGAAGTACAAATTAGTAGTTGATGGATGGTCACGGGGAATGGGAGACAGCATAGGAAATGTAGTTAGCATTAATATATTGGCTAGGTGGGAAACCAGAGGAGAGAAGGAGCAATTAGAGAGATCGTATTATAAACTATAGAAATGTCTAAACAATGTACTATATAATTGAAACTAATTAAAATAAATTTAAAAAACAAAAAAAGAAATAAAAATTAACAGATACATATTTAGAAAATAATGAAATTAGTACATTTTAAGTCATGAGATTTAACCAAGATGGTATGCAGAGACAAAGTTGCAGCCTCGGAATATTGTTATAATAAGAAAAAAATGGAAATAAGCCGAGCATTCAATTTAATAAATTAGAAAGAGAAAACACACTTAAAGAAAATAAAAGAAAAAGTAGAAATTAATTTATTATAAAAGAGGAAGATAATAGAAATATTTTTAAAAAAAATGCTAGAAGTGTAAAAAAAATACTTCCTGCAAATAAAATTGAGGGAAATGATCATAATAATAATCATCACAATAAATAGGAAGGATGCATTGTGTGTTTTCTCTGTAGCTTGGTATAGTATTTCAGTTATTACTCAAAGCAAAATTCTGACGTGTTTATTGTGATCACTGAAGTAGGGAGGTTAATTTACTATTATCACAAAGTTAATGTATCAAAGATGGAATTTCAATGCCGTACCTTTCTCCTTGACTCTTCTATAAACTGTGCTCCCAACAACTGTACTATTTCTAACAAAATCATTTGACAAAATGGTTATAAAAGATTAGAATGCATAATTCTTAATTATTTTATAAATTAGGATGAACTGGGAAATCTTCTGGTAAAATCCACATTTCTCAGTTCTACAACTTTAAATAGACAACCCATACATGCAAGTAACCATTAAATAAATTGTAAATATTACAAAAAAAAATCTTCAAACATAGCTCTAGGCCAACATGTTATTTTAAATAATAGCTTGTTTTTAAATTTTCAAATAAGAAAATTACCAGTTAGTTATTCTTTATTCTAGAGCCTAGAAATGATAAGAAAAAATTTTAAAAACTAAATACTTGATGTCAAAACCTGAAACGGATAACAAGAAAATAAGTATATTACACATTTATCTCAGTTACATAAATGTGAAAATACCAAATACAAGTACTGGCAATCAAATTCACCATTTTAAAGATATTTGATTGAATAAAATGTAATTCCATTAAACATTAACCATGATACAGAATAGCTCCTAAATCATTAATCAGCCTACATTATTTTAAATTACTAGAGATATTCCTATTAATTTCAGAAACAAAGGAGACTTCTCCTTGTCATCATTATTGCATAATAATGTTGGGAAGGTCCTGGCTAATCAAACAGCCAGTGAAACAGTTTACATGAAAAAAAACAGAAAACATATGGAAAGAAGGAGCAAAGTTATCTCCATGACTAGATCACACTGGAAACAAAATATACAACTTACAAACTTTTAAAATTAATGATTGTTGGTAAAATGATCAAATATAACAGAAAAAATGATAAAGTTATTAGCTTCTTAAATACTAAAAATAGCCAATTTATTGAAATGAGGTCCCATTTGCAGAAAATTGTGCAAGTGGAAAATCTGGGGCACATGGCCACCAGTCTGAAATGTCCATGTCATTTCTATTATTTATAAACTGGGCACCAGGATGTGTCTAGATGCAGAGAAAACAGCACAGAAAAGATACACAAGTTTCCATTCGTCTGGAGTTTATAACTTATTGAGGTAAGTGGAGCAGGAGATGATAAATACATGAAAAATAAATATACAAGAAAACATTTGAGAGTGAAAAATGCTATAAGGAATAAAACAGATGAGCTAGATGGAGACTCATGGGCTACTTTGCGCTGACAGTTCAAAGAAGGCCTTCCTCAGCAGGTTACATTTAAATTGAGAATTGACTAATCAATTCAGTTGAACAGATATGTGGAGATCAGGTTAAAGAGGATCTAGAAAGAATAGATTTTAACTTGAGACTTTATTTAACTTTTATATTGGATTTTGTAATATGCACATGCTTCTTTTAATATAAATAGAATGATGGGTTTTTTTCTCCCAATATTAATATAATATTTATGGGTAAGTCCATTTGGATTTAGCCTCCTCAATTTACCTGCTTTGACTTCAGTTCATTTTGACTTATATTATGAACAAACTGTTAGATATTGTCTTCCTTCTCTTATACTATCTCCTATTCTTATTTCTTCATCTTATCTCTGACTCTCACTGAACTGACTTCATTACTGAAATGAAAGTTGGGGTGCTTCATGAGATATTCCTTGTTATTAAAATTTGTGATACTCAGGTGGCCTCAGTAAATCATGTTCATACAAATTAAGGTAATAGCAAATTGGTTATTTCAAAATACTTCTTTTTACCTCTTATCGGAGTGACATTCACCTCTAAAGGTGAACTTTTTCAAATATAAGAATATTAAAAATAATTCAATTTCAAATCTGGTAAAAAACATGGCAGGATTTTAAAGCCTATGAACTCTATTTACAGGGAAATTAGGAGGCAAATTTCAAATTGTGTAAATGCTGATTAAGGCAGCTGAGACTGATAAAGCCTTTCAATTATTCTTGAAGAAAGAGGCAATAGGAGTGTTAGTGAAAAGATGAAAAAATGGAGCAGGGATAGTGAGTGGTGGCAGATATATATATATATATATATATTATATAAGGACTATATCCATTAATGATAGTGGCCATGAAGATGCTAAAGAAGCACAGGAAAAACTGTAAAGTTGTGAGGGACTGTGTTAAGTTCTCAGAGGCAGAGAAGGCATGGGCCATAGAAAGGGTACATATTAAGAAAACTATTTTAGAAAAATATTTCTAAGACTTTTAAGGGTATTGTCCCTCAGTAATCTCACAGGGAGCTTAAAATAAAGGACTAATCTCAAAGACATTTGTGGACATGGCTTTTGTCTAATGGAGTGAAAGATTAAGCGATAAGTTTTTTTAAAAAGCTTTTTTTTTAAGGTAATTATATGAGATTGGACTGAAACTGAAAGGGACAAAACTGTACCAGATAAAAAGAGATTTAAACTTCAAAAACTTTTAGATACAAAGCATGTTGAGAAAGCTACCTAGATGTAAATATTGGCAATTTCTAATGGAAAAAGAAGGATGACTCAGAGGCAAGAATTGGGAACCCAGAGGGTATAGCCAAGATTCTCCAACAATCATTTTTTTAGGGAGCTGAATTAGACTATAAACAGTGCTTGATAACAGAATTACTGTGAACCATTAACTGTTTAATGCCCCCTGTTCTCTTTTTTTAATCAGAGTAGATACTGATTCTATCTCTATCCCACTGTAGCATTTGGGGAACAAAGAGCATATGGACCTAATTTAGATGACAAAATCTTGGACTACACACTGATACAACAGGAGGATGAGATTTTTACAGATGAAAGTATTTCATATGTTGTAGAAAGGAAATAATTTGTGGCCAAAGAATGAATGGTGTAGATTAAAGATAGCCACAAATTATTTTCTACTCTCCTCACTGAGAGTTTGAGTATAATTTCCTTCTCCTTAAACCAGGGCTCACTTTAGTGACTAGCAATAGATAACAGAAGTATCATTCAACTATTTCTGAGGCTGACTCTAGTTCATAATAAACCTTTCTGCTTCCACCAAGACCTCATGTAATACTATTTATGCCATGAGCTGCCCTATAAGTTTGGGTACCCTGCTGGAAATACTACTTGGAAGGGCCCTAGGACTATATAGGAAAGGAGAGAGTCCCAATTGAGCCCAGCCTCCTGGCCGTCTCTATCAAGCCATGTATGTTAAACCATTTTAAGACCTTCAGACAGTCAAGCTATCCACTGAATACCAATAAGTGATACCAGTTATGAAATATGGAGTAGAAGAATCACCAGCTGAGCTCTACCTGAATTTCTACTTACAAAGTTGTAAGATATAATAAAACTTTGTTGTTTTATGCCACCAAGTTTAGGATGGTGTATTAGGCAGCAATAGATAACCAGAATATTCATAGCAAAAAAAAAAAAAATACTGTTATCTAAAAAAAGAGAGACTAAGGGTCTTAAAATAAGGTCTAATTATAAAGCTAACTACTGGAACACAAATACAAACCTTACCAAACGTCAAAGCCCCAGTAAGAAAAAAAAAAAAAGAATACAAACGACACCTGTGAAAGGATTGAAATGCACACACATACACACTGTGGAATTTTGCAATTAACAAGTATTTCTGGACAGTTATTTGTCAGTACATATCAAATCTTAAAATTTACTATGAGAAATGTTTGTAAAATCTTATGTATAAGGTTGTTTATTGAATAATTATTTATAATGGTAAAATTCTGGAGTCATTATTCCTGCCCCCAATGTGAAATGATTTAAGAAATTAAGGTGCATCATATAACAGAATAATATGCAACCATTGAAAAATATGTTTTTAAGTATATTTAATAGCATAGAATCCACTCAAAATATAACGCTAAGTGCAAAAATCAAAAGAAAAAAGAAAAAACTACAGAAGATTATGCCATTTTGTAGGAAAACAAAACACAACTTAATATATGTATTTTTTGTAAAAGGAAGGGAAAAGAAGAACAAATGTCAATGTTCACTATGGATAGTGAAAATTAATGTTTATTTTATACTATATGTTTTGGAGGTCCCTCATATTTTCATTCATTATGTTAAAAGTATAAAAATATTAAAAATTATTAAATAAGTGCTTTTCAGTCAATCTAAGGATCTTGCACAGGGTGATGGTCTCTACCCTCACTTCTACAATTATGGAGTGGATTCCAAAAGAGGTTGACCAACACAACCAAAATTCATAATTTACACCCTAAAAAGACATACATATCTGGAGTAATCTTCTCAAGCGTAATCTATTCTCTAGATATTTGGAATACCTATTGTTTCTGAGGCGTCCACAGATGTCTGGTTAAAGGGGGAATTGACTCGCTACATATCATTTTACATATATTTTTGGTTCCTCAAAATCTGAAGCCAAAACCTTGCTCCTGTGGACCTTGTTTAGCCAGTTGACATTTCCTGATAGACATTTAACACATATCACTAAACTATACCATGGAAATATTTCACCTCTGAGAAACTATATAATGAGTCTTTATTTAATTAATAGTCCCAAATAAAAACCAGATAGTTTGAATATAATTACCAGGACCCTAAAATCTTGCAGAAAACAAAAGAGAAAACTTTCTAAGACACTATTCTCTCTTGGTTTTCTATTATTGTTGATTGATGTCCCTTTTTGTATATTAGATAAGTTTGCAAGGTGAGTTAATTATTTTAGGAAGTTAGGTTACTCTTCATTTTTTCCATTGTCTCCTGAAATCATAAAAGAGTTAAATCGCCTTTAAAATCATCATCTGAGAGCTCCATCCACAGCAGGAGCATCTGCTCATTATTAGATTATGTGGGCACTAGTCAGGGTAGAACTCTGAGCAGACTAATAGCAGTGGAAGCATAGTTGTGGAAAAGTAACCCACAACTTGAACAGCTAGGACACAAAATTACCCTTTGGTCTTGGCACAGAGATCACCTCAGATTTTTCTTCTATGCTACTCTTTTTACTTCAAACAAAAAAAAAATATTCAAACTCATTAGTTTAAGTTACTTTTAGTCACAGACCTGAAAATATGAAAACATTAATTTTTAAATATCTAGATATTTTATCTGTCTCGTAGTTTTCTTACACCTCATTTTCCCACCCAAAAAGGAAGAAGAAAGTCCCTGGTATTTAACTGGGCATGAAATCAGAAGAATCTGAGTACCACAAGAAAGGCTGCTCTTTTGATTTTTTTGGCGAATACCAGGGATGGATGTTCTAGAAATCTGGCCACATTTACAACCCAGTTTTTCAGACTAACTTGTGAGGTTCTGAGCATTTGGAAAGAGACCGATAAGCAACTTAGCATCAGATTTTATTTGAATAGATCCCAGACACTGAAGTTTTTCAGGTTCAACAAAGGTGACATTTTTACAGCTTGCACAGTGCTACTGCCTGACTCCAGTAGTCAGAGGTGAACTTGTGAGGAGAACTAACTCCCCACTCTAGAGGACACACACACTGCAGAGCCAGAACAGGATTTTCTGGTGGCTTGGTGGTTCTAGTAAACACTTCTCTGGTCAGATCTAGACTCCACATCAGAAGTTTTACAATCCTGCTCTGAGCTTACTTTGGGAATACAACTGTGAAAAAACTTGACTTTTAACTGTAAATTTTCTTTTTATTAAACAAGTGTGTTCTTATTAGTATAATACTCTAAGAAACAAAATTAATAAGAACTATAGGAAATATATTTCTTATGTAGAGAAAATACCTGAGTCTTTCTAAATAAAGCAGAAATTTACTGATTAAAAATGATCCCAAAATATTTTGCAAATTATGCATTTATCTTGAGATAAAGAATGAGGTAATTCTCTCATGTATGAAAGCATGTTGGAAAATGGGCACTACCCACTTTTGGTGAGTTGAGAATGACTTCTCAGAGCCCTACCCCAAACTATGTCCCTATCGACTTTGTCCCCATACCTAACATCTCATGGGGAAATTATTCAACATTTTTTTTTCAGCAGCTTAAAGACTTCTTTTAAAATGCAATTTTTTGAAAGTGAGGATATTTTCCTATTAGTTGTTCAACACATTAATTTGGACTTGGTTTTTAGATTAGCTAGCAAAACACTAAGACAGTGAATCATAGACTAGATAGAGGTTTTTATTTAAAGGAAATAAATAGCTCAGATGTTTTTCTCCAGACCAAAGTGGATTATTAGTTATCATAAATAGAGGCATGGTCAGAGAAGTCAAACTTTAGCCTGGTCATGCATTCATATATTTATTTAAGAGTGTAAAAGTCCTTGTGGCGAGCACAGAAAAAGTTAGTAAAAGTCAGATTCAAAATAGAGATTTGGATAAAGAGTGTTAACAGGAGACCTAGAAGGTCCAGAAGTAGGTGAAAGTTAACTGAAGGTGAAACAAATCTAAGTGTAGTGAATTAAGAGCCAGGGATTGTCGAATACTGGCTTATACTTGTATTGCTGAATTGTTTACCAAAATATTTCCAATCAAGAAAGAGTTAAAGGAAGATATAAGGAATTAGAAGTGCCATCATAGATTTCATGAGCTTTATTTTTTATCTTAGTTTGTTCAGTGAAACTAATATAGTTAAAAGATCTGAGGGTTATTGTTAGTGTTATTATTCAAAATATCGATAGCATTAATATAACTGGTTATCTTTCTTCCTTAAAACAGTATTTTTCTCTTGCTTTCTTTGTTACTCTTCTCCCTCAGTTTTCCTTTTATGTCTCTAAATGTTCCTTCTTTGTCTCTAAATGCTTCTTATCAATTGTTTCTGGTATTTATCATAATTATTATTATCATCGTCATCATTATCATCATTATTAACTATCCTTCTACCTGTAGTAGTACCCAGAGGTCAATCCTTGGATCTTCTTTCTTTTCTGGGCAATATCATTTAGTCTTGTGACTATATAACATCCATAT
The DNA here is from genome assembly GCF_902729225.1 of Pteropus medius. NCBI lineage: Eukaryota > Metazoa > Chordata > Mammalia > Chiroptera > Pteropodidae > Pteropus > Pteropus medius. Next base: position 11,942,901 of record NW_024354875.1, on the reverse strand, counting down.
GTTGACAACAGACAAACATGTCTGCATTTCTGATCTCTCCCCTTAATACCAGATTATTTACACACACACACACACACACACACACACACACTTATTGCCTTTTAGCTGTCTCCACTTGAATAACTAAGCCACTGCAAACCTAACTCCTGAAAATCGCACTCCAGAGTGTCCTCTAAAACTGTACCTTCTGCAGCCTTCTCCTCAGTCCATGTCAACTCCATTCCTCCAATTGCTCAGGCCACGAATCTCCCAGTTATTCTTGCCTTCTCTTCCACGATCTCACAACATTCAGTTTGTCAAAAAATCTCATGAGCACTACCTTCAAAATCTATTAAGAAAATGTTCACTTTTCATTACCCCATTGCTACCACACTTGCACAAAAACAGTCATTTCTTTTTTTGGAATTTTGAAATTGACTTCTAACTGGTTTTCCTTCTTCCATCCTTCCTCTTAGTTCCTACTTAGCAAGCATATCCTTTTAAAATCCAAATAGATTATGGCATTTACCGACCTACATTTTCCAGAGACTTCTCATCTCTTTTGGAGTAAATGCTAAATTTCTTATGCTATCCTATGAAAATCTATAGGATCTGGCCCCCCATCCAACTCTCTGAGCTCATCCCCTTGCATTCTTCCACTTTATATCTCATTCGTCACCATCTACACTGGTCCCCAGGAACATAGCTAGCTCAGGGCTTTTCCACTCACATATTATTTTCTTTAATGGACACTCCTCCAAACATCTGCATGATTCACTCTCACTCTTCCTTTAGGTCTTTGTTTTTTTTTCTTTATTTTTTATTTTTTGGTCATATCATTAGAAGGCTTCCTTGACTACATAGTATAAAAATAGAATTCTCTTCCCTCTTCTAACTTAAACAATGTTGCCAGATTTGGCAGGGGTGGGTGACAGGGAGGAAGGGAAGAAGGGGCACTCGGTTATTTTAGAATTTCAGACGAACAAAAAGTATTTCATTGTTTAGTATAGTCATGCCCAAAATATCACAGAGGGCATACTTATACTAAAAAATTATTCTCAAATATTGCATGGAACATCTTTATAGCAAAAAAAGTTCAGTGTTTATCTGAATTTCAAATTTAATTGAGTGTCCTGTGAGTGTCTAAAGCCATTCCAATACTCCCTCTTCTCTATCTTTTAGTTTTCTCTATAGTATATATCACCACCTGACTTACCATATATTTGTTTCTTGTCTGTCTCATGAACTAGAGTGAGGGCAAGAACTTTGTTTTATTCACTATTTTATCTTAGCACTGAGAATAATTCCTGCATGCAAAGATATGACTGAATGAATGAATGAATGAGTGAATGAATGAATGAATGAGTATTGAAATGTAGACCTTGGGGATATGGTCTACTTGCTCTAGGATCACCTCCCATGGTCTTTTCTTTTTATCTCTTCCCTGCCCCTAAGATTCCTGGTCAGTAAAGGGCCAGTATCTGAAAGCCTGGTTTGGCAGCTTTGAGCTTCTAGGAAAATTCTACTTAAGCTTCCCCATTGTTCAGGCTTTTTTACCAAGCCTCAGCCAACCAGTGTCAGTTTCTCATGCTTGCCTGGTGCTTTACACAAGAACCAAAGAGGCGGAGTAGTTTAGGGATTCTTAGCCAGCTGTGTTTTCAGAAGGAAAAACCCTGTTGGATAGCGAATGTCATTCTGAATTCTTTAGATGTCAGGGCAGAACTCACAGAAAGTCATTGTTTATGTCTGAAACAAATCTTTATTATGTGATTGAAAATGTTCTCAATTACTCTAACTTACTTTTATTAAAAAGTTTAATGTGTTTTTATTTCTTCCAAGCAGTAGATAAAAAGGTGTCATACAAATATTGATTTAAAATTCTTGCAAGTTTGCCCTGTTTTCTAAATCTTTTTTTTCTCTTTGAAGACAAATACACGCTTTCATGAATGTGTGTGTGTGTGTGTGTGTGTGTGTGTGTGTGTGTGTTTAAGACTGTTTTATGTCAGGAAGTAAATCACTATTTTTTTTTATTTTTAGGAAAAAAATAGTTTCCAGTCCTACTTTAACAAATGAAATGCAGCAATGCAATGTATTATCTAATTTATTGAAGTTAGTGTTAACGGCACAGCATATGAAAGTGCTTGAGCTCAACTATATCCCGAGAAGATCTGCCAAGAAGATAATATAACATGTGCAATTTTATAGCTTGAATATTTAACTAGAAACAAGATTAAAATGAGAATATACTTGATTTAATAAATCAAGGCCATTTTACAGGTAAGAAAACAGAACAGTTTGTAGAATTAACATAAAAATCTGCTAAAACCTACAAAAATGCTATAATTTTTAAATTACAAATTCTAAGTTTCTCAATTCCCAAATAACGAGCACTTTACAATTAATTATTGCAATTTAAAATGGTAACAGTGACTTCTTACAACGAATAATCCACTAATAATAATGTTTTAGATTAACCACTGAAGTAGAATCTCCACTATTTTTTTTCATGGCTTTACAGACACAGCCTCTTTTCTTGCCACATATATTTTCCATATGGTTCTACCATATCTCTATTCTCCAACATGTTTTGTCTGAAAATTTCAAGCATAGACCTGTTTTTCAGCACGTCTTGCTTTCATTTTTTACTGAGGGCCATTCTCAAACTCACTGTCTCTTTGAGCTTCATAATTAACTTGATTTTCATTCCAACTGAGAATCTTATTTCACTTCTTAATTTATAGACAACAAAGAACCATCCTTCTACTTTTAGTGCTGCCATTCATAGATTTCCATAATTTCCAGGCACACTTGTCTCTTTGAAATTACTACAGCATATTATACTTATAATAAAAATTGTAAATAAAAACTTACTAAGTATTTAATGTATGCAAGTACTTTTCTATGCGGGTTGCAAATAATAATTCATTTAACTTTAACAAAACCCTCTGAGTAGATCCTGTTATTATCTCTGTTTCTCAGAAAAGACTATTGTCTAGAGAGAGTAACCTAGTATTGAGCCAGAGGATATAGCTGTAGAACCCTGGCTCTCACCCACCAAGGTACCTCCTCTTGACCTCTGTACATACATGCCTCCCCCCACCTGTAAGATTTTTTAATTCCGCAGCTTTTTATTAATAAGCCTTGTATCTCCAGTGCCAGGCTCAGTTCCTGAATTACAGTAGAGATTATCTAGTTGCTTAATATATTAAATGAAAGGAAGGAAAGAAGGAAGAAAAGAAAGATGAGAATTAAAGGAATATATTATCTTTTTTTTAAACAAGACACTTAGTACTTTCAACTGACAGCATCTTCTGAGCCCTTCACCCATTTATTCTACCAAAGACAAAGAAGCAAACAAACAACAGAACATATTCTCATCCAACCAAGCAAACAAACAGATGAACTAAGTATGTATGTATGTATGTTAGGCGAGGCAATCCTTGGTTGACCTACAGATTCTAAGAACCTTGTCAGCTTACATTCCCTTATTTTTTTATTTTTTACACCTATAGCACCTGGTCTTCTTAGGTGGTCTCTCATCCAAGTACGAACCAGGCCCAACTCCGCTTAGCTTCCAAGGTCAGACAGGATTGGGCTTGTTCAGGGTGGTATGGCCATAGACAACTAAGACTAAGTACTTATTTAAACATAACTCATTTCTTCCAAGACAACGAACACAAGACACACTGTAATTTGAAGCACTATACATTCAGTCATGTAAAAAATGTTTATTAAATAAATATTGAGTTAGTCAATTCCTTGTCCTGTTCTATATTTTTTAGAGGGAAAAATATCAACTTAAAACATATAATTTACTTATTAACTGTATTAATTGTTAATTATCTCTCTCATCTTCTGGAATGTAGACTCCATAAAGGTACAATACTACTTTATTCACTGATATTTCCTGGGCAAACACAACCATGAATGACACAGATACACATTCAGTAAGTATTTATTAAATGAATGAATCAGTGTGAAAAAGCATAAAAGTTGAACATGGTATATGCATTTAATAACGAAAAGGAATTGGCAAGATTGGGGTCAAATTGGAGACATAAAGTGAAGGAAAATGTAGAGTAGTGGGTCATTGAGAACTGTAAATGATACTGCCAACAATCAAATCGGAAATACAAAAAAAGAGAAAGGGAGTTTGAGGGGGGTGGGTAGGGAAATGGAGTAAAATTTTGACTAGATTTGATTTGAATTGCATGTAGAACATCTAAGTGAATTCTAGTAGGCAACCAAAAATGCCTAGCAACCTAAGGTATTTAGGTTGCTAGCAAACTAGTATGCAAAAGCCATAAAGATCAAGTATTCGACACCTAATTGTGAAAGAGTATTTGTGACTGAGTTCATAGTTGATTCCCTACTCCTTAGCTTTCTGTTGCAAAGTATAAATAGGTCAAAATACATAACCGAGACCAAAAATATATATATTCTTTAGAAATCAGTGTATGTATTTGTCTGGTTAATAGTAAGATATTTGGAGTATGATTTTAAGGGATAGAAAGATTGAAAGGAGCTAGATGAAGACAATTATTTTGTCCTGTATATTAGAATTATATTCACTGACTGAGAAAAGTAAAGACTAATGTTGCAAGAGGAAAAAGATTGGTGAAAAAGGTCCTATAATGAAAGGAATTATGGACTCGAAAGCACAAATAAAATTTAAATTTTGACAAGGAGGCGGGACATTAGAAAAAAGTGAGAACAGATGTATAAATATCTTATAAAGAACAGAAAAATATTGCTAGAACACAGTTGTATGATACTGATATCCTGAGGAAAATATAAAGCAAGTACATAGTCAGGATTTTCCAGAGAAACAGAACCAGTAGGAGATACATAAAACTATAACAAGAGATTTATTTTAAGGAAACTCAGTTTTTGTTCTTAAGGCTTTCAACTTATTGAATGGGGCCCATCCACATCATCAAGGGTAATCTGCTTTAAAGTCAACTGATTATAGATGTTAACTACAATCTAGCAATATCTATTAAATAACTAAGTATTATAACCTTGTCAAATGGACACATAAAATTAACCATTATAGAAAGGATATATGCAAAGTTCAGGCTAAATAAGAAAGCAAAGGTTACAGCTTGTCCAAAGTAGCTGCCGGTGTGTATCTTACCATTTGGTGAGAAAGGTAGAGGAAGGAAAAATGTGAGAGCAAGCAACAGGACAAGGCACTAGTTGAGAAAAAAATGACCTATTAAAAGCATAAAGCAGGGTACAGATATATACCAGGAAGATAACTGGATCAGGAACCAGAACACCTGATTCCCAACTTCTCATTTATTATTTCTTTTAATTTGGTCAAACATAACACCATTTCTCTGAGCTTAAATGGAAATATTTATACCTCCTTCACCTGCATCAAAAGATAATTTGTCAATTCAAATGAGATGAGGTATGTGAAAGATTTTTAAATATATACATCTTTATACATACGCATTATTATTATTACCACTATAAGACTTTACAAGCAGAAGTCTGTTACTCCAACAGAGACGGAGTTGGGTGAACATATGAACTCAAGAGATACATCAAATTCAACACTGAAAGGAGATTGTCACCAAATGTCACTGTCTACTTTATGTTGTGTACTTTGCTCCCTCAGTCTTATCTAATTGGAGCTATACAGTTAGAGAACACTGTTATAACAAAACATAAATACCCAGTTTAAATTCAAACTATGATCTGATTATATATGTATTGCTATTACCAGGTTATCGTGATCAATATGGAATTAAAATCTACAAATTCAAATGAGACTTAGAATTATTCTCTGAGTGAAAATTTAGCAACAAAAACTACAGAGTATTTAATCAAAAGGTGATTCATAGTATTAATCCTATGTTATTATTTCTTCTTCTAGCTTTAGGAATGTTTTAGTAATCAAAATGTCTACATGGAAGACAAATAATTTGAAAGTCTTGAATTATTGGAGGTTCACAAATTATATAAGCAAACTACATTTAAGCATAATTAATAGCATATCTTGTATTGTGATTAATGGGTTGAGCAAACAGATGAAGAGAAATATTTTATTTTATTTTCAATAAAAAGAGAAACATCTATGTGTATATACAATTCTCTTTAACACAATCGTGGATCAGAAAAAGAGTTATTACTTTAAAAATGAGAAAAAAATTCCCAAGTCACAATAAAGGGCACTAGCAGCAAGAATTAAAATCTATACAAACCTGACAAAACAACCTATAAGTCCAAGATAGAATTTATGAAAATACACATGCGACCAAGTAGGGAATTATGTTGTGACCAGCAACGAAGTTATTTCTTAATTGTTCCCTTAAATAACTGCATTACTAATACATTTAAATATTTATTTATGGATGATTATTTGTTTGGAATAGCTGTAGAGTATCCTAGGTAAGATATTAAAAGAGTTAGAAGTTCATGTCAATTAAAATTTCTTAACAAAATAACAATATAGTATTTCTGAAATTGAAATGTAAATCAATGAACCAAATATTGCTTTAGAACAATTTGAAGTACAGTCAGAATTTCAGAAGCATTGGGTAATAGGGTAAAGTGAATGCCATGTACCTATACAGATCAAATAGAAATTCTTCTTAACTTGGGTTCTCCCCAAAATCAGTCTCCTGAGAAAGGTTTGTGGTCAGGCACATTTTTTTTTTTTTGGTAAATTCCCCCAGGGAGCAACTGAGGTTGGGGCCTAGAGAAAGCAAAACAGTACAGGACTAGGGAAAGTATCATTGAACTGACTACCACTGTGGAAATTAGAAGCAATGTTTTTAATGACCTTGAGAGAAATCATGTAGAACTCACCTTGGAATTGTTAACTGGAGACCAGTGTAGAGGGGAGTACAGGCATACATCAGAGATACTGTAAGTTTTGCTCCAGACCACTGCAATGAAGCCAGTCATAATTTTTTTTTGCTGGTGGAGGGTCTTGCATTCAGTTTGTAAAAAATGCAACACCTGTAAAGTGTAATGAAGCAAAGTGCATTAAAGAGAGGTATGCTTGTATTTCTTCGTGGCTCTCACTCCTTATTGGTCAAAGGTCCCTTGAGAATGTAAATGTCCTAACCTTCCAGAAATATTCATGCCCAGCCTTTTACTTTGAGGTTGCAGAGAACCCTGGGGCAGAAAACAAAGAGAAACAGAACACGGCTGAGACCAGATACTATTAGGCTCACCTGAGCTTGCTGGATGCTACAATGGCAAACAGGTGTGCTGCTAGAGGATGTGGGATAGGGCACAAGGTCTGGAAGATGTTTGCCTCCTTCAAATATTAGCAAGTTTAAAGTCAACCTGAATAGTGATAGGTTTTTAGAAAAGGCTTTTTCAAAGAGTGCTAGCCGCTCCAATGCTTTCAGCAGTCAGGTCAACATATTCAGGGAACTTCAGATCAGAAGTTACCATGAAAGTCTTCCTGTCAAGGCATATGCTTTTCTCAGGAAAGAGAGGTTCCTAGACATTTTAATACCGCATTACCTAGAGCAAGATGAGACCTAAGTCTTCTCTTTCCTAATTTAAAACTTTCATTTTTTTATTGCATATTTGAGATTTATTCATTTGTTCATTAACAAATACTGAATACCTTCTGAGCAATTGTAGGCACTATGTTAGATATTGGGGACATATGATTAGAAACTAGATGTGGTCATTGAAATAAAAGTAGGAGACAGAGAGGTACAGAGAGAGGAGGGGGACAAATTTATAGTTACAAACCACGTTGAGTGCTGCGAAGGAAAAAATCTAGAGTGCTAATTTGTGACCTAATAGCATAATCATTGAACAAGCGTCACTCTTTTGATTCCACACACTGCATACCTAGATGATGTCATTAGATTTTCTTTTAGCATCTTCTACTACTAACAGAGCCAATAAAGAGGTAGCAATTCAATTTTGGCTCAGGATCTGTAGAGAACGATTTATTGTGTTTTATTTTTCTTTTTCACCGTGAAACATTCTCTTCCCTCAGCTTTCTTAACCTTATGCTCTCTTCTTTTCCGCCTACCTTCCTGATCATTGGTTTGGGTTTTCGGCCATTAACTCTTCTTCATAATTTCAAGGTTGCAGTCTCCTGGGGAGGTTATGTCTCTCTCTTCGTCTCCATCTATCCTCTCCATAGGCAACTCCATTCATTGTCCATGGCTTTTCATACCAACTACACACAAAAAGTGTATGGTTGTATATCTGTGGTCTAGATCTCTCCTCTGAGCTCAAGGCCTACTCTACATATTTTCACTTGCATATTTCAAAGGCTATAGGTCAAAACCAAACATTTCCTAGCCCTCTTGCTCAGCACCTCTCTCCTTCCTCATTGAAGAGCATCACAGAACACCAGATGTACAATCAGTCACCCAGGGACGTTTTGTATAATGCCCTCTCCAAACTCTCTATATCCATATCAAATTCCTCCAGATAATAAGATATAATTTAACATATTAATAAATATATGTAAATATTAAATTAAATAATATGTAACATAATAGAACTATTATAGTAATATATAATAAATATAATCTAAATATTAATTACTATATTTATAAATATAAATAAATATATTATAATAAATTAATACATTTAATTCATTATTATTCTATAATAAACAAACATTTACTGACTCCTTTCTGTTCTCTTCTTTCCCCACCACCATTAACCTAATCCAAACTATCTCACTCTCTTTTTTGGTCTACTGCAGCAACCTCTTGTTAAAGGTACCTATCTGCAGTCAATGTGGTTTTACATACCACGGCCAGAATGTTCTTTCCAAAATCCAAATCCGGGCCTTATTCACTACTCTTTGCTTCCTCCCACACCCTGATTAAAGCATCAGTAGCTTCCCATTGCATTTAGTGTGAAGGCTAAAATCTATAGTCTGGCCTCTACCTGCTTTTCACGTACCATCTTTCCTCATTCTCAGTGCTGGGTCTTTGCTCAGTATTATTTCCTTTTCCTTCCTCCTCCCCCATATCCTCCTTTATGCAGGAATTCCTACTGTTCATTTATGTCTCATTTCGGTCATGACTTCCTCTGAGAAGTATGAGAAGTAATTTCTGATCTCCCTAATTAATACGCTCATAACACCTTCTTCACCTTTAAAGCACTTACACTGTTGTAGTTTTATATTTTCATATTTTTCTCTGCAGTCCTTTGCATAATGTTGTCTTCCCTCTGGAATGTAGGCTCCACTGGCAGGGAGGTCTCTCTCTTTCTCTCACTCTCATGCACCAACAGACACACACACACCACAGGCACTTTATTTACCTTTAGACCTTCAAATCCTAGAACAGAGTTAGGTACAGAATAGGCCCTTAGAAACTTGGTTGCACTAATGAGTGATATTCAGATTGAGTTCAAATATGTATTTAAACTCAATTTATTCTCAAGATTATATGAATTTAGGTAAACTAGATTTTGTTCAAAGTATATGTAGGTAGTGCATGTGAGTGAATGATGGTGGTATACGCATTCAATTCAGCCCAAAAGGTAAATGACTATTTCCTCACATAAATTAAATATAGATTTTTTAATCCCAGTCTTATTCAATACTTTACAAGTTATAGTAAAATAAGTCCATCATTGCAGACATTTCTAGTGCTATATATTGAGGCTAAGAATATATTTAATATACTTAACTTTGTTTAATGGGATTTGGTTATATTCTAGCCACAATGAATGTTCTCTACTTTTACCACATAGAAGACAAAAATGCATTAATCTTATTGATCCCGTCACAATTATCAATATAAGTACCTGAATTTCATATTTTTATGAAAAGTTTTAATCTCTCTAATAGTTTCTGGTTTCAATCTTTTCTCCTCCTTCAATAGCAAGAAAATACAAGTAGCTACATGTTCAGAAGTTTTAATGTCATTAATTAAATTCCACTTAAATGTGCACTAAAATGACCATTAGATTCCTGGAGCCATGATTATTGGAGATTAAAGTTCTGATTGTTGCGCACTTGTAGAACAGGAATAGGAAGTGTGAAGGAAGAGAGACAAAGAAAAAAGAAGGGAAATTTTTAAAAAGAAAAAACAAGGTAATGAACAGCCCAGTAGAGTTTATAATCCAATAGCTGCATTTGACTTACCAGATTTTGATGATAACATTTGACTAGGCTTCACTCCAAAGATTAAGGCCTATCTCCCAAGTAAAGTAAAGAATAAGAGAACACGCAATAAAAAGATTCATTGGGAATCCTTTTTTATTTTTTACAGGACCAGCCCACAAAATGACATTTACTTTTATTTCATGATGAAGGTCACAATTATGCTCTTAAAATGATAATACATAGGCATCAAATCAGAAGAAAAAAATACAAGAAGGAAGAGAGCATACCTTTTAAAAAATCCACGTACACCTAAAATATATGCCTAAAAAGAAACATAGTTTTCTTCCTAGTTTTTCTCTTTCAAAATTTCAAAGACAGGACAAATGCCCATAACAACAGGGAACAGTTAGAAAACTACAATATAAATATGTATTTTGTGGTCTTTGCTAAAACCTACATTTTGAGATACTTCTTGGTGACTGCTTTAGAAATGTCAATGCCACAACAGACTCAAACTTTTCAAATATGATCTATTGCTCAAGCAAGACTGATGTGGCGTCCATATAACTTTTTCTTTCTTTTAATAAACTATTGCTGATTGCTTCTGCTTTAAAGAATTCCAACTATGAATGAATATTTAGTACACTTTTCCCCTTTAAGTGACCAATTTGAGAAAGATATGCAGGAATTTAAAATAAACAAGATGTTCTTTTCCCAACACTGAGAAGAAGCCTCTGGAATTATCCTTAACATGTAAACATTAACAGAAACATCTAGGGAAGTTACTTGTCTTTGTCTACTTAAACTGAATAAAAAACATTAGATAATTATTTTTAAAATACCAAACAGGTTGATCAACTTCCTCTACCAATTAAATTTATTTGCTGATTGCTTAATACACTACATAATTTTTTATATAGGACATGAGCTTTCGACTATATCAAGGAATTATTAAAAAGAAAAGTAAAAATATGACTGAGTACTTAGGAAATACTTAATACATGTTGACTAGATTTAGTTTTTACCTAATGTGTGTTCAGCAGGTATTCAATGTTTTTTTCAAAGTTGCATTTTACATGTTTTAATAAAACTATGCCTGGATGACTAAATTGACATTTATCTTGAGATGAATACCCAAATCAGATCCACAATAAAGGAGTGTAAAGAGCCATCATTGATGCCAGGTGATCTATTGGCACCACACCTCTCTCCTTTTACTCCTGTGTATATCATTTTGATTCTAATCATATAGATTGTTCACAAACTGACGCTTACACACACATATACACATGATCCCTAGGAAGCTAACAATCTGTTTCTATGGAATCATTGACTAGAATGGAAATATTTTTCTCTGTTAATCTGTATGTTCTATACATTTGGAAGCAGATATTAATTCTGGTTTTCAGTTTTCAAAATTGAATTATTTTCCTTGCAGGGGTGACATTATGTGGTTTAGTGATTTCTGTACACACACACGCACACACACACACACACACACACACTTCTGTCACATACAAGAAAGATACTCTCTGGAGCCTCAAATTCTCCCTTTAGCAACACACATTTAACCTCTATTTAGGTCAATGAAAACTACAGGCAGGTACAAGGGCCTGGGGAGTAGGAATTTTTAGCAGGTAATTGTTATTGAAACAGAGTTTAGAGAGCACCTCACAGAAGAATCAAAGGTGAATTTACCTTAAATATTTGCTTTGAGGCAAGAATAAAGTAAAATTCTTAAAATAGTCTTTGAAAAATAAAAATATATTCTATAACTAATATTCAGAACTAAGAACAAAATAGGCTGTATTAGTCTTCTATTTCTCACTTCAGCCTTGTATGTCTTGTACAATTATACTCAAAAAATATATTAACTACTCTAGGTCAGTCAATCTGTTAGAAATTCTTCATTAATCTAAACTACTTTCTCTCAATAGATATTTTAAAATGTCACTCAGATGAACAGTGATTTAAAAAAATCTACATTTTTGGATCTCACTTAATTTTGCATTCAGAATGAATTAAATTTGCAAAACCAGGGAGGAAAGAAGTCTTACCAAACATTGGTAGCAACCAGTAGTTTTCAGAGTTAGTAATGGATAAAATAAATCATCTAAGATACTTCCTGAGGAAATGGTAGGACATACTACAAAATAGTAACAATCGTTTAAGGCATTTCATTTACTATTTTATTTCTTCACTTATTTAACAATATTTATTGACTACTTACTGTGTTTCAGGCAATATACAAGGTGCTAAGGCTGGAGTGATGAACATAAAGATGTCTGTGCCTTCATCAATCTTATATTTTAGCAGGAGAAACAGGTATTAAATGAAACTGCACAAATATTTGTGGTGGGATGATATTTTGAGATGCTAACTCATACTTTCCATATATTTTCTTGGGGCCCTTGGTTTTCCTTATTTAATCAATTAATACCTTCTATGATTTTTATCTCTGGGAAGAGATGCCACCATAACTTAAAGAATAATACATACATACATGCATGCATGCATGCATACATACATACATACATACATACATACATACATAAATAAAACAAGACTATTCATAGCTTGGTCCTCAGAAGAAAGCAAGGAAATAAAACTCGGGTAATAGAGCATGTATTAATTAATGAGTCGGAACCAAAATATCATACTTTGAGATGAAAGTACAATTTCCTAGAGAAATTCAAAGAATAAAGTTTGCAAACCGAGTCCTAAGAAAGTTTTCCAGCTCCTTGCTTTCTCGTCTACCTGCTCAGTCTCCAGGTGAGAAAAGAACAAAAATTCTAGACTAGGCTGAGGATCAAGTGTGGGGAGACCCGTGTACCCTCCATGTGAAATCTGAGATGTCAGCGGACCACAGGCTGCAAGATGAGTCAAAGCAGGTGAGCTGGGTTGGCTCAGAGACCTTTGTGCATCTCATGACGGTAGAATGACTTCCATGTGCTTAAGTTCAGCCAAAACTATGGCAAAAGGCCCCTTAGATATTCCTGTGATCCAGTGGGCTATGAGACTAGCAGTATCTTGCTCAGGGATCTGAGAGGAGACTGGGAACCAAGGAAGAAATAGAAAGGAAGCCAGTCCTGAATGGGCTCAGCAGGCAGGACTCAAGCAACCTGCGTGAACCTGGGGGATGAAGACCAGGACACTGGAGCTTCAGAGGTTCTCCTCCTGGCCGTGACCCTGGTCCTTGGTGCCCTTGTCTGAAGCCATGGTGCCCTTGTCTGAAGCCATGTGTAAGCTGCTTGAATTTAGAATCAATCCTTTTTGGATTATTGTTGCCCACATTTCCTCCTCTTACACATCCTTCTCTCCACCAACCTAGAGTCAGCTAAAGAAAATGGAATCAGGATTTTCTTTTTTTCTCAGGGACCCACCCATTCTAAACTCTCAATGTTTATTTTTCAACTTTATTTATGCCCCAGCTTGAGAACATAGTATCTACTGGGCAACAGGGCAGCTTGGCTCTTTACTTATCAGGTAGTTTTCCAAATATTTTGCTCATGCCTCGAGTTCTTTCTACTTCTCCTAAGGAGTAGGCTTTTGAAGCTCCAAATGTTTGTTTTTTGTTTGTTTGTTTTTTGTTTTGTTTTGTTTTGTTTTTGCATTTTGATGTATTATCTCTTCCCTGACTTTTTTGGAAAGGTCCAAAAGGTACAAGAAAAAGGGAAAGCATCAGTTTATATTTTAAAACTTTAACTCACCATATAATTATTTATGTATAGTGTAATAAGCCATGGATAAATTTATAGACTTCATGGGGAGAATAAAATGTAGTGAAGCAAACTCAGTATATGAAGGAATTATAAGGAAAGAAAGAGGGAATAAAAAAGAGAAAATAGAGAAGAAAGTATATATCTGTGTTAAAATATGCATGTGGAAGAGGTCTATATACTTTGGTATGACATTGAGTAAATAGAAATTAGCAATACATACCATAAAGTTATCTGACATAAATATAAGTATTTGAAGAAAAATATAAAAATTCATAGAAGTGTTCTATTGCGACATCAGACTTATCATATTTATTTTGAAGCACAGAAATTTTTAAATGCACGTCAGTTCTTCATATTATTATACAAACACAATATTTTAATTGCAACTAGCAAAATTGCTGAATCCCAGAGTACACCCTATCGCTTCTAAAATCTTCTAAAAACTTATAGAAAAGAATATCCCTCTCTCACCCAATTCCAACCTTCTTCCAGGATCCTTTCTCCAAAGCTCACTTAGTGTCCCTGCCATGGGGTGTAAATGAAGAGATAGTATAAACAGAGTCAATGACATTTCACTCCTTTTCATTTTACCAAGTTCACGAATTGTTAAGGTAGCAAAAGAAACGGAGGCCCAACAAGGAACACCAGAGAGTCCTGCTAATTGTCCCCTGATAAACATAACTCATTGAAAATTTATGTGACATTTTAAAAGGAAAAATCTTGACTATTCTTAGCTGATAAATTCTTTGGAAGCTTCTTAAAGGAATAAGCTGGCAATGTTCTCACGTTTCAACTTTAAAATGAAAGGAATCTCTACACTTTCTTTCTTTAGCAACAAACCATTAACCCCTTCCTGCCCTCCCATAAAGGAGGAAAAACAAAAACAAGATAGGTTAAGATCCTTAGAATATATTTGCCCCTCTTTGCCTAGAACCAGGTATAATCTAGAATGTGGATTTATATCTCATATGTCATTAGTCAGGTTTAATCTTTTCATTTTTCTCTTTAGATTGCATTTTTCTCATGATAAAAATGGATAGTTGTGGCTTGGACATGGGAAACTTGACCAACTATGAACTGGAGCAAAGTTGAAGACAACTCTAAATATTTCGAGAGTATTTTCGGCAATTCCATGAGCTTTCCTGACAATTGGTCATTCTACCCTCACTGCATCCTGTGGTATAATGTTACACTGTCACATACCCAAAGTCCATGATGCAACACAGTACAGCTTCTGGGATAGCAGTAGCTTTTCTTTTTTTAAAAAAAATTTTTTGATTAAATGATTTTCCCAAGCAAGCCCCATTATTTCACAGAGTAGTAACTCTGGAGTTGTTAGTTCATTAAAGACTTTTGGGGTACCAGTTGTGTGAAGCTAGCTATATGTGGCTACTGGATCACATTTTCACTTCCCTGCCATGTATGAAGAAAACGTCTTGGAATATAACTATTAGTTGGCTTTGTGGTGTTGGGTTAGTGTGCCAGTCTGAGGTTTGAGCAGAGATGGGATCCCAAGCCCTGGGCTTTGTATTATATAGTATTGTATTTTTGATGTTGTACTTAAGGGTCAATTACTGTTTCCATTATAAACCCTGTTTTTCAAAGGTTTATAGCTCACCACTTTTCATTTCGGTATGCAAGCTGCATGAATATACAGGTTTTAAAAATAGCTTAAATTGGGCAGTGCCATTTTTAGATATAAAGCAGTAAAATACACTTTTCATTGGTTTCAGTTTGTTTTGGAAGTTTACAATCTAAAAGTTTATTCTATCTTATAATGCTAAAATGTGTGTTTTTCTTCATGTGTTTTCATAACAGTTCTGCACAGGCAAAATGGTAAAAGGGAACCAGGAGAGATATCCATGAAACTTTAAGGAGGAAATCACAGATACATTTTTCCTTGTGAAGATTTGTGGGTAAATGTCATTTTAGTTAATGTTCTTAAAAATCAAAAAACTAATCAGTCAAAATTCCTTGAGCATGGGCATGTCCCATGTTGTGGCACATACTTTGGGAAATAAAAGAGTTCCCTATCCTCCATGTGTTTAGAATCCTAGTGAGAGAAAAATACAAAGACAGCAATATTCACCACAGCAGTAACATCTATTGAGGCATTAAAGTGATAACTCATGTTACCAAGACCTTAAGAGGCAAAGGCAAATCTGCTTACAGAGTTGTGCAGCGTAGCGGTGTCCTGCAAAAATGGAGGGATTCCAATGTGGGGGTAATTGCCATGGAAGGTCATGCAAGCTTTAGAATTCTTTCTGAGACCATTAGAATTAGAAAATCCCTGATTAAGGGTCAAATTGCTTTCTCTGACATTCTGAATATTTCCAAATCATAAAAGCGAATTTCCTCTCTTATTATTATAAGCTAAAGATCTTTAAATGGTTGCTACGCTAGCTATTTTCACTCCGTCACCCAATTCTCACTCTTGAACTTATTTCAGTCCAGTTTCCAGGACTACCACCTTCCTCAACCTGCTCTTGCCAGTTACCAGTGACCTCCTTATTGACGCTGCCAGTGAAGAAGACTTTGTTCTTTTATTTTTCTTTTATCAAATTTTATCTCTATTTAGAAGATTGCCACAGCTTTCTAGCTATTGTCTCATAGGATCTTTGTCTGCTTGTTCCTTTACCCAGCATGCACTCCCTTCCCCTTCCTATCGGCATCTCTATTTCTCTTTTGGAGAAAGCTTCATTGGTGTGAAGTTCTGGTGGGTGGTAATGGTAGCTTATTATGGGAGCTGAAGGCACAGACCTTCTCTTTTCCCAGAACAGCAGGTAGTGCTGAATACAGGGCCCAGCCACTCAGACAACTTCTCCTGGGTCTTTAAAGCTTGATCAAATCAGGATGTAGGGATGGTTAGATATCATATTCATGTACTGGCAGCAACAACAGATGACACCCCTCACCCCCTGCCAATTCTTCTTGCATTATGTTTGTTATACTTTATGCTATCCAGTTCGCCAGAACTTGCATTGTTCATGTCCATTTTCCAAATCTAGTTCTCCATGTTCTCTTCATTTCTGTTATCTCTAGATATTCTTCAACAAATTGAAATTTTAAGTAAGATAGATATTCAGCCTCTGTTGCTTTTCTTTCTCTGTCGCTTTTAAAAACAACGTTGATCAATAAAATTTATAACTCTCTGACTATTCTTTTTCATAGCTTTTGTGGATTCACTTCCCTCTATCTATTCCTAATAAGTTGCCACTCTTCTCACTAAATACTTTTTATTTTGAAACATGAGTTTTTTTCATGAAAAACATTTATATTAATGTAACGGATGTCTTATTATTTTTTTAAATAAATTAATAAATATCTTTAAATAGTTTAAATTTCTATTGAAGTAAGTACTGAAAGCTACAACACTCAAGTTTTGAATGTCCTCAATAATTTTTGAGTGTGACAGGGTTCTGAGACCAAAAAGTTTGAGAATGGCTGACATAGACTGTAAAATAATTATAAGAGGAGGCATCTAGCCATCAGTGATAGTGCATTGAACATCACTGGACCTGAAACAAGTTCAGGTGTGGGCAATGACCAGTTTTGATTTAGTGCCCCATCCTGCATCTGTCAGTCAGTCTTCTAGGACTGCAGCGCTAGCTAGAGATAAAAGAGAACATAACCAGTACTTCCATGTAAATGTAAACAGTAGGCTTTCAGTGCCTGGTTGAGGATACTCTTTCTATGACACTCCATTGCCCCCTTTCTCATATTATCAATTCAAAGAGCATGGTTATTTGATTTTTTATGGAAGGCCACTTTATTGGACATACCTCCATAGTGCATTAAATCTTGGTTGAAGTGTGTGTAAATTAGGGAGAATTTTTGAGCACTTATTTTTCTTCATTTTCTTTGTAGGTGTTCTGTTTCAGCTAACTCTCATCACTCACTTGGGTGTCATGACAAGAAAGTGTGTGATCAATGTTTCTAAAGTAACCAACTGGACTGATTGATTCTTGCCTAAATTCCAGCAGAGAACATTACTTTAGTCTTGGTGAACTAGCTTATTAACCATGTAGCAAATTACTTCTATGAATAGAAGTATTCAACTACTCTCATTCAGTGTAACTGTCTCATATTCTGAAAGAGTGAATACAAGGTCAATGCAAGTGTCCTCAGTGCCTTGAGAGAGGATTTTAGGGTTTCTCTTTTTAATAGACTTTTGCTAAGAGTAGCAAAGGCACCATAAAAAGAACAGTTAAAAAAACTTGTTTTCTTCATTACCAAACTTAATATAAATACTTCAACCTGAATGTTCTTCTTTGTTTCTTTTTTAATTATTCATGAAGTTTATCTTTCCTGGAGTTGGAGGGGCTGGCGATACACAAGAATAATCTCAGAAAATGATAGCAATAGGAAAGAAGTAATATAATAATTTTTAATACTAACTAATACAAGGAATGATTCATAATGCAAAAAACAATACAATACAATAAAATTAAAAATTCAAGTTAATTCTTAATTTGACCTACATTAAGTAATTATCATGCAGAGGTAAAATCATAGATAATTTCAAGGTCTCCAGAAGGCTTCGGCTTAAGTAAATGAGATCTTAGATTTTATACTCTGACATTCTCTATTTTTATTTTTCCCTCAGGTACAAATTCACGTCAGGACCCCTTTCCCGTGCAATTAGCTAGGTAACTGCCTTACCTAGCTGGCATTGCCCCTTTTCATTTTGGGGTCTGCAAGTATTTGCCACTTACACTCAGATCATGTTTTTGTGAGAGGCCACAGAGCGATTTTCTTTAAAGCTATCAAAGCGTTCCTCATTATCCTTTATAGGCTGTGCAGAAAACATCTCAACTATTAGACATTTAACTGGAGTGCAGCAGAATGGGTTTGCTGGCCCCCTCCAGTTCCTTGGGTAAAAGCTCTGTTCATAATCAGTTTCTGGTATTTTAAATGACCCTCAAGAGGTTTCTTCCGGTCCACTTCAGTTCCCTTTTTAGTGTCCCATTGATTTTCCAGACTTTAGGAACGTGTCCTTAACCGCTTGCTTTTCCATTGGCTCTCTCCGCTGAATGCTAAAGAAACACTTTGTTACTTCATACATTGAGACAGGAATATCTTGAGAACTAACACACCATTTATAAGAGTACAGTTTACAATAGCATTTCCTGCAGAAAGAAGGTGCCTCTCTTAGAAAGAGAAGGATCATTTCTGCACCCCATTTACTTTGAAAACTACAAACAACACCCTTGTTTCTTGTCAATAAAGAGGAAAATAGAATAGAGTAGCAATCATAATACATAAATGATATTATTTGTCCCCCGAGTTTACACCGAATAGTAATTCACTCAAAGAGCTTGTATGAATTATGAATGGCAGGAAGGCACAAAGAGGGAAGTTTAGCAGAGACCCCCTCCACACTTCTGGTGCACGAAGATTTTAGTCAGAGAAGCAACACAAATTACATGATGAGATTGTAAATGTATATAATTTACTTTTGATTACTCTCCTGCTCTAAATCTCATTTTAAATAATAGACACTGTAGAAGCTGTGAATCTGAAAATATAGTATTGATTAAGTTTAATGTGAAAAAGCTAATCAATATAAAATCTGAAAAACTTCATGAGAGTGGTAGAATTTTCAAAAAGATGTCTCCTTGGCCCCTTCCACTCCCCAAATAATAACAACAACAGCAGCAACAACAACAACAGCAACAAAAGGCAAAGGAAGAACAACAGAAAATCTTGGGCCCTAAGCTATACACAGAAGTGAAAGACAGAAATATAAGCTTGTGGAAACCTTGGGCATTTACGTAGCATTTAGGAATGTGTTGGTGTACACTGAAGGACTCTGCTTTGACCTGAAACTCAGGGGCAAAGCTATTATTGTTTCTGTTCCCGAGAAAAAGACTATTCATGTTGTACAGTTGGTTTTTAGACTCTGTAATAAAAAATTGTTGTCATTTTCCAAAGAAAAGTCATAGAATGATCAGATCATAAGCTCTATAAATAAAAATATGCTGAAGACCTTCAGTCTTGTCTCAGAGTACAGTATTCATGTGTTCTATTTTCTTATTTTTCTCTCCAGTATTTTTCTTGAGGGTCTTTTGAACTAAATAATCAGGAGGAATTGGGAAGGCAAAGGGGGAAATAATTTTTTTTTTCCTACAGAACAGAATATATTGTATGGAAGAGTTTTTACACACACACACACACACACACACTCACACACACACACACACACACACCACACACACACACACACACACCCTCAAGAGACAATAGTTGAGTTGAACCAGGATCATTATTAGTAAGTGTATTTTAGGAGAAAGGAGAAAAAAACATAAAAGCAAAGACTCATCTAAATGATCCCAGTTAAGGGCCTTACCAAGAGACAGCTTAAGTTACCTTTGAAAACTGGTGAGGCGCCCTGCTTGGCTGAGTTTGAATTGAATGTTCCCAAAGTAACATTTCACAAATAGGGATACCCTTCCATTTCACACTGCTCTTTCTCGAAATAGCAACACCATTTAGCAATATTTCATATCAAGACAATTACATTGTAGAATTATTGTAGTCTTAGTGCTTCATTAAAATTAAAAAAAAAAAGTTAAATCCCTGTTTTGTTGAACACAAGAAATGAATAGTAAATATTGATTTAGAATGAATGCAAACATTTCCCTAGGAGAGGATAATTACTGCCTTTCTATGCAAAACACTTATATTTGAAGAAGCACTTCACTTACTTTGCCATGCGGTATACATTCTTTAGTACATTTTAAATTATACGTTGTCCTGGACAGTGTCTGCTCTATAATTTCTTGTGTCTCTACACCAGAGTCAGTATGTAATTTTAAACTACAAAGTTTCTGCCAAGTAGGAGAATAGGCTTAACTCTTTCTCTTTGCTGGGTTCACAAATTCTTACACAAGGAGATCTGGAAAGCCATAAGACCGATGACCTCAGACCTGGAGCAGTTTGGTCTCTCTTTTTCAGGCTTACAGAAAAGCCACTAGTAACTGCCACTGATTTACAAAGCAGAGACTAAATGGAATATAGAATTTACGTACCTA
Source organism: Pteropus medius (assembly GCF_902729225.1). Taxonomy (NCBI): domain Eukaryota; kingdom Metazoa; phylum Chordata; class Mammalia; order Chiroptera; family Pteropodidae; genus Pteropus; species Pteropus medius. The sequence goes on along the minus strand of NW_024354875.1, from coordinate 11,922,109 downwards.
AGCCTGTTTACAAACCCATTGAAAAGACATGAATTAAATAATTAACATAAGAAATATTGAATGAATCACAGAATGGTTTGAATATTCATTATAGAAAGGTCGAGTTAAATAAGGGACTATCATACTTTAGAACATATATTTTGTCAAAACCTTTGAGTATCCTAGTTCTAGCCCTCTGCCAAGATATTTGCAACATGGCACTATTTACATTATGTAAAGAAATACATAACACACACACACATATATATTCCACATGTAAGTGATACCATACTGTATTTGTCTTTCTCTGCCTGGCTTATTTCACTTAGCATAATGTTCTCAGAATAGTAATTGCCAGGGGCTGGAGGATATAGGTCAAGGGCACAAACTTTTAGTTACAAGAAAAATAAGTTCTGATGATCTAATATGCAGCATGGTGACTATAGTGAATAAGACAGTGTTACGTAGTTATCAGTTGCCAAGAATAGACCTTAAGCATCCTCACTACACATAAACAATGAACTATGTGAAGTGATGCATGTGTTAATTATCTTGATCTTGGTAAACATTTAGTACATTTTAAATTATACGTTGGTATAATTTACTTGATATAATACGTTGGTACATTTTATTATATATATATATATATGTATATGTCAAATCATTACATCATACACTTTAAATCCTTACAATTATATTTGTCAATTATTTCTCAATATAGTTGGAAAAAATATAAATAAAAGTATTTTTAAAAAATAAAAATTAAAGTATAATAAGAAATGTAATCGAAGAAATGCTAAATTTAGAGTGAAGTTACTCTTCAGGAGATAAATGAGATGAGATCAAGGGATTGTTTCAAGAGATGCGACAATACATCTTGCTTCCATAGACTCCTCACATTCATATCTCATTTATTCTCTCTGCATATAAACTTTCATTTCTTGGATACATTAAAGTTTACAATAAAGGAAAGATAAGCTCTAAGAGGAACAATAAAATTTCAGTGATTATACCAACGATAACAACGATAAATGTACTTGAAGAAGATAGATTCGAGTTTTACCCTTTTGCATATTGTGTAGTATCTTGTGGCATCCACTGTGCTCTCCTAGGTTTATATTCTCTCCCCTTATTGGATTCTTTGACACCAACTTGCCTGCTCACAAGAAATGCTTAGGGAGTTTATTTAAAAAATGATTCTCAAGACCTTATTCCAGAGTCTGACCCCATGAATCTGGAGCAGAACCAGGAAAATTTTTAAAGCTTCAGATAATTTTTATGATTAAGTTGGGTACACGTGGTTCTAGACTTTCATTTAACCCAACCTCTAAACCCAATTTCATTTTTAATCTGTGTGCATAGTATTTTTACTGGTCATGTATCAGGAATAAAGGGTGATATACTCTCCAATCTACTCAGTGAGAAATATCCTTCCTAAATGTTTTAGCATAAAAGAAAAGCACAATTAGGATAGTTTGGTTTGACTTTAAGTGCAGATTGAAAAGGAAGTGGGTACAATAAGTGGAACTGAGAGAGCTGAATGGAGAAAAAACTGATAAATTACCCATGTCATAAGTAAGACTCAGCTCAGTAAATATACTAAACCTAATAGTTTGAGAATAGACTTAATCTGCAAAAGACTACATGGATTTTGTCGATGTTAATTTTTTAAAGTAAGAAGTACAACTTAAGTCTTTAACAGAAATTATGAATAGACACTGCTCTGGTTAATTTACTAACACATAGAAAAAAATTTCAATGCCGTTATAACCATGTGAATCAAATCCAAGCTTCATGTGTGTCTCTTCAAGTGGGTAGCAAGAGACGTTTTGAAAAAGGCTGCAGCAGATGTCCCAGATGATGCCACTACTAAAGTCGGTAGCATTAATGAACATCGAAGGAATTTATAACAGTAAATAGTCAAATTTTAAAAACCGCGAAGAAATAAATGGGCACATTAATGTGTTTGACTTTGTTCATTATATTCTTTCCATTTCTAACCACTGTAACCAGTGGATTTTGTAGAGATTTTTGCCTTCTTTTGCGTATTTGTTAGCAGCATAGGCAACAGGGGAGGTGTGGGCTACCCACTGAGGTTCTTCCTATAAAGGAAGCCCCGAATCCAGCTTTTGACCCCATGCATTCACTGGCTTTAGTAACTACCTTATTTTATCTAAGTCACTATTATGATTTTAACATACTTCTTAACTTCAGAAGTGTTAAAAGTTGAAAAAAAAATGTGCATCTTAGAATTAATAATATGTAGAACTTTTTAAGTAAAACAAATGAATAGACAGGCAACCTCTTGAGGCTTTAAAGGTGTTTATCAAAGAAACTGAAAGACTGGCAAAATAAAGATCTGGAAATCGTCAATCCCCAAGTCAGTCTCCAGGACACAAATACCATGCGAGGGTAATATGAGCTACTAAATTCACTTTGTCACAGCAGGAGCACCTATTGCCCTCTTAGATGAGGCTGTAATTGACAAGGGGAATCACTCAGAGGGCTGATCTCAGAGCAGCCAGATTGGGGGACTTTGGATTCCTCTCCACCACCAGAAGGAGGAGATCCTGCTACTCTAGTCCAACTGAATATGATATATACCAAGGACCCTTGACCACTACAAGTTGTTTCCCCTTCTCCTGTTTTCTAAATGGAAGTCTTAATGAATTCATCATCTTTTTCCTCCTCCATTGTCCATGATTGAAAATACCATTTAGCTTCAGTGAGTGGAGCATAAAATTGCTGCATTCATGTCAGACTCAAAGCAAATATATATCCCTCAAAGATCCTAAACCTGGACCTATGATACAATAACAAAATAATATTTGAGTTTGTGTCCCTTTTGGAAAGGTGAATCTGTTTATTATATACCAGAGGGTTGAATTATTTTAGGCAAAGGCATTACAAGATTGTTCATTTATAAAGAAAAGCATATGTAAAGAAAAACGGGCCACAAGTGGTAACTTGTAAGTGTACATCCATTACAGATATTTGCGGGGGAATCTTGCCTTTACTATGAGAATTGTCTCTGTGTCATGTTATTTTGATATGCATCCTTTAGGATGGCTAGCTGTAAGATCACATATGCTGAGAGGTCATACTTGCCATCATGTGGAGACAAAGTCATCTAAAAAAACAAAACCAACTATAGATATAGAGTAGGCAACAAACCTGAAGAGGAAGGAGAGAGAGTTAAGAAAAGGCATGTGTGTGTGTGTGTGTGTGCATGGTGTGTGTGTGTGTGTGTGTGGGTAGGCTGTGTGTGTGTATGGGGTGTGTGTGTGTGTGTGTGTGTGAGAGAGAGAGAGAGAGAGGACAAGAGAAAAAGAAGAGAAAAGAAGAACTAACATGTCAGAATTCCTAGAAACATGAGAAAATATAAAGGAAAATGAGTTGGCTTTCTGTCACTGTCAATTGAAAGAGATCTCATTAATACAGAATGAATTGGCTTTTGATTCATATTTCATAATAACATGGCAAAGGTAGGGTCAAATAAGAAAACTCTCATTGACTCACTGTCATTAAATCAGTGAGAATAGAAAGAGAAAGCAGATTTTGTATCCTACTTCCACAGAGAAACTGACTCTATAAATTTACCACAATACACAACCAGAAAATAACCTTATAATGGGGTCAATAACAAACAACCACAATAGCTAACACTTACTGAATTCTTATTTTGTGTCAATCATTATACACCATCAATGATATGTTTATATTAATTCCTTCCATCCCCTCAACAAAATAAAGTGGTAAGTTTTACTTATTCCATTGTACGGATGAGAATACTGAGGCTTAGAGAAGATAAACCATTTGTTCAAGGTCTCACAGACAGCTGAGACAGGACCAGCTCTTTGTCCTTACTCATCCACTCCCTTAACCACCATGCTCAACTTGGGACAAGTATAGCACTTCCCAAATACCAATGGAATTCTTGTATTTATCTTTATCTCCTGTCCAAGTCAAGAATGAGAGAAAAAAATAGTGTTTTTCCTCTGCCAACAATACCACTAACATTGCTACACTGCATTATTCAGCAAATTGCTTTACTTAGTAAGCATAGTAAGAACTCTCTGCCTAAACATTAAAGAAGGTTTTCCAACAAGCACAAATCCAACTAGACATAGACCCCAAAATTTTTTTAAATAGTGGAAGAGGTGGCATTTATTTTTATTAATTTTACTTCCAGATTTATTTCAAGACCTCACTGACTGTCTTCAGTTTTGGAAACTATAACAGAGTCTAATTTGCCTGGCTGTTACTCAGCATTGATGCTCAAAGTTACCCTACTTTAGTCCTTGCAGCGAGACACCATTTCAGAAAGCTGAGTGTCCAAGGAAATGTTACTTCTGCAAACAGCATGCTTAATGTCAGAGGATAAGGCACCAAAGTTGTAGGGAAAGTTGTGCATCTACAACGAAAATATTCATCAGCTTACCCAGTTGATTATTCTCTTTTTCTTTGGCCATTTGGACACATTTTAGTTTAATATTAAAATGCCCACCAGCTCTCTAAACTTAATTATAAAGCTTGAGGAAAAAAAATGACTGGTGAAAGTTATTTTCAGATATAAAATTAGAACCTTCTTTTACCTCCTCTGCCTCAAGATTTACATAACTGTGAGGCAAAGAAATCAAATGATAAAAGTACCAGATACTACAGATTAGAAATAAAAAGTAAACCAGCCACATGCCAGTTACTTGCTACAAGTTCCAGCAGAGACCAATGTCAACGTGACTGAGAGAAGATATAGTGTGGACAGAAAATCTCCCAGGACAATCAAGGGATAGATTTCCAAGTCTATTTCCCCCCACAGAACTTTTTTTTTTTTTTTCTCACATCAATGAGCTAGAATAAATGTGGATCCCATGATCAAGCTGGCAGAAGTCACGCTCCCTACCTGGATGCTCGCAAATTGTAAATCACAACTTTACAAGGATTTAACTTTTCCCTTTCCAAAATAATCAAGTGTTGTGGTGAGGGGGCCACTAATCATGACAAAAAATATACTGCAAATTCTTTCTTTTGGTGCCAAGTCCAATAAGTTCTCTGAGTGAAATTAAATGCACGATGTTATTCCAAACCACAGCTTCCCTTGGGGATGTTCAAATCTCAAGTGGAGGCTGAAAGGCCAGTTGTATCAAAGCCCAGGGTTACACCCATTTTTTCAAGTTTTTTTTTTTTCCTTTTTGTCCTTTTTTAACTACTGCCTGTAGTATAAACAGCACAGGCCCCTCTACTTCCAGCCTTTACGGTCAAATCAGCGCCTCATACTTTCCACATTCTGCCTCTAAAAAGTGGGCCAGTCCCTGACTTCTGTTAGTTTCTCACAGTTTTTGTTTATTTTAAGAGATTCTCTGCTGCACTCCAGGGAAGAAGAAAAAAAGAAGAGAGAGAGAGAGAGAGAGAGATCTGTTATGTCGTAAGCAATTACTGGCTCCATCTCTTAGATCTGCAATATCACAGGAATTAAAGATGGAAAAGACCCATTAGGTCATCCTGTACACTCTATGCCAACACAGCACTATTCCCTACTGTAGATTATCTCTTCTGAGAGTTTTTAACATGTTTAAAGGATAGCCAATGATAACATAGTTTTACTTTATTTCTTTCACTCCTTTGTTCTATCTACTCTACAACATGCCATTTCTAAGGATGGCTCTAGGGTGACTTCTCAAAGGACATTTCGACTGTCTGTAAAGAATTAAAACAACATTCGTGCTATTCGACAACTATTCCATAAGTTTAGCATGGAAGCATTTATAAAAACAACTTTAAAGAGCCAACATTTAGTCCCAGAGATAAAAATGTTATGTATAAAACAATTTTATATAGACATAGTCTATATATCTGGTACATTATACCACAAATATAATTGTGAGTGTGCATATATGTTCACATAGTGCATACAAATACTCATTATTACCCCAGAGCGTTTCTGTTTCCTAAAAGTTGTGCCAAATGCTGCAAAATTCATGAAAACATGATCCAAAATATTTAAGGTTATGTTTCTCACAATTTCCTCTTATCTCTCTCTTAAGTCACACATTTTAAATGTCAACTTACATAGAGAAATATTTAATTTCAAGGGTATTCCTCCATGTGAAAACTCTTTAACTCTTCTCTAAGTAGTTTTGTTTTTTCTTCTTTGTTCTTTTCTTAAGATAATGTGGTGTTTCAGTTTACTTTTTACATACCAACCCTAGGTATCCCTATATGTCAAACTACCAGTCTCATCTTTCAGGAAAAGAAGTACAATATGAAGGAAACCTAGTATATAGAATAAACAAACTGTGTTTTCTTGAATGGCTACCATGTGAATCCATTGCTCTTAAAAGCTAACTGTGGGAAATCAAATTATTATTACTATGTGAAAGCATGCCATATTATTCTGGGATTATAATCAATGGATAGAATATTTTTATTATATTGTATTCTAAGTTACACAGTAAATTATAGATATAATACAGAATGCATTTTTACTTTTAAAACTGTTAATAAGTTAGCCCATCTTTGATATGTGTAGTAGAGAAAAATAATTTCTCGCTGCTCTACTAAAAGGCAGGATAGTTTAATCACCAAGAGTTTGGAGTATAAACCTTTTACGAGTTTTGTGGTTGTGTGTGGGCATTATCAATTACCTTCATCGGCTTTAAGATATCATGGATTCTAACAGTATTATATTATGCACTATTAAGAAAATAAAAGAAATTCTAATTAAAAAATTACTTGATATGTGCTTATAACAGAATTTTATAACATAGTAGCATTATATATGCCAGCAGAACATTTAAGAGTGCTGCACCGTTGTTTCTAAATTTCTTGAAACTATTCCAAATCATTTGAAATTAATCTGCAAGTTTTGATTTTATGTTTCTTGATCTGATCACAAGGAGTCATCAGCAAGTTTTGAGACAACAATCAGGAAAACATTTTACACTCAACATATGTAGTTCCAACAATCCACGTATAACTCAATTGAAATAAAACAATACAATTATCTTTGACCAAAGGCATTCATAAATAAGCAATGATATCTATGCCATGACTGGATTATAAAATGCCATCAATTATAAGACATATCTTGAGATCAGAGATATATGTGCAAAAAAAGAAAATCAAGTCCTCGACCCCACTTAAGTTTCCAATACTGTCTTAGAAGGACACTGAAAAAAAAAGAAAGAAAGAAAAAAAGAAAGAAAAGAAAGAAAAGAAAGAAAGAAAGAAAGAAAGAAAGAAAGAAAGAAAGAAAGAAAAAAAGCTATACATATATTTAGGATGAGTTATGGGCAGAAAACGGTTGTTCAATTTTTGTTATCATGTAGACAAATCTTTCAATCCAGGGTTTGCTACTAACCAGTTAGGTGGCCTCAGGCAAATTTAATCTCCCTGACCTCAATATGTAAAGTGATTTAATGATAAAACTTATTTAAGTGTGAGATTTAAATGAAATAAAGTATATAAAGGATTTTCCATGCTGCTTGATACATTATGATCACTGAATACATATTAGTTATTTCCCTTACTGTACCAAGGGTCAGTAGAGGTCATTTTTAACAAACATCACTGTTTTAAAGGAGGTGGAAGCTGATAAAAACAGTAAAATCAAAGAAGCAGAGACTAAGGACAAAATTTATAGATTTTATAAAGGTCTTTATTAAAAGGCAAAGGTCTATTTATAAAGTTAGTGATCTATGGTTTATATAATGCTTTTCAAGGAAAGGAGCCTCATTTATCTCCAAACGTATATGATAGAGGGATTGAATTTATTCTGTGTAATTTAAAGAGTAGAGTTAAATTGGAGGACTTTAGGGGGAGAAAGTTTGGGCTCCAAAACCCAACAGGTTCTTCCTCATCTAGCTGGGGAAGACTTTGAGCTTGTTCTTCCCTTGACAAAAGCTCTTCTCATGACTGTTTCCTAAGAACCCTCCCTCCTTTCAAAGAGGTCCTCTCTGAGCACTGTGGCAAATGGGGTCCCTATTAAGCCTCTTACAGAATCCTGCTTATTTACCTCAGAGCTCTAGTAAGAATGAATTATTGTTTTGTTCATTTGTTTAGCTAGCAACTTAGAAAACAGCATGGTTGTTAGGCTTAAGGGCATGAGTTGTGTAACTGTCACACCTGGTTTAAATACCTGCTCTGCAATTCTGCTGCTTCTCTTTGGCAAGTTACTTGCATTGTCTTCCTTACATGTAAATGGAGAAGATAACAGTTTCCATTTCACAAGGTTGTTGTAAGGAGTGAATGAGTTAATACATGTAAAGCACCTGGTAACTAACACATAGTGTGCTCCCAATAAACATCAGGTGGTATTTTAGTATTATCTTCCTCCATGTTCCAAAGTCTAGCTTAATGGCTTGCACGTAATTGGCACTCAATAAATGTGTATTAAAGAAACAAAAGAATGAATATTCTGAAGAACCTTCCTGAGAGGAGATGTCCAACAGGGAGATATTGCTCTTTGAAGTCATTAAGTCCCTGTCAGTCAACAAAATGGCTGAAATAATTCTTAGAAAGGTTTTGAAGTCATTCTGTATTTGTATAGGGATGTAACTGGTTAAGGTCCCTTCCAATTGAGAAATTCTGCTATTGATCTAAGGTAATACTCTCACCACTTCCCCTCGTTGGGTCCTAGTTTTCTCAAAGATAACATAAAGTTTTTGACTAGATTATCTCTAGGGTCCAACCAATTCTAGCATTCTGTGATTCTATGTGTGAGCCAGTCGAATCTGTTATTAGTAAATCTTTCCTGCAAAAAGAAATTTCTATTGGGGAAGAGCTTTTCTTTTGGGAACTCAAGTAGCTTGATTCAAATAGCACTTGGGACAGAGTTTTTCTGTCCTAGGGGCAGGGAGCCCTGACAACTGGTAACTGTGCTGTAGTCACAGCCACTTGGTGACAGGAACATAAACATTCCACTTCCCATGACTCCTCCTTCCACTACGAAGTTCTCTTTCCTTCCCACCTTCTGCAGCAATACAGCCTCGCCTTATGCATCTCCAAAGCAGAGGAAGGAATTCCACCTACGCAGCACTGCAGATATTAGAGCCAGAAAACCCCCATGAGGTCATGCAAGCCACACCAGAGAAGGAACATCCTCTCCAACTGACATTTCAGCTCCTCTTCTGGCTCCAAAATGTGGCTGTGCTTCAGCAGTTCCTGTATATGGTTTGAATAATAGTTTCTAAGCATTTGGGGATTCTTTGAAAATAAAGGTTTTACATAAAGTCATGTTGCCATTTTGTTTATTACAAAGTTTTTATTGCTTTCCTCCATTGTTGTTGTTGTTGTTGTTGTTGTTGTTTTTGGTTAACCTTCCTGGGAATAGTCGCAGGAAGATTTCTCAAAGGAGAAGTTGTACCAGTGAGGTTTTTACCTGATTTTTACCAAACCTGATAGTCAGCCATGCAAAACCTAGCTGATTAATGCCCTCCTGTAAATGTGCACTAGAAAAATAAGTTTTGCAAACAATTAAAATGTTATTTAAAGCATCATGTATTACTACTAATATATTTGCTCACATTTTTTCAAGTTGAAGTATATATTTATTTATTGTCAATGCAAATATTGTTTATTTTAATCATATAACAATGTTTTATTGCCTTTGGATATGAAGTCTTATAACTGTTCATTTGCTAAATGTTCAACATTTTTAAATTCTGTTTTCTTGTTTTATTAGGCTGAACATACAAATCCAACTTAACTTTACTCCAGGTGACAAGAAAGCCAACTGATTAACAAAAATGTCAAACACCACTAAGAATTTAACCCAAATTATTGGCTACCATCCAGCTACTCTTCTGAATCTAGGACAATTTTATTATTTTATTTTTGTTAGGAAGGACACATGAGGGTGGGAAACAAAGTTTTAGATGACGTAATAAGTAGCACTATGCATGCCACTTATGGCTTCTTCTCTTGAAGAGCTTAAGAAAAATAGCCTAGGATGATGTTTCTTTTCACCACACACACAAACAAAATTAGCAATATTGCATCTATTTTACAGAAATAAAAGCTTGATTGTAGAGAAAAGGGGCCACTGGTCATTATTACTCAAATCAGGAGTAACAGAGTCAGAGAAGCACAAAAATTGGTCTCTTAAATCCTAACCCATAATCATATCCAAAATACCACATTTTCTTAAGGAATCACCAGTAATAGGAACTACAAAGCACTCCGCAAAATGTAAAGTGCTATTAAAAAAATGTAAAACTAATAAAGTTCTGAAATGGGATGGTTTGTTTTCTCCATCTGAAACTATATTAAAAAGAAGTTATTGCAAGGAGTGATACTAAACTCTCAGTACATTCTTGAGAAATTGCTATTATTTAATATAAAATAATAGGTTACATATTTGTCAGTGAAGTTTCACAAACTAAGAATAACTTTCAGATTTTGCAAAGGCTGCTATTCACACTGGAAAGCTCTGGATGGCTGTTGTCTACTCCGATACACAGCTAATAATGCAAAAGAGCCAGATAGTGGCCCGTAGTTGAGAATAAACCCCAACTTCTAAAACTTTCCAATAAAAAAGCCCAGAGAGGGATAAAGACAGATAAATACTACTTAGAAATTTTTAATCCCGAGTTTTTAGCAAAACCAGAATAAGACTTCAAAATAAACAAACAAGAAAAAAAGGATCCAAGGGATAAATAGCTATTGAAGAGAGCACTGGGAACACAATTCTGGGATCTATATAGAAGAACATAGGCAGGGTACAAACTAGCAGAACATATTTTAAGATTATATTGAACAAGGGATCAAGTGAACTAAAAGAAAACAATAGGTTTATCAGTTTTAAAACTGTAACAATAAATAAATGAACCAGGGTGTCACTATTTCCCTAAAAAGAAGCATTTCTCATAGAAATAAAGTCACTGAAGACAATATAAAAACACTAGCATTTCTGCCATACTCACCAAAACATGAATTCTTTATCTACATCTCCAATTTCTACATCTATTCACTTAAACATTATGAATCTAGAATTTTTGCATTTTGAGGACAATCTAGCAGCTAACAGGAAAAGCCAACGAATCTCATTTCAAGTTCACTTTGAGTGATGGGAACTACAGAAAGGCTGCTTGAGTCATCGCACTGAGAATTTGAAGGCCTTACACTGGCTCAGCGGGAAGTGTCTGTAATCAATTATTGCTGCCTGTCATGGCCATGGAAGGGGGGAATCCAGGCCCACCTGCCATTATTTGATTTTCTCGACCAGTCCAACCCTCTTAACTTACAGTTGAGGAATCTTAAACATAGAGTGCTTATATTTAGGAATAAATAGCTGGAGTAATTGGCCTAAGGGTCGTTCTTTGTATGGGCAGTTCCCGACCCTTCCTTCTGTCATTGCATTCCAAATACTGCTGTTTGGAATTGTACACTAGATATAACTACTACACAATTGCACTTCTATAACAACATAGTCTTAGTTCATTCTACCAAAATATCTTAATGCTTAAATATATTCTTAAATATTTTCAAGATATCTTTTTAATCTAGTAATATCTATTTTTTCTGGAAAAAAATACTTTTTACTAAAACTTAATTCTCTCTCTAGGATATTTAATTCAATAAGTGTACTATTCTTCCTCAGCTTCATTCCTTAGGCTTTTTTTTTCTCTGATTAGAGAATATATAAATCTGACTTAATCCCGTTTAGCATGATATCGTAGTCATAAAGTGTAGAGGAACCATTAATATACCAACTTCCTCTAAAATTCATGCCAAGGTGCCCTTGAATAATCTCAAATTACTAGCCATAGTCCCTTAAAGTTAACAGCAAGAAGTATAGGATATCCATTAGTCTAGCATTTACCTTCTATAACCACACCCAAAATGGAATTACTTTTCAGAAATCCAAATAAAAAGTAACCAAATAGTTGTTGCAATTATAATCATTGGATCTCTAATATCTATATCAGCGTAAAATAATGCAGTACTAATAGATGTTCTTCTTCACTTAAATTTCCCCACATAATTTAGGTTATTTTTCACCTCGTGTATACGTATATTTATTTGAAAACTTTCTTGAGTGCACTTAAAAAGACAAGAAAACAAATGATTCTACAAAAGGTTCCTGGTGAGGAAATGCACAGAAACCACGAAGATGGCTTATAATGGAAGTGCCTCACACACACTTGGATGCTTCCACCATATTTTTCGGAACTATCTATATTGTGTTCATTGGGAAATCAATGGCAACTCTCTGTTAAGTGAGCTTTCTTCTAAAAATCCTTTAATACAGACTATCCTTTTAAAAAATAGCAAGGGATGAGGTAGTCTTAGGGCATATTTTATGACTTTCACTGTTTCGCCTCTCCAGCTGCCCATTGAAGAGATATTTTGGCTCAGGTTTACCTATCATAGCAGGATGAGCCCATGGGGACCCATGGAAGGTTGTAATAAGGGGCTCCATTAACCAGTTTCATTATTGCAGAAGGCCTAAGGGAATAACACACTCACCAATAATAAGGCTACTAAAGCTAGAGTGTTGAATTACTTTGCTTTAAGGCAAAATCTTATCAATTTCATATAAAAACTCTTATTACCACATACTGATCAGAGTCTCTGATTGGCAACTATGTATGTTTGATTAATACAATCTTAAATAAAAACAAGTGAATTGTTTTGTTTAGACATTAAAATGTTTCAAAACACAAAGTCTCAGACATAGAAGATAATCAGAGAAGACTAATTTCCATTAAGGACTTAATGTTAATGCATTATCTTTAATAATAGTGGTGATAACAACACAATAGCTAAAATTTACATGGGATTTACTAAGTGCCAGGCACTGTTTTACATGCCATTCATTCAACAACAACCATATTAAGTATGTACAATGATTAGCCAAAAGTAGGGCTATAATATAGCAAGGGAGAAATCTGAGACAGAACACTGTCCAATGACACCCACACAGTCATACGAACAGTAAATGCTAAAGTGAGACTTTGAACCCGGGCAGTTTGGCCTTAGAATCTATTCTTTCAGTTCCTCTTTGAAATATTCTGGTTAGGGCCTAATTTTTAATTATAACAAAGATAATACAAAATAGTGGCTTCCTCATCTATAAAATTAGAGATATTGATAGTAGTTTTCTCGAGAGTTGATAAGATTTAATAAATTAATTTTTGTAACATTCTAGACCAATGCTTGGCAGAAGGTATGTCAATTAGGTGTTTGTCGATAATAATAATAATAATAATAATAATAATAACAATAATGCTTTTTTTTTAAACTACCAACCTTTTGTTCTCCCCTTGAGCACAAATCAACCCTTTTACTTATGTTTAGTATGGATAACAAATTACCTTTAAAAATGACTTTGCTTGTGTCTAACTAATAACATGCAAGGAGATACAATTGGCTGCCTAAAAACAAACCATTAACTCATCATACTGGTAAAAGCTCAGCGTGAACATTCCCTTCGCAAGCAGGGTGGGGGAGGTGAGGAGGTTGGGACAATATAGCTTGAATAGAGGTGTCTGTAACTGGGGACCTGAGTGCTGCCAGGCACCCTTGCTGAGTTTTTCTTTCTTCTCTACCTCTTCACAAACACTCCTGTGAGACTGGTAATTAACCACTAAATCCGTATGCATAGAAACAAACTTTTAAACTATAACATTCACCATATGATCTATATAATCCTTGGACTAGCATATCATTGCATAATATTGCTCAGTTTTAATAAAACTCCATCCTTTGAAGCTCTGTTGTAGAGGAGAGCCATTCTACAGCAGCTTTGAAGTATACTCCCTTAAATAAAGTAAGAGAAAAAGCCATTGTTTATTTCACTAGTATTTAAGAGTTAATGAGAGATTTGCACCTGTACAACGCTTGTGTACTAAAACTAACTCATGGAGTGAATGTGTTTTCTGCTTGAGACAGTTGTAAATGCCTTGAGTAAAAACACTGAGGACTGCTAATGGATAGGTTTATTTTAAAGCATGCCATCTGCTATCAATCATAGAGAAGTATAGGAAGCAAGTTTGGCTGGGCTCCCTCCTTGTGAGCCTGATAAAGACAGGGCTCCAGGACTCAGGAACATTGAGTCCTCAAGAGAATAAAACATCAAACCTACTCAGCAGCTCCACTAACAATAATAAAAATGCCTCTGCCTAAAGGTGACATTCTGAATTTACGATTATTTGTGTCTATAAAGTGTATTCTTTGGCTCCTGACTCATTCTGACTGTCTCGCCCTGAGAACAATACATTAAGCCTGCCTGGAGTAAATGGAAATCCTATCCTTTTATTAAACCAGCAGCCAATACCTGAGACCATCTAATGCCCTGTAGGATCGCAGGAAGATTTTTAGAATTGTTCTTTTTTTTTTTTTGGTAAGAAAACTACAAATTAAAACTATATTAATGCACTAAAATAAATAATGTAAGTTTATGTAAGGCAAGTTTATGTTTCCTAAAAGGTGAAATGAAACTGAATTAAACTAATCCTGCTATTCTTCTAACATGTGCCCATTGCAATGCTGTTGGAAAATTACATATTACAGATATGTTATTGTAAAATTGAGCACTGGTTGCTCAGAGTTGTTATATTCTTTATGCCGTATGGACCAAGCATGTTTTCAAGAGGACAAACATTATTTCTTCGGAAATCTTCCAGCTGTGGAATCATAACCAATATTGCTTTCAAAAATAGATACCAAAGTATTCCTTGAAAAATGTCAAGCCTGGATTATTAAAAGTGCTGCCTGCTGAAATCCTCAGCGGCTGAAATGAGTTTGGTGGCATTGGAAACGTCCACAGCTTATGATGGTAGATTCCACCTCAAATCTGCAGCTTTACTTAACTCCACTGCTAGCCTGGAAACCAGAGTTGTGAGTATTTAGGGAAAACCCACCTGGCCAGCAAACTCACGAGCCTAATTAAAGTTAATAGAGAAATTAAAAGAGGAAAACACTAGCTCAGTAGTAGTAAGACATGTATAAGGCAATAGAAATTCAGAGCAGGAACTTACATTTCTGTATTATGTATTTGTTAGAAATACTTCTTCCTAAAGAAATTAAAGGAATTGGTATTATTTGACTTGTTATATATTATGGCTGATATGTCATAGTTCTATAAGTGATCTTCATGCTGAAGAAAATTAATGTTTTAGGTTAAATAGTAAAGAGTGAAAAATACCGATTCAATCAATGAGTGTACTTGAAGATCTGCCGTATGCACAACACTGTGCTAAGTTCTATAGCATCAGGAATGTTAGTAAATTCATTTTAGCACATTATTAGTAATATTAGTAATATATGTAATATTAGTAAAAGGCATTATCCTTGCCCTTCGTGGAGAAAAATGTCTAACATTCAATTGAATTGAATGCTACAGCGATAAAATCATCAATCTTAAGAGCTAAATTCTTAGATTAAAAAAAATGCTATAAGATTTCAGAAAAAAGGGAGAAAAGCAAAGACTGCAGTAACCAGGAAAATTTATTTTATCTCTTCTGTTTTCTCAGAAATGGAAGAGAGAAAATTAATAAAGAGAGTCTGTAATTCACACTAAAAAGGATGTAAAAGGCATTTGCTTGTTGAAGTCTCAGTGTACTTTTGGAGGCAATATAGGATTAAATGTTGAGTTAAGTTACAAAATATACCTGGGGCAGCAGAAAGCACCAACAATGCTTCCGTCCTTTGACAGTGTTCAAAAAAATCAAATTTCCACTAATCAAAGAGGAAATGTATCAACATTTGAGTGAAGCAGACTAGGTCAGAGGTAGAGTACAGCGGGTGAAGTGCTCCTGCTTGGTCTAAACAGGGCAACCCCACCCAGTACAAGCTGATTAGTGCCAGGAGAGGAGGAAAGCCCAGTGTTGCCACATCCTCCAATTTATCAAATGGAGCTGGAAACCTAGCTTTTATGTAATATTTCCCATATTTTTAAAAGACTTCATGGTCAGACTAAACACTTCATCATAGTAGGAAAGGTCCATCAATCCTGCTCTGAGCATTTCAGTGGTCCATGTCATAAAGAAGCTTGAATCTTCAATTCTAGGAGTCCTGAAGATAAGTCTATAAATGTTATCAAAAGCTCCTGTGTTACATTTGAAGCCTTTCTACATGGTGGTATCACTTAGCTTTTCATGAGGCCAATTCTATGAATTATTATAGAAGAGCCAGTCTGTTTCTGAAAGTGCTGAAGGTTAAAGTGTTTCTTACACCAGATTTCAAATCCCTGACAAATAATTCAGTGGAGCACTAATGAAAACAGTACTGTGATGGGGCCTGTGCTGCTACAATTAGATATCAGTTGCCATATAAAGAAGAGAAATACCTGAAGATTAGCATAGTAATTTGTTTCTCTAAACCTGAATCATTTAATCTCTATTCTTAAGAAAGCAGTGGTCTATGAATATGGCAAAAGAATTAAAGCTGCATTTATAAAGCGATTTTTTAAAATATTTTAATGTTTTAATAAAAAAGATGAGTCATTAAAATACAGTTAATAAATATTATTCAGAGCTCATTACCTTAAACATTTCCTACTTAGAAATTGCATAGTCACTAACTGAATCATAAGAAGGTTATAACATCAGGTAGGTATTATGTGATGTTTTCACAGTTAATATTTGCAATATAAGATCTACAAATTGGGGAAGATTTTAAACCAAAATAAACGTACTCTTGTGCTTCAGAAAAATTTTATTTTATCACACTAAGAAAAAAACCTATGTGAGTTATTTAAATAATGCTGCCAATTGTAACTAATAGCTAATAATTCTATACCATCATCAAAGCGTTTCTGAAACATCATACGTTTATTAATTTGGTCAAATTTTTATTGAATTCTTACAAGGTTTCATACTTGGTGCAGAAGAAAAACAATACCCTACTATAGGAATTTTGTGTTTCTGGATTGGAAATCATTTATTTGGGTTTATTTATTTATTTATTTATTGCATTTTTGATTAAACAGTCTCAAATTCAAAATCATCCATGTTAAAAGTCAGATGCATAAATAACAACAGGTTCAAAGACAGATGCTCTCATTGGATACCAGCAATTATCAGACAATTATTAGACAATGTGTAAGGCTACTGTTAATATTGTGACAACTTATTTGAATTTAGAATGTCAAACCCCCCACAATGGGTTCAAAGGAACATGTGACCACTTGGGAGGCAAATATGCCAACCAAATAATTCAAAATCTAATCAAAATTAATGATTTACAAATAAACATAGAAAGAACAACATAAACAATAAAAAGCAATCTGTTGCCTATCAGAATGAGCTTATAGCTAGGACTTGTTCTGGCTTTATCTTAAGTAACCACAACTTTGGTAAAAAGGATTTACTTCTCTGGGCTTCTTGTTTCTCCCTGGGTAAGTAGAGAGGAGAACTAGGTGGTCTCTTAGCTTTCTGTCCTGTCTAGAATTTTTTATCTTGTTTTAAGCTTTTCTCTTCTGCAGTGGTTAGATTTATAAAACAAAAACAATGTTTCCTAAATGTACTTTGATATAAATATTTTCATAATTTATAATATTTATAGGTTCATTAAACATTTATCTTTTTATATCTAATAAAATGCATTGTCTTTTTTACAAAAAAAGTTTTACCTATATTTACCTAAATATCTCTCTATCCATCTATCCATCCATCCATCCAACCATCCATCCATCCATCCTACCTGGAATGCTAAGCTACAGAGAAAAATTACTGTTATAATTTCGGTATATTTCTTGTTAGTCATTTACTCTATGCATATTTATACAAAGTTGTCATTGAACTGTGTTAATTTCTAATTCTTCTTTTCCCTCCATTCTACATTTTGTCAAAAATCTTATTCCAAATGTCCAGATATTCTTTAAAAACACACTACAAGAACTTTCATTGGATGGACATATCATAGTTGATTTACTATTTCTCAAATGTTGGACATTTAAGTTGTTTTCACTTTTTATCTTGCAATGAAGATCTTTACTAATAAATCTTAGTGTATACTTATGAGCATTTTCTTAAGATCAATTCCTAAATACAGATATACAATTTTTAAAGCTTCTGACTTGTAATACTACAATGCCATCTAGAAAGGATGTATCAATTAACTCTGCCACTAATGTAGAAGACTGTCTATTTTTGATTAACACGGTGATATATATTACATCAATATGAAAGGTGGCCCATAACGAGAGATTTTATGTTGTTGCTTAGAGAACAAACAGGGGGAAAAGTGGCACCTTAATCTTTAATTTTTTTAATCACAGTCTTTGAATATTCTTGAAAGCTTAAAAGCTAGGCACTGTGCCCACGACTTCACATACACTCACACACACACATAGCCCCATGGTCATACATGTAAGATGAACCTTCTGATGACAGTGAACAGACTCCCACTGACATACACAATCAGGGAAAAGGAGGACTTTTCTGAGACCATTTGATTATAAGCCAGATGTCAAGAGGCCACGGGAGAGCAAGAGTGATCTTGTCTGGTTGAGAAAATAATATCTAATACAATGGAGGTGTTATATGGTGTAGATGGAAGATATCTTTCCCTTTATCTACTAGAGGAAAAAAAAAAAAAAAACTGTTACCAAGAAATGAAGTATTTTCAAAACCCAACAACAACTAAAAGAAAAATTTGCTAATTTTGCCAGCTAGCACAAGGAACTCGGCCACCAGTCAAAAGGCTCTGTGTCCAACTCAGAGCTGGATTCACTTTAACAAAAATTTTCCTCTTCAGCCACCTAAGTGTCTGTTGAATTAGGCAAGAAGCCAAACTGGGATAGAAACAGTCAGTCACATGAAATGTCCATTTCCATTTGGATCTCTGTGGCCCTTTCCCATGTCATGGTGAAAAAATGCTTCCTCTGCTTGGATGTTTTCAGGATGCTTTGGTTTGAGGAGGAAGTCAAATCTGCTCTTCAGAAGGCGTCCATAGGACGGGAAGTCACAGCTTTGCACACTCAGAACCAGTCAGTCCATGACTTAAAAAAAAAAAAAGAAAGAATTATTTCTCGCCCACTCCTACCCATGGTTTTGATGTTGAAAGAAACCTGTTGTGGTTTAAATGACTCGGTCAGTTCTTTTGGGATTTTCCAAAGTTTGCTATAAAAAGAAATCTGTGGGAAATGAATGATTGCATAATCACTAACATATGCCAATTTCTCTAAACCTGTTATCTTTTTGGTATTTGGAATTGGATTGTCCCAATAGTGAATTGCTATCTTCTAATAGTTTCAAGTAGTGATGCAGATTGTTTAGTCTCTCTCCCTCACCCCCTCTCTCTTTTCTCTTTCTCTTTCTTTTCTTCTTCTTCTCTCTCTGTCTCTCTGTCTCTGCCTCTCTTTGATTCTCTCTTAACCTATGAAGGGTGAACAGTTAAAAAAAAAAAAGCAAATAGCACAAAAGGTAAGGCCAGTTTGTGTATACAGCAAAATTAGCAGGGCAGGTTGATGAAGGGTAGGAAAATAAGGCAATTGTCCAGACAAACATTGAGTGAAGGGACAATTTGATTCCTTCTATTACCTGTATGCCTTAAACAATATTATTTTTAGCCTGACTTAAGAGAGTGCCTCTATTTTCTCCTTTGTTGGTGTAGACTTGGCTAACTAATAAGATTGTTTCTCTTTTTTAACCATAGTAGACACAAAATTTGTTTATTTTTGCTTGAAAAAATTAAAGTGCCTGGGTCCGGAAAGCCAACTTTAAAATTAAAGAGAAGCTGGAGATAAAGCCTAACGGCCAAGGCATCACATATAAAAGAGTTGGTGAAGGAAATAAAATGGACACTTTGCTTTCCATGAAGATGAAGATCGCTGATGTCTGATGGTCAGTTTAGCAAGTGAGTTACAAAAAATTCCAAGAGCTGCTGTTCCTGACAGCTGCAAAGCAGAAGATTAACAGGTTTATCACTTACTAGTGATAAACCTAAAGATCCTACCAGAAAATGAATTTTAAAAGGAAATCCATTCTTTTAAAAAATTTCTTGGACTATTATGGTTCTTTATGAAAAATTGAAGAGCTCAATGAGGTACTGATGATTAGCCAGAGGGACATGTGTCAGTATCCTGTAAGAGTCCACAGCAGACGTCCAGCAAGAGAGAGGACCAGTGACTACACATTAGAATCAGCCTGGGCTACACATTAGAATCACCTGGGGGTTGCCTCCGGTCTGTTCTACACTGAGTACATCAGACCATGGTCATGAGACAAAGGCACAGGTGTTTTTTAAATAGCTTCATGGGTGATTTTATTGTGCAGCCAGGAAAGGGAACTACTTCAGGCTCTTAAGGCATCTATCATAAACCACACTCTACTTAATTGTGAATACATTTTTAAATGTACTATCTTTACCAGTATCTTTTACTTTAGACTATAAGAGTTTACTTTGCTGCTGCTGTATTTACTATACCTAAAATGATACCTGCCTTGTAATGTGTTCAATGCATATTTACAAATAATAATAAATGAATAAATAATTACAAGGCAACATTTTTAACAGTGGATGATTATTTTATAAGTGTTGAATACATCATGAGAAGAAAATTTTAGCATAGGGCTTATTGTTCAGAACAAACTTTATGAAGTTTGCCTGAGACTCGAAGGCAGTGTGAAAAGGGTATTATGGAAAGAACAACATGACCAGAAATTGAAAGGCTAATAGTAAGCAGTTTACAAGATGACAGAATTAAAATTCCACTTAAAAAGTATCTAGCACTGCCCTCTGCACCCAAGCCAGAATATCCAAATCTGAAAAAAATTTAAAAAAATAAAAAACACAAAACTACCCAATTTTAAAGGAACTTTAGAAAATATTGAAAGCCAAATATGTTAGGAAACAAAATTTGTGATCACAAAGAAAAGAAGAGGACAGGTTGGACCTCACAAATATTCACAGTTAATAAGTAACATTTCAATAGATGAACATCATTTTACAGGAATGTTTCTAGTTTGTGATATTAGGAAGATTTTAAGAATAATGTATCTTTATCACCATAAAAATTATGCATCATATCTTTAATGAAAAGATGGAGATTTTTGGTTAAATTTTGGTACAGTTAATGGGAGTTGTATCTTGTTGAAGGTTTCACATTTTATTGTATGATAATAATACTATGTGATCAAATGGCCCTTAAAATTGTTTTTAATGTGTTTCAGTAAGAACAATACTGCCAGTTTTTCCACCATCTATGGAATTAATAGTTTTTTCTGATTAAACATGACGTGAAATAATTGGCTCATGTTTACAAACCATATATTAACCCAAAATCTTTAAAAATAAGAATCACATTCAAAATGATCAAACTAAGACCTTCATGAAAACTGGTAATCCTTTGAGAACTGAAAGCACAAGGCCTACTTTCATTGAGCAGAATGAGGGAAGAACCTTCATTATGTACAGTGTTCTCTCTTTTTCTCTATCTCTCTCAATTCTCCCTGCTCTTATTTGTATGCTGTAGAGAATATAATTAACATAAGTTAATTTATCTCTTATGAAATGCAACTATAGTCATTTGAAAATCATCAAACTGAGAAGAGGTATATTTGATATGGTATAACATGGGCTTCTGTTCTTTTATTTTGCTCGAAGTTTCGGTAAATATATTGATTAAGAAATGCAGAAGGAAGGTTATTCATTTGTTTAGTGATAACCTTGACTTTGAAGGAGAGCTAATAATTTGGGATATAGAGCCAATCTACAAACATATCTTGACAATCTAGAATTGCAAAGGAAGATAACATTTAACAGAGCAAAATATATGATCATGTCTTTAGATTCCAAATATTAGTCAATTAAGATCAATGTAACAAATACCTAAATTTATATGAAAACAACCACCTGATGAATGTGAGCCAAAAACCAAGAGCTCTGGTGGTGAGAACTCTGTGTCATAATAATAATAATCTATAGGTTAATCAAAGCAACTACACAGTAGGAAAGCACATTTAGATTTTATTTTAAATGATACATTTAGAAAAATAGTAATGCAGTAATAATAAAAAGTAGAAATAAAAAAACCTAAATTCCCTGTTCCAATTTCAAATAGATATCCAAGTCTCCAAATATTTTTAACAAAATACAATTTTAGTAAAATACATTTTATCAGTGATTATCTCAATGGTATTTATCAAGGCAAATGAATGAGTTTGAAGTCAACTTGGAGCTCCTAAAAAAGAATTTAAGAGCTAGTATTCTTCATAGTTGTTTCATATGATTTAGATGAAACAAAACAAATGACTCTTTACTGTGAATAAATAAAATGGTTTACCTGCAATGTTAATGGATTCACCTTACAGTGGTAGAACTATAGATTTGGAAAAGATTATAGCAACCATCTGATCTGAATATCCTCTCAATAAAATACTTCTTCGACAGTGTATGGAATCCTAGAAGAAAATAAATCTTGTAAGTTTACTAACACAAGTATCAGTAAGGTGTTTAAATATCTTTTAAAACATGTCTTGTAAGTATTCATTTAACTAGGCACCTAGTCACTATTTAAACATGAATTTGAAAGGCAGATTCTTAACTGTTGAAAATTCTAAATTCAAAATGATATTTTCAGTCTAAACCTTCCTTTTGAACTCCAGTCTTCCACATTCAAATGTCAACTAATCATCTCCAGTTACCAGATCCAAAATTGAATTCTAATTTTCATTCTTTCCTACCTGTTTCTACCACAGGATTTTGTTTGATTTATATTGTTAACCATTCTGTCATCTTAATTTTACATGGAGTATTTAGTCCAGACAAATTAATGACTGATATGTGGGTTTAGGTCTGCCATCATAGTATTTGTTTTCTAGTTAGCCCACCTGTTTTATACTTTTTTCTTGATTCTTATTTTTGATTAATTAAATATTTTTAATTATTCTATTTTGTTATTTATAAATTTGTTAGATGTACATTTTCTAGCTTTCCTTTGAGTGGATATCCTATAGGTTATGACATAGACCTCTGGCTTATTACTGTATATTACAAATTCTCTATCTTTAATAATGGCGATTCCATTTCAAACCTTGAAGTCATCCTTGATTATTTTCTTTCTTTCTCCTATAAATACAACCCATCAAGAAAATCTGTTGTTTCAACTTCAAAATATATTCAAAATTCAACTATTTCTAACCATCTCCACTCTTAGCCTTTTAGTATAAACTATTTTCAAGCTTTTATCTAGCCTTTTTAAACAGCTTTTCCACCAATCTTTCTCTTCTCTTGTCCCACTAAAATCTGTGTTCTACTTTCTATCAGAGTGAACCTTTAAACTGTAAGCCAGATGATATTGGTATGATGCTTAAAACTTTACAAAGGTTGGCCATTTCACTTAGAATAAACTCTTGAATCTTTACATTATCTCCTTATCCTTTGAGGTCTAGCACAACAGCACAATCTGACCCCAATCACCTCTGTAGGCTCACCTCCTGTGGCTCTCTCTGTCACTCACTCCTCTCTAGCCTCACTGGTCTCCTTGTTATTCTTCAAATATGGACCACACAGCTCCACCTCAGAGACTTTGAATGTCTACTACCCTCGCCGGGAATAGGCTTCCCATAGTTATCCACTTGATTTGCTCTCTCACTTCAATCAGGTCTCTGCTCAAATGTCACCTCTTCAAAAAGGGATTCCGTAAACACCTTTTTAATCAACACTCACTCCCTCTTTATCTTCTTGTTCTATTTTTTTATAGAAAAATCTGATGCATTAACCATTTGTCTATTTATCATCTTTCTATTCACCTTTGAATGCAAATATAAACATTTTGTTTCTGTGATTTACTCCCCACTGTCTAGAAAAGTACTTGAATAGAAGCTTAATGGGTATTATGGAATTAAAGAATAAATTAATAAATAATTTCTAATTTTTAGAAAGTTACATTCCTCTTATGTATTCTCATTTCTTTGTTCACTTTCTCTCTTTCACAGTTTTTCAAAAGAATTTCACACACTGAATTATCCATATCTAGGTCTTACCCAGAATGCACCTCCCTGGAGTTTGTGGCTTTACACCATCCAGGCTGACTACCCTTTATGCACAGTCCTCAGGCCAAGCAAAGACATCCCCTCACATGCATCCCAGCTGAAACACCATCTCTCTTCTCCATCATAATTGGCCCAGCCACCCAAGAGATTTTTGCTCTGGAATCTTGCCCGATTACTTATCCTCACAGAACTGTTAACTGCCTAACCAGTTTTTAAAAGAAATTTCACAGTCTAAACCATTGCTGCTAAGAGCACAGCTGAAAGTAAAGAGATACATTATATTATTTTCCCCAAGTACTCATATATTTCTCTCTCTTCTCTCTCTCTCTCTCTGCGTCTCTCTGTCTGTCTGTCTGTCTGTCTGTCTGTCTCTCTTTCTCTATCTCTCTTTTTATAGAGCTGTCCAATATAAATATAATGCAAGGCACATAGCTCATTTAAAATTTTCTAGTAGCTATATTTAAAAATTAAAAAGAAACAGGCAAATTAATAGTGATAAACCCTATATATATATATATATATATATATATATATATATATATATATATATATGAACATGTGAGTTAAACATGTAATCGACATGATGATAC
This sequence comes from Pteropus medius, assembly GCF_902729225.1. Classification (NCBI taxonomy): domain Eukaryota; kingdom Metazoa; phylum Chordata; class Mammalia; order Chiroptera; family Pteropodidae; genus Pteropus; species Pteropus medius. Next base: position 11,897,598 of record NW_024354875.1, on the reverse strand, counting down.
AAGTTCTTATACGAACTATGTAGAGGTTGTAACAGTCTGGCTGTATCATGAATCTTTCAGGGTGTTAAACTAAAGTAGTGGTCATTCCTACACAGACTGTTAAAAAGCTGTGGTTCTCAAGCTGGGGAGGTAGAGTGAGAGAATGAGGGGCGGGAGTTGGAATAATCTCAAAAAACTTCGAAATGTTTGTGTAGAAAGCAAAAGCATCCGTGGCTTGAAAACAATACCTCAGACAATTTAGAAGTCATACCATTTCTTCTCCCAATTTGAGAACCAGAGTCAAAAAGAGAATTCTTCCAATGAGAATGGATAATTAATAGAAACTTCCAAATCCAACACTCGAAGATTACATGATGTAAAAGCCTGGCATTCTCCCAATGCTCTCCTAAATCATCCCGCATCATGTAACATGCATTTTCCCAAATAGCTGGGAAAGGCTACATCCCTAATGTCCATTTTAGTTAACTACATCCCTTTTGGTTTAATGTGTAAAACACATCTAGATTAATAATCAAATGCTGCTAACTATGAAACCAAGCACTGCTCCCTTTCCTTTATCACCTTCTCTCTCTCTCTCTCTCTATCTCTCTCTCTCTCTCTCTCTCTCTCTCTCTTTCTCTGCTGGCTTTTCTCTAGCACAGAATTTTTCACAGGATAACACCTGGTCTTTGTGTTCTTTTGATTCAGGCTTTTAACCTCTTGGGTTGAAGTAGATGAGGTGGTATATTAGAATAAAAAGTTATTGAGAAAGCCAAAATAAAATATCAAAGAGTAGCCATACCACTGTGGGACAATTCTGATTTATATTTGCTTTCCCACACCATTTTATATCCCATGATAGTGGCTGTCATGTGTGAGGAAGTAGTCCAGTAAGTTGACCAATGGTCTGTGAATTCATATATTGGTATCATCTTAATTCTGCTCTGTGACTTGATCCCTCTCTAAGCTTTGCATTGTAACAACAATAATCTAGATGTTTCAGAGTTGTTCTTGAAAGATACAAAAATTATAAAAATATGTTTTCAAAATACTTTGGAAAAAATAATTTTAAAGACCACCAAAAAGCTTTGTCTTTCATTGTCAGTTGCTTTCTTTCTCATTTTCAGATGACAAGCACAATGACAGAGACTTGATGTTCCCAAAAGTTTTTTTTTTTAATATGAAAACTTGATTTGAGATTAAGAGTTTAGTGACACACAGCAGCCTGTATAGTTTTTAAAGTCTTAATTATTTCAAATACAAATTTAAAATTCAGACACCTAGTGTTACTTAAATGCACTCAGGTTTTTGTGGTTTAATAACAACATCTGTTTTGATTTTTCAACCACAGAAGTGCGTTTAATCTGTTCTTCCTTTAGTTGAACTTTTCACATCTGCTTCGGCTCGGTTCCCATAAGCTAAAGACCAGATCTTTTCCAAAACTAGGAAGTCTACCTGTACCACTGTTGTTCCAGCTCAAAAGATCTGTTTTTAATACCAGCTACATATTTCAAAAGAATAACAAAAATAAACTCCTTACCCATAATGCACTTCTTATGCTCCTTGGCTTACATATCATTGTGGTCATTTTATGAATGGAATGCTGAGCAGAAATTTTAAATTAATACAGTGAATTGTCAAATCACACATAACCAGGTAGTTCCCCTACCCTCCAAATTTTTAATCATGGAAAAAAACATGTATTTTATTAAGTTAATTATTTGTGGGACAGTTACACCAAGGATGGACAATGGCTTAAAAAATCCAGTGGTTTGTTTTGGACACATACCTAATGCTTATCTGAAGCCCAAGGGTCTTGAAAAAACAGGCCGGAAAAGGTTGCAAGGACAACATTACTTCACAGATTTTCCACAATTGTTTGTTGTCGCCAGATTTCAGCTTTACTTTTGCCTTGTTTATAACTAATTCTGAGAGACATACCTAAAATCAGAGACTCTGAAACCAAATACTTGGACACTTCTTTGAAAAACAACCAAGGCTCCGAGAATAAAATTTTTTCTTCACTTATAAATTTGGTTTAGAAAGTTATTGAATAAATGAGTGCCTGGGATAGATATATGTTAATTGTTTTTCTCAAGTGGAAGGATTAACTTCAGTATCAGTATTTACATGAGATTGAGCAAAGCTGAATATTCAGTCTTTATTTAGACAAGATTTAGTTGATATTAAGTTAGTTTAATTATTTTATTTTAGAAATTTACTTTGAATATGTGAGATGCACATAATTATATATATTTTCCCAATACATGATTATGTAATTATATTTGGTCCTGTTTCCAGGACAGAGTAACACAGCACACTGCAATTAGTAGGTGTTCAACCCATGTTTGGTGAATGAGGCCTAATGAGGCAATATAATGGGGAGAGAATGGTACAGTACCTATGTCTATGCAAAGAAGATGATTCTGTGATTTGAATAATTTCTCAATGCCTAACATAAATAGGGGCTGTCAGGGGAAATGATTTAACTTTATTCAAAAAATGTATTAGTTTCATGATATGTTCAAGTCATTACGATAGCCAGTAAGAGAAAGACTAGGATGTGTTTACAAATTAAAGTGTAAGGTAATTATACTTAAATAAAATTATTAAAAATGCTTAAAAATAATAAAGCACTGTTAGGGTGCAGCTAGCGTTTGCCACAGGCCTTGAAAGAAAAGTGAACCATATTTTTGAGTTTTGAATAGGAGTTCAGCAGGAAATGAAAAGTAAGAAGGAAAGTAATCTGATGAGAGACTACAAGATTTCATTCACTTCTGGAGAACAGTATTAGAAAAAGTCAGAAATGACAAGCAGCCTAGTTTATCTGGAGAACAGTCTTCTAGAGAAAGGATTAGAAGAAGATAAATATAGAAAATTTGCTCAGTGGCATTCTGTGGAATGCTTTAAATACTATACTATAGAACTTGAATATAACTCAGTAGGAAATGAGAACCAGGATCTTCAAATCAGGTTTTGTAATGTAGTATTCAAATAATTATCACAAAATTTTAATCATTTTGCCAGCACAGTCAGAACCAAAGAATTAACATTATTTTTCTCCCCAACTTGGTTGTGTACATTTGGTATGGTTCTCAAATTCATTTTCTGTTTAAAAGAGAATTGATGAGTATGTACGTGTGCGAGGGGGAAAGAGTCTGTCAAATTTCCTGATCCTTAAATTAGTTACTGGGCTTGGAGATAAAGCAAAGAAAGATCTTTTAAAGTTCATGGAGCAAAAACACACATTTCCAGGAAGAGAGAAGGAAATTCTTAAAAATAAGTAAATATATATATGAGTGGAAAAAAAAAACATGCTCGGAACTTCTTGCACCCAAATACTCAAAATTAAGTGCTTATTGTGATTAATTTACTTGACTATTGGCAATTGTAAGGAGTAAGCTCCATATATGAACCATTAGTCAAATGACAGTAGACAAGATTTTTTTTAAAGACAAGAAGCAAAGAGAATTCAATTTTTTCACTTTGTCAAGAAAGTCAAAAAAGCAATTATATAAATCTTAACTAAGAAAAGCTCCATGATGAAATATCTCTATGACTTCAATAGGAGTGATGGCATGTTGAAAAATATAGGATTTTGCTTTGCTTTTTCCCGTTACTATTATACACACACACTCACACACACATGCACACACACATGCGAATAAATGAATGCCTCGGATAGATATACATTCATGTGTGTGTGTGGTGTGTGATGTGGGTCATACCCTAATTGACTTATTTATATATCTTTTAATGAGACCTGACTATGTAAATGGAGTCTGGAGTAAAAGCGTGAGAAAGATTCAATATATCCCAAATGTCTAAGCCAAATCTCTATTGTTATCCCCATTTTCTCCTCCCCCAATCTGGCCCATTTTCAATACTTTCTCCCATCTACTGAATAATACAAAGCACTACTCATGATCCCACCCTGTATTCCTATCTCATAGTCAATCCAACATAATGCCTTGCAACTTTACTCATAAACTATTTTTCAATACAAAGCACCACTCATGATCCCACCCTGTGTTCCTCCCCCATATCCAACCCACATAATGTCTTATAACTTTACTCATGAAGTAGTTTTCAGTCCCAATTCTTCCACCAATTCTACCACCCTAGTCTAAGCCACCATTATGCCATATGTAGATGACTGCAATAGTATACTATATGATGTATTTGCCCTTCTCCAATTCATTTTCCATGCAGCAGGCAGATTAATATGTCCTTGTAACCATTTCCTTCCCTAGTCTCTACCCCTTCCCATTGCTCTTAGGACTTTACTCACAATTGTGCCTCTAACATGTAGCTGTGAATGGAATGGAATTCAATTTAATCAAAGATGTGCTCATTATACTTAGATGGTAAGGAAGACAGATAAACAAATAATGGGGTAAATGACGTTACTGGAAACACAAGAAAATTGGTAATTTTGCTCTTTCTCTCAGAAGTAACTAAGTTTCACATGAAAAATAAAGCATTTTCTTCCACAGGCAACATTATCTTTGCTTCTTCACAGGGTTCTCATGATTATTCATTGGTTTGGTATTCTGGAGTTGATGGACTTGATTCAAAACATGAGAACCCAAATTCTTTAGAAGTCAAAAGCAAGCTTTAAAAACTTAATTCATAAAAAAAAAAGTTGCCAAATATTTTTATAGGCTTCCTTAAAAATCTTTCTCATTTCCTTGATCACACTACTTCCAGAAGAACTATGTTATTACTCAGATTATAGGTAAGGCTACTATTAAGGAGGCTACCTAGACTCAAATCTTAACTTATATTTTAGAATTCCACCATGTGTTTTTCATTCTCATAAAGGATTTAAAAAAAATGCATCATGATAGAACAATCTATAAGAATCATAATGCTTTTAACAAGAAAGAAATGGATTAAAAAGCACTTTATGCCTTTTTGAAGAAATCTCCCTGTTCCTCAGAAGCACATTTTAGCATCTTATTAGTGGCATTTGATCTGACTGACATATTGACCAGTAATTTGAACAAAAGATGGATCATTTCCACTCAGATCACAAAAGGAATATAAATTTGTAAATGTAAATTCAAGAGGGACAGCTTTCAAAGAATTTTATTAGAATAACCCCCTTACTCAAAAAGAGCTTTTAAAGTTGTTTTAGATTCTTTCTTTAAGAAATTATGGTGCAAAACTATACACAGTACTAACCTATTGTTTTTATTTGAATTTTCAAATAGACAAAAGTAAAATTGGTCTTAAAGTGAAAGTTAATTAAAATGCCTACTTTCTACTCATGTCAATAGGAAATTAATAGGCAAAACATTACTGTGTAGTGTTTTGTTGTTGTTTAGTTTGCTTTTTTGTTTTTCCATTTTTGCTATTTGCACTACTCACATATTAACACATTGGTTTTTGGTACCATATTCCCATGGATTAACAGCTCCTCAAGTTGGAGATGTTACAGTTATCGCATATTTTACTAAAATTCCTTAGATAAAAGCCAAATAAGTCTTACTGTAACAGAGCAGTAAATGGATCACCATTTCAGCCTTATGTGAAACAATGAGCTATGTGTCAGCTAAGCCCCTAAAAAACATAATAAAATATTTCCTTTGCAACTATACTATTAAAGTCTCTCGGTATCTACATCACTACAAATTTTAATTACTGACATATTATTTAGTTTTGATTTCATTGTTTAAAATACAAGGAAGAAATTAATTTCAGGTATGTAAAAGAAAATATATAGGCATACATGCATTTTAAAAGATTGTTGTTTTTATTTAAATATTTATTCCATCCAAGAAAAATCACAATTCAGATCATGGATGTTGTATGAATACTTTGAAAGGTCCAACTTGATTTTCTAGAAGTGTAACGGCACAAAAAGTAACTTCTTGAAGACACTTATAGATTTATCACCTAAACATATAAGTTTATGCATTTCCACTGTATTGATCTTTATTTTGCAAATGTTTCAGCAGCATTTACTATCACTGAAGTAGTGGCAACATGTTCTACTTAAGATCAAACAATCTCCCGAAATCTGGCAAGATTTAACAGAAATTTAAAACAATACTTTCCAGAGAAAACACTAACCATCTGCAACTGTTATTATTAACACTATTCTTTTTTTCTTTTTTCTTCCTATATTATTTACACTTCCTGTTTCTCTCAAAGCTTTCTATCTATCATTAGCAATTAATTGTAAACAAATGGTTGAGAGAATGTCTGTATTTATAATTTTTTCTATGTCAAACAAATACAGTATCTTGTTTTAGTCACATGAATTTCCTGTCCACACACAGATCTACCTGAAGTCTGCTATGAAAAATCCATAGCAGAACACAGAAATGATTGCTTTCAGAAAGGAGGGACATCATCTTAAATAACACTCTTGTACTTGTACAAGTTGGATTGATTTTTCTAAAAATAGTTAAACATGCTAATAAGGGCTACTTTAAATCAATAGTTTAAGTTAGTGTTTTTTAAAGTAGGAAAAAAAACATGCTTAGATACATTTGCACATAAACAGAAATTGAAAACATCAGAACATACCCCAGTGTTTCGTGTTACTTAGTCCTAAGCACATAATCCCAGCTACACTCAAAGAAGCTCTCTGAAACCAAATTATGTCCCCATTTCTTGGTCCTTGTCATATCATCAGTATACATCATCCAATGCCACCCACTGGTATCTCTGCCTGAGCGAGTGCAGTCACTTGTTCAATTCTGCAGTAGAGTTCCCTCTTTGATGTTGTTCAGCCACCATTTCCTTTCCATTCACTTTTATCTCTATCCTGGCACTCATTCCTACAGCATCCTCCTCTCCAGATGGTCTCCATCTCCCCTTCAGAAGTACCCAAAATACTCCAGCTTCCTCCTCTTGATCTTTTCTTATCGACAGCCACGTTATCCTTCAGGATTTTAATACCAATTTATCCTTGGTGGGGTTTTTTTTTTTTTTTTTATACAGAGTGTTTTTATGAGGAGAAAAGGATCACAAAAAAAGATCAAAATATTCTCAGCAAATATTGTTGCATTATTAATCATACTTCTCAACTATTTTCTGGTGCATCGTTTACCGAACATGTATTGAGTAACTATTATCTATCAGGGACAGTGTTAGGCCCTGGAGATCGGCATGTAAATAAAACATAGTTAATAAGGGAAGATAAATGTGGTCTGAACAAAGTCTGAGGGAACAGGCTCTATAAACTTCAGGAGAGAACAATCACTTGCACTAATGGGCAGTATCATAAAAATGTTCATGTAGTGGGTCTTGTAGGACAAATAGTTTACCAGGCTGATCATGGGTAAAAGACACTCCAGGTAAAGGAAACAGTATAGGAATAAAGATAAATAGGCCGTGTTCAGAGAATTATAAGTAGTGTGTATGCCTTTAGTCTCGTATGTGGTAGAAGTCCAAAGTGGGGAAGTAGATACAGAAGAGAAATTTCTTTTATTTTTCCTTAATTTTGAGGACTTATCTGGCAGGCAACAACAGACACTGAAAGGTTTTAAACAAGTAAAATACATGATTATATCTGTTGTTTAAAATAATTTCACCGACTGAACTGTAGTGAATGAATGGGAGAAAAAAAAATTAAAAGCTTGATGAAACACCAACATAGTAGCTCCATTGTGAAGTGATGAAAGTCTAAAATAAAGCAATACCAATGAATTTGGAGAGAGGAAGGGCAGATTCTGAGATTAGGGCCTAGGGACTGGGTTAGGAAGGTAATAGGGAGAAAAGAATCTGAGAAGATTATAGATATATGACTTTGGAAGTAGAGGAAGAGAAACCATTGGTTCTGTTTGGAACATGTTGAAACTGAAGTACCAGTGATGTGTCTGGGTGGTATTGACCAGAAGGCAGGTAGAGTTTATGAGCAATAACTTAACTATAGGTAATAATTTGGGAAATATAAATTATCTGATAGTTATGGAACTCAAGTGTATAAATTAGGAGCCTAGCTAAATTGTAAAAAGGAGAAAAAGCCAAGGCTCAATCCCAGAAAACACCAGTCTCATTTCACTGCTACTTGGGAAGTCTGTGAAGAATATTGAGAATGATGAATGGGGAACTAATTTCAAAAAGGTAGAGTGTAATTGACAAGGTCAAGTGCCATTAAGAAGTTTTGGGTTTTTGTTTTTTTTTTTTTTAATGTGTGGTGACTGCTGATTGGTAATTAAGAGAATAAGGAAAGTAAGCAAATAAAGCAGTATGAAATACTACTGTTAGATTTGAAAGGAAAGAGTGATAGGATATAATGATTATTATGCTGTTAAAAAATTATTTTTTAAGATGGGAGAAACTATAATATATTATGAAAGAATGTAATTAGCAGAATTTAATGAGGACAAGGACAAATAAAATAATTACCAAATATGAGTGCTATGAAGAGGAAAAAAACAACTCTGAGAGCATTAATAGAACTACCTTTATTCACCCTTCCAAGAATGCAAAGGTCAGTAATATTTTAACTAATATTATTGAATAATAACTTTCAGATTATAGTTTATTTGCACACATATACATGCAAATATGAAGAACAAAATTCTATAGACATATTATTAAAAGATTAACCACAGGGTTTGGGTAATCTATTCTCTAAAACAAAATAATTTACAGTGTTAAAACAGAAAGACGTATTAGAAATACTGCAGTTAAGTTCCCTCATTCTATCAGAAGAAAAAGCTCTACAGAGGTTCCTGGCACACCAAAGTCAATCAGAATGCCAACGGCAGAGTTAGAACCAATTTGTACTGCAATTGGTTTATCATCATGCCTGTTGCCTTACTCTTTCAAACTCTAAGTTTCAAGTATGAATTTTAGCTGTGGGGAAGAAATTTGTTGTGATTTGGATTTCCCACAGGAACCCTGATAACAAGCACTGTTCTTTGCTGGCATATAGCACTTTATCCTGTTTAAATAGACACATTTTTCAGAATGCCAAGTTGTAACAAGATTGACTATATTATTTATAGAGTATTAAATACGTATTGCCTGTCATAAGAAGAAGTCATGACAATGTTTTTATTTCCTCGAGAGATATAGAAATATATTTGAAACAACACTCTCTCACTAAAAATAGTGCAAAGAAGACACAAATTTGATTTTACAGAGTTTTGTTGTTTTTTTAGGTGTTTTTGTTTCCCAATGGTAGGAGCAAGAGTGGGAAAAAATGTTAAATTTAACTTTTCTTCCTAACGAAGCAAAAACAAAGCTTTCATTTTAAGGCTCAAATTACTTCAGATATTTTATCCTAGTCTCACTGACACTGCCACTTCAAAATCACATCATAATGCAGTATACTGTTTTCCAATGTCAGTTAAACAAAAGCTTTATTGAATAAGTATGCGTGAAAATGCTGCAAACAAAACATCTCCACAGGCAGAACCTGATTGGCTCACAGCAATGCTCTCATCAGAGCTCAGCAAGGAACTTCCTAGCACATCAGACTAATGTTTCCTTCGGAGTTGTTTGTCTTTTCTGAAAAAAGAGAATCAAACAAAGAAAATTAGTGTAAATATTTCTCTAGCCAAACCTGGAAGTAAACTGTTCTCAAATTATATGAAGATGCTAACGCAGACTACAAAGAAATATATCTTCATGATTTCTCTCCTTTAAGTCCACACACTTTTTAATAAAATTTTTGAAGGTGACTTCCATCCTTTGTAAAATCTCTATGTGTCAGTGCTATAATTTTACTTTTAACTAAGGAGTAAACACAGTTGTATCTATTTAACTACATGGTTTATGAACATTCAAGTCTTTACCTTAATAGAGAATTATAGACTTCTGTCCTTGCCTTTGTATCTCACACTTTGCCATATATTCTATAGCTAAAAAAATTACTACAGTAATACAAAACTCAGCTATACTGTGGTAGCCAAGTAAGGGCCAACACAACTGTGCTAAGGTTTCTATAACTCCCTATTTTCCCTAAATTTTCCTCTGCTTATAAGGCAGCTACTCTTATAAGTGTTTAAGGCACTAAAATTTGGAATCTCACTAATTACAATTAGTTTTGCTTTCCTCCACTTCGACATCTATGCCAGCAGCCAAGCCACTGCCTTGTACATGGAATTGCTTCTAACTGCCTATGTGGTGATGGCTGCCAGCAAAACTGTTCACTGAGTTCCACGTGAGCCCAGTTTGGATTTCTGTCTTTTGGAGATCTGTGTCTCATCACATATTTTAAATAACTTAAAAAGTAGCTTCAAAAATCATTTGCAATAGAAACAATCTGATATAAGTGAATATATTTTTTCTCCAGTGAGTTATCTAACAAGAATTCTAAACCGCAAAAGCTAACTTTATAAAAGCTGCACTAAAAGTGCTTCATGCATGGTTATTTCCAACTCATTAAACATCTTTAGAAAAATATACAAATGTCTTCAAAGCAATGACTTAAAAGAATCCGTCCAGGCTTTTGAGGTAAGAGCAAAAGAGTGGACCATTATAAAAAGTGGGAAAAGCTAAGTGCTGTTAACTGTGATCAGGTATTTAATCTACAATAAAAGATAGCACTTCTAAAATGTAGACTTGGCTACAAACCTTATGTAGAGTTTATGAAATGGACCCTCACATTTGTTCATTAATTCAGCTAGTCATGTATTTCATTCAATAAGTATTTATTGAGCATCTACAGTATGCCAGTGACTGAACATAGATCTGCAGAAATAACAAGCAAGGCACTTGCCTTCCTGAAGTTTACATTCTAGTAGGGAATACAGATAATAAAATGTGATTATATAAAACAAAAAGAGATAGCATTAAGTACTATGAACAAACATAAAGTGAGGTCGTGGCACTAGAGAGACAAGGGATACTACTTTAGATAGATAGGCAAATAAGTCCTCTTGGAAGATGTGGCCTTTTAGCAAAAACTTGGATAAAGAGAAAGTATAAGTCATGTAACTGTAATATTGAGAGCTTTATAGGAAGAGAAGTAGAAATATGCCACCCCTGAGCAGCCAGTGGGCTTAGAATGCTTGTGAAACAGCAAAGATGTAGGAGTGGAGAGGAGTGAGATAAGTTTGAAGCAAGAGGAAGAGTTTTGAAAGCCATAGAAAGGACATTGGATTTTAAGCTAAATAGTTTGGAAAGTCCCTGGAGGAGTATAAGCCAGAGAAGGACATGATCTAATCTCTCTCTCTCTCTCTCTCTCTCTCTCTCTCTCACACACACACACACATACACAAGCCTTCCAAATTTTTTCTGTTTCTAATACACAAAGATTTTTTGACAACCCATGTTCCTCATGTGCTACCACCTTGAGCATTCATTGCTGTCAGTTTTTGCACTCCAATATATCACATCTGTTCCATCCAACAGAGAAAGTAAAACAAAAGGGAGGGTCATGGAAAATACCATCACAATTCACATTTTATAGCATCTTCTCACATATGATCTCACCTGGACTCTAAAAACCCTGTTAAGAAATGTAAGAAGACTGTGGTTATCCTTACTTTATAGGTTAGGAAATGGAGTTAATTTTTTTTGAACAATGACACACCAGTGGAGAGTGAAAGAGCTAAGAGAAGAACTTAGGTATTCTGCTGCCAACTCCAAGGCTAGTACCTATACACAAGGATGTTTCTCAAGAGAAACTTAAATGAGATTATTCTTCTACCTTCTTTTATATCTCACTCACCAAAAGCTAAAATAAAATTGAGAAGAAGTTTAATAGAATAGAAAGTCTCAGATAGCAGAAGTAAACTTATTGTCTAATGAGATTGAAAAGAGGTAAGCAAGTATACTGCATTGTTCTTCTAGGGCCAAAGTTATGACATTTTAATATATTTTATAGCACCTTGAAAAATCCTAAGCAAACACATCCTTAATACAAATAATTGATTGGTTGATTGATTGAGACACAAGAGGAGAAATATTGGAAATTTCTATATTAAGAAAAAATAGTTTTCATCAACCCCATCATCTCCTCAGATTTCACAAAGATGAAACTGACAATCATTTTAGAATATTTTTCATATATACTTTAGCCTTAGTAGTTGTTATATTCTTTATGGATGAGCTTATGTAACACTATTTGGGAATAAAAGCTAACTTTATTGTGGGAAAAGTATATATTAAAGGTCTGCTCAGAACCACTTTAGGACTAGATATTGTTTCAGTTCAACATATATCGAGGACTAATTGTATACCATGTTAGATACTGAGAGTACAAAGTTAAATCAGGTTGTCATACTCTATTTTTAGTAGAACAGGTTATCTTATAACATTAAGAATGTGAAGGGAAACTGAGACAATAGCATTATATTGAACATAATTCAATAACTTTGTTAATCATTCCCCTATTTCTGCCCTTCCCAACCACACATCCCTGAAGCCTTCAGCTAAAGTCCACTTGGACCCTTTTCCTATTTTGCTCCTACAATTTCCCTACCCACTTCATCCCATATCTACTTGACTTCCCCACATGAAAAAAAGGCAAACTAAGGGCAAGAATTCTCTGAAGTAGGTGGTTATCTCTGCCTGAACAGGTCCTTCATTTTCTCATTGTCAGAAATAAACAAAAATTCCTCAAATTAGCCTCTGGTTAGAGGAAAAGAGCTTCCCAGAGTTAATGGTTCTGAATATTTGTCTTAGAGGAGTCAAATATAAAAGCCCCACTGGACCAGCTACATCAGAGGCCATAGCAAAGAAGTCAGTCATGGAGAAGGACATTTGAATCCAAGGAAACAACTACTTCACTAAATTGATGAACATCAGCAAGATGTGAACTAGAAAGCTTCAGGGCCCCATACTCCTCTGGAAACACTAAATAAACAAATTCAAACTGACTAAAAAATTGTATAGACTCTCTGGAAATTATTCAAAGATCTATTACAGCCAAGCACATCCAATCAAGAAAAAGTCATTATAAAATGATAGAGATTTTACTTACACTTGCCCTATCCAGTTTGAAGCAAGCAGCAGTTCAGTCAGTCTCCAGTCTCATTTAGTGACCTAGAAAGAACAGAGAAAGCCAAATTTATAACTGTCTAACCTCTCTACAAGCTACCTGAGGAACTAGTCTATTTGTCACTCAGTCTGGAGCACAGATGAAAACAGTATCTCAGATCTCAAATAAAGAAAAGCAGCAGGAAGCAGTGAACATGACTTGTAAAAATTGCAAGGAGACTGCATACACCTGGAGACAAGAGATTAAGGGAAGAGTGATACAATTGAACAGCTAAACCCCCAGGAAAAAGCAGGGTGCAACTCTTAGGAAAATTAAGACATTTAAAAGCAGTAATGTATACTGGGAAATTGGGAGCAAAGCACTCAGAGGCCCAGAGAAGATGCATGAATAGAAAAGATCTGAGAGGTCCTTAAACTTATATGCTACATTTATTAGTGAAGGTCATCTCCTTGGCATAAATCCAGTCAGCAAATACTGGGAGAGGTGGCTTTTTTTTCAAATGCCCAAATTTCTACAAAAAGTCACAAGGCATACAAAGAAAAAAGAAAATCTAGTCAACTCAAATGAACAAAATAAATCTCCAGAAAGCATCACTGAAGCAACACAATCTCCAGACTTACTAAACAAGGCCTCTAAAACAACTGTCTTTAATATGCCGGAAGAGCTAAAAGAAAACTTAGAAAAAGAAATAAGGAAATCTGGAAAATAATATTTGAACAAAATAAAAATACCAACAAAAAGAAAATATAAAAAAAGGAAAACCACAAATTCTGGATCTGAAAAATATAACTTAATTGAAAGATACACAAGAAAGGTTCAAGAACAACAGAAAAAAAAAAAAGAAGAATCAGTGAACTTGAAAACAAGTCATTTGAAACTATTGAGTCTAAGGAGAAAAAGAAAATAAAATAAGAAAGGAAAACAGAGCCTAAAGAACTTATGAGAACCATAAGACCAATAAATACATTATGGGAGTCCCCGAGGAAGAAGAAACAGAAAAAGAGAGAGCTTATTAAAAGAAATATTTGCTAAAAGCTTCCCGCAAATTAAGAAAGGACATGATTATACAAATTGTAAGAAGTTCGATGAACTACAAGAAGGATAAACTTAAAGACACTGCACCAGGACATATTCTAATTCTAAACTTTCAAAAGACAAAGAAAAAGAGAGAATCTTGAAAGTTACAAGAGAAAGTCACTCATCATGTACAAAAGATTCTCAGTAAGATTGTCAGCAAATTTCTTAGGAGAAACCTTGCATACCCGAAGACAGTAGGATGATATAATTAAAGTACTAAAAGAAAAAAAAAATGTCAACCAAGAATTCTATATCTGGCAAAACTGTGCTTCAAAAATGAGTGAGAAATTAAGACACTGCCAGATAAACAAAAGCAAAAATAGCTCATCACCACTAGACCTGCCCTATAAGAAATACACAGGAAATCCTCTAAGTTGAAATGAGAGGATACTAGACAGTAACCAAAGTTAAGTGGAAACATCAAGTTCATTAGTAAAGATAAATATATGAATAAATATAAAAACCTCTTGAGATCAAAATCAATAAAAATCTATCAATTTATGATGAAATCACTTGCTAAAAGAACATTATCTCTACTCAGTGAGTTATATATGGCTTTAAAATCACAAATGATATAAAGGCGTTCCCACTTAAAATTATTTATAATACTCCAGAGAAATTAGAAAAAGAGACTTGTCAAAGATGCTACCACAAAAATAATCCTTTCTCTAGCACAAAGAATTTCTGCTCGCATTCCACACATAGAATTCAAGCATGCCAATATCGATATTGATAAAGTAACCCTGCATTGAATTTACTATCTACATGCAATAAAAACAAAGAAATGAGGATGAATTGTAAATGTATTATTTGAAATAAACTACATATGCTATTAATGAAAGGATTAGATGAAGTTCCATGGGAAAAGTTTATAATTATAAAATTATTAAGCAGAAAATGATTTTATTTAAAGATACAGTAATTGGGAATATATTTGGCTTTAGTTTACATTTATTTCCTTGATATTTTTCCAACTGGTATAGATTTAGAAATAATTCAGCCACTAAAACTTTTTTCAAAAAAACATACTTTCAACTCAAGAATTGACACACCTCGTCCTGCATTATTGATTATTTTTAAAAGATCAATTTTTATTTTAATTAATTATATTAAATTGTCTTTATTTTACATTTGTTATTTTTAAATAATACTTTAGGTATCACTAATTTGCTACATTAGACTAAGAATATATGTGTAACATTTATAGTCTTATACATTTAAATATTACTTAATGCTTTATAAATTTTATAAATATACTTGAGATGTATTAAATATTAGTTATATTGATTTATTTTTAAATTTGAATTCTGAGCATTTTGTTTTATGAAACACTGATGAGCAAAATAAATCCTGATATATGATACTTTTGCTATAAAATAATGATTGTTACATCCTAGAGATAGTAAAAGGGACAGACATATGAGATAATTTCACTATTAATTCTGAGTTATTTGAAAGTGTTTTTCTCAGTGATGTTAACAGCAAAAAGGCAAGAATATTTTATGATGTTAGTAGACTTGATGCACTACTAATTTGGAGGTCCCTGTATATGTCATAGCAAACATACTAAAATGCTGCCATATATCACAAATGAATGTCATTTTTATAAAACTATATAATATTTGAATTGAGTTGCAGACACAGTTGACATGACATATTATGTTCTTCTGTGTTTAAACATTTTCATTTCAACTTTGCAGCCTTTTTTTCCCCATCGTTCTGGTTGCTATCATGTTTAAGGGGCCGTTGTTCACTATATAGGCTCTTTCTCTATGCATGTAATGTCTAGTGGTTAAAATAACCCTGGGAAGCATTCTTAGAAAAGGAGATTCTTGAGATGACTTTTTAAGAATGAGTCTTCAAATAATGAGTCAAGAAGGTTAGGAGTGTTATTCCAGGTGAAAGGAACAGAATGAGCAAAGGCACTGAGTGATGTGAGAATGAGATATGCACAGCTAAACTACAAGTTATTTCACGTTACGAAAATGAGAAGTTGACAGCAAAGAATAGGGAGAGACTAAGATGGAAAGGCAGCTAGTAGAAATAGTGTGAAAAGCTTTGTATGTAAGGGAGTGGAGTGATAGGACCAAGTACACATTTCATAATGATCACTTTGACAACTGAGTAGAAATGAAATTAAGGTAGCAAATTAAAGTCAAGGACATGCGTTAAAATACTATGACTATATCTGAGAATAATAGTGTCCAAACAGGAGGGCATGGGATGTGTTTCTCCCAAGGAGAAGAGTACAAGACAATTCATTTGGAGAGAAAAGAAATTGAAATTCTATTTCTAAATATTTTTATTATAGCCTTTAAAAATTCTTAACTTTTGGCATTCATTTAATGTATATAATATATTAATACAGCAGTTCATTTATAAATGATAAAAAATGGAGGCAAAGGCTTAATAATGTTTATCAGCTGGGGTAAAGGAAACCAAAGCTCAGAGACCCCATTGTTCTGGATAAGAATGACCAAAGTGTTCTGAGCCAGTGACTTTGCTGATGGGGAAATATGGATAGAATTTTGATATGTTTAGGAGCTAAGGTCATCAATATTTGATGGTTGCTTAAAATAATGGTTAGAGTTATCAAGTATGTGCATATGAACATTCCTGTATGCTAGTCGGAGAGCACAGCTAAAAGTGAATCTAGGGTTGCGAGGTGGGGCAGAGTAAATCAGCTCTATAACAGAGGAAGTAGATCAGTGGAAGGCAGAGGTATTCTAGTAGCAAATTAAACACAGATGGGGAAAGACTGTGTGAAAATTCTTTCTGCTATAAATCAAAAAGTACTTTAAAAAGTATGGAAACGAGAAAAATGTTCTTGAACTGCAGCATAAACCTTTGGGTTAGCTAACAAAAAGAACTATGTCAGTAGTCATTGTTAAAAAACTATTCATTAATACAGAAGGTCATCATTTCTGTTTGATACTGTTTAGAGGTTTATCCTGTATCTGTGTAGAGAACACACCAAAACATCTTCTTATACTTCAGCGTTTTTCTCAGCTGTCAAAAAGTTTACTTGGTGAGTTTAATGCCTCCTAAGTCAGAATCTTCCTTACTGAAGCTTATCACTCATGGACATCCTAATTAATTCTTTGATAATTCAGGCTTATATACCATAAGAAGTAAAAGGTTATAGATACTTAGGAAGAACATACTTTCACCATTGCAGAATAGAGGACTGGGTGTTTTGCAGAATTCGTGCATGTTTTTGATCCACTTATCAAAAACTCCAGTTTCTGTAGGAATTAGAATATGTTTCCAAGCAATATCAAATGCTCTGATATCATCAGGGTGAGAACTATACAGGCTTACCCTGATGTGATTAGTGGATGTGGCTGCCTCAGCTATGATTCCGGGCTAACAAAAATAGCCACACACCCAAAATACATTCCCCAGTTTGCTCAAAGGGACTGTAAGTGAGACCTAGGGTATTTCGGTTAGAAAACAAAAACAAGGTCCTCATCACTTGGAGGTCACTGTTAAACTGTGCATTGCCCCAAAAGAGAAAAAAGCCCTTGGGAACTGTCTTCACTCTTATCTCTGAACATATCAACATGGGTAACTCAATCTGATCAGCCAGTTGTAACCTTGGGAAGCATAGAAGCTCAGCCTTGAGAAGATAAGATAAGGGGAATAGGTAAACTAAGGAAAATCTTTGTCTCCTGTTTCACAACAGCCACCAGAACAGGCCTTGGGCAAATTACTGTGAGCTCTTCACTCAGGATATTCTAAGCCTATAAAGGCTTAGCAAGCTATATAAAGATCTGTATTTGTATAATAGAAACTCAACTGAGAACACAGATTTCTTATATACTCTGTACTTTAAAATAATTCAAGATCATTTCAATTCTTTGTAATTAATAATAATTAATATATTGATTATTATTATTAATGTTATTATTAAGTATTATTAATTATATTATGATATAATTATAATTCTATAGTTCTTAATTATGATATAATTATATTTAAAATATCAATATTAAGAAATATTATTTTAGCAAGATAACAAATATTAATGAAGCACCTAGAGGGCAGAGTCCAGTATGAAGTTTAATTTAATTTCCTTCAAAGTTGTAATTCTGAAAAGTTATGTAAATACATTTGTACTTGGTAAAGTATGTGTTGTTTTTAAATATGCATGTGGGGGAGAGAACTTGCAATGTACAGCAATAGTTAACATTGATTTTCAAAGAAGCTTGTTAACTCTTGATACCAATTGTAAGATAGCTAACTGTACACCAGAGACTGTATGTTCACTACACTTTCTCATTTCATCCTCACAAAACTCACTTTACAGATGACAAAATTGAGACTCAAAGAGGCAAAAGTAACAAGACCAAGGTTACATGAACAAGAAGTGGCGCAACTGGGATTTGAACTTAGGTCTGAATGTTCACAGATCCTTCTTGGATCCACTACGGAATGATTCAATTTTTTGTACATGTTTCTTGTCATGCATCCAGAGTATTTAATGTCAGAGGCAAAGGCACGAATTGATATAAATTGGATACTGCTACCGTTTTCAATGAAATTATAGACTAATTGGCAGGTTAATGTATACACACATGTAGTTATATTAAATAATTATGAATATACAAAGATACAAATTGTAAGTCTGAGTTCAGGGGCCCATGACTGAGCTAACGAATTTGAGAAGTTTGTCTTCTTTCCTTTATAAATGTAGAGGTTCTTTAATGACTGAGACTGCAGGCATATTTTGTTCAGTTCAAGAGCACAGATCCCGGGACATGAAGACATGGCTAGAATAGCTCCATAGTGGACTAGTATGGCATCCCTATTGAATGTAGCTGTATTTCCAATATGGTAACATATTACTATGTCAGTGCCAATCTTCCAGGAAGCCAAGACAGGATCTGACATGCAAATTTGGGGGGATTAACATTCCCTGCAAGTAAATGGGAAGGGAACAGGAAGAGATTTCAGATCACAAGTCTGGTCTGATACCTGTGAAAAGATAAAAGAAAGAAAGGATTGGGTAGCTGCCCTCAGACAACAGGGCAATTGTGAAACATTCTCAGCCATGTCACAGGGAGAATTCCTAAGTTTTAGGGAACAGGCCAGCACTAGTAGCTCCAACATGCTCAGCCATTGACTAGAGAAGCCAGGGAAAGCAATGCCTCAGAGTTCACATGGTGAGGGAAAATGGGGCTGCCAATTAACTCTGGTCCAGGCAGTAAGCTTTCTTGAAGGAGATCTGAGCTGTGTAGCTCTATGGCTGCCACATCTAAAATCAACATGCAACAAAGGTCTATAGAATGATGTCCTTGGTCTCCTAGCCAATCTGGCAGTTCCTCTAGCAGGAAGTAAGTAGGCCTAGAGCATGATTCTCTCATTCATCTGAGGCTAGACCCTCAACCCTCTATAATATCTGGTATGTTTTTTAACTATGAAAGATTCCCATGTTTATTTGTTCTTTGGAAAAATAAATTCTTTGCTCTGAATCAAAGATCTTCAGTGGTAAAATAAGATATTTGAATAAGAAGATTGTGAAGGAATAATCAAAGAAAGGCTAACACTGTGGGATGCTAGTACTCACTGGCCAAGTAGGTGATTGAGCACTTTATTGTCTGACTCATACCTTAAGGAATAAGCTTGTTCAGCACTAAATGCAGCCTGTCCGATGTCTTACAAATGCCTCATCACATGCGACAGCAAAACTTTATTGATTACCTATTGATTACACATCTAGACCTGTGAATTCAATGAGGTATTAAGAATATTTCCCATCCCAGACACTATTAAAAATGACTACCCACACTTGTAAGGAGTTCTGCAGTTTACAGTGTGCACTTACATTATTTTGAACACATAAAACTTGTGAAACAGGATTTACTCACATCATACTTGTACGGTAGCTAAATTTTATTGAACACTCTATGTTGGACTATGTGCCCAGGATGTTATAGGGAATATCATACTTAATCAATACAGCAGTCCTATGAGGAGTCATTATCCCTCCCATTTTACAGTTGAAGAAACTGATAATTAATCAAATTAAATGATTCATCCAAGGTGAAACAGATGGCAAGGGAAAAAGTAGGAAATTGAATATAGGTTGGATAACTACAAAGTGACTCCTATAGCCCATCTTTCTCCACTTTAAGTGATATGTAACAATAAAGGTTACATATCATGTGGCACATGTCAAGTGATTATTTCAAACGATCAAATGACAAGGAATTTAGAGAAGTAATAGTAAAGAATCCCTTATTTTTGATAGGGATCCAATAATATTTATTAAATGGATGACTAAAAAAGGAAAGGATTAACTGCATCTATAGTAATGGTTAATCTGTAAAATCACAGATGGAATGAGGGAGATTTTCCTTAATCTATAGGTCAGCTTAATCAAAAGGAAGGCGAGCCATGAATTCCATGAGAATATTAATTGGAAATAGAAGGGATGATTTGATATTATGAACTAGACTAGATAGTTTAGTCTGGCATTCAGGTACTATTTACTTAATAATTTCTAATTATCATACACTGTAGTAAGCTCTTTAATAGATTATAGATAGATAGATAGATAGATAGATAGATAGATAGATAGATAGATAGATAGACTGACTCTACATATAATCTCTCTATATATATAGACTATGTATATATACAGTCTCTCTGTTATATATATATTCTTCAAAACCCATGGCTTGGGGTCTATTGTGTCCTCTAGCATATGTGGAACACTCAAAGAGACTAAGTAACTTGCCCAAGGTCAAACAGCAAATAAATTTTTCAGCCAAAATTTAAAGCAGAACTGTATCACCCCCAAATCAACACTCTTTCTAGTGCATGGCCGTACCAAATCGCAAAAGTAATTTGTGAGTTCTCAAGCCCTTCACAGCGCAGCAAACCAATGTCCGCATTGAACCATTTAGTAAAGAAAAGCAGAACTCCCGAAGAGAAATTAATGTTGTGAGGATATCCAGGCAGTTATCATTTTTAAGTCAAAAATACCTTCATAATTTTGATAGTCCAGTAGAAACTGTCATATAACAAAATCTAATATTCTTTATATTTTAACATTGGAGAATATTACTTAAATCCATAGAAAGTTCATCAAAATTATGTTTTTCCTGTAATTCACTTCCTCCTAAAATAAGAATAATGTCCAGTATCATAAACTATTTAGAAAGATGTCTCTGAATAGACCACAAGAGTTCACACTCACTAATTCTTGACAAAATTCAAGAGCTGTAAAATCTGTAGTCATGAATCAGCTAATTGTTCTTCTTTACTAACCTTGGTTCATTGAAGTGTGACTAAATATATTCACTAAATTCAATTCAATAAATATTTATTGAAGGAGATCTGAGCTGTGCCTCTCTATGGCTGCCACATCTAAAATCTATATAAATACCTGTTGTCAGAACCCTGGGCAGAAAGATTCAAAGATTAATATGGCATAGCTCCTGACCTCAAGGAAGTTTACAATTTTATATAGGAGAAAAGCCATATACAACTAAAAACAAAAGAAGGTAGAATTTGAAATTTGCCAGTACTAATATTCACAATGCATTCTAGGAACATATAAAAAAGAGATATTAGTTCTTACTGGAGGAATTATAGAAGATTTTGGGGTTTTAAATGCACTCCTGGTACCAAAATCTGTATTAGTTACCTATTACTGTATAATAACTTCCAAAATTTCATGGCTTGAACCTTTATCATCTCAACAGTTTCAACCACACATTCTTGGAACAGCTTAATCGGAAGCCTCTGGTTCAAGATCTCTCACAAGATTGCCATCAAAGTGCCATCTGGGCTGCAGTTTCTTCTGAAGGCTCTTCTTTGGGAGGATCTGCTTCTAATTCACTCAAGCAATGACTGGCATGATCCAGTTTCTCTCAAGCTGTTGGACTGACAACCTCAGGTCATCATTGTTCATCGGTGAAGGCCTCAAAGCAAGGCCAGCTGGCCTTTCCACAGGATAGCTCCCAAGATGGCAGCCAGCTTCCCTTGAAGTGAGACACAAGAGAGCAAGAATAAGCAAGATCTGCACCAGTATTCTTGTAATCTAATCTCGAGGGTGACATTCCATCCCTATGTTCATTAGCAATGAGTCACTAGGTCTGGCCCACCCTCAAGAGGAGGGGATCACACAGGCAGGAATACCAAGAGGCAAAATGATTTGAGGCCATCTCTGAGGCTACATGCTAGAGTAAGCTTTGAAGGATAGGTAGAATTTCAACTGGTAGATATGTAAAGAGTTGAGGAGTAAAAGTTTCAGAAAGAGAATGAGCACATAAATCCCTAGGAGGTGAGGTCACCTAGGGGTTTACTTGAGAAGAGCAAGTAGTTGATGGAAATGATGAATGCACGTAGGTCAGGTTCAATAATGCCATGCTAACAAGTTAGAGCTTAATTTGAGGATTTTTTTTTTTTTTATGTAACAGTAACAGTGTTAGAAAGGTACTTAAGACAATTAGTGTAGAAGTCCTATGAAAGATGAACTTGAAGTAAGAGACATTGTGTGAAGGCAAAGAGTACTTTAAGAAAGTTATCCAAAAAGACAAAGAGCAACTATTACGACCCCAACTAGAACAGCTGCAATGGGAAGGAAAAGAAGGGCTTTTATTGAAACAGCATACCTATGTTCTATCGTGTATTTCCTATAAATGAAAATTTTTTCAATTTCTGATTCTCAAAATACCTAATATTATATGAATTTTCAAAGGTTTTTTAGTTTCTATTATTCTTTCTCCTAACTCTTTCATGCCCTGCTTCAGGGCAATTGTTACCTATTGAATGTCATGCTACAAAAACATTTGATCTGAACCTTGCCCATTTGCCTCTGCTGCCTCAAAGAAGAAAACATATGACCTGTCTTTGATCACACTTTTTTCCTAAAATGAAAACATCCTCCAATATGTGATTCTTATAAAAGGTGAGTGTGAAAATTTTGAGATAAGCCACATTTAAGCCCAGGGACTCAGTTAAAGTTAATAAAAACATATTGGGAAAGAGAAGCTGAGGCAAGGTTTGGTGGATATTTAATCCTTTCGCAAACATCAGAAAACCTGCTCAGACTCAATATAGACAAAAGCTGGAATGTGTGCTCAATTAACAGCAGTTTCTCAACATTTTGTCCAATTATCTAATAAAGAAAATGAGAACCTCGGTACATAAATTTGTTTCATTATGGAAGCAACCTTCAGTGAGTAAGCCAGTCAGTTTTATTATTCAAATCATCAATGTGATGCTTGTAAAATGAAACAAAGGCAGCTCTTTAATGATAAATATTACAATACAGCTACTTTCGCATATGTCTTCACACACATACATTGTGAACCATTTGCTGAAGTATAAATGAGAACCAAGTGATAATTCAGATACAAAAAAAAAAAAGAAGCAGACAAAGCTCAAAACAGAACGGATTATCCAGTTACCACTCTGACATTATTGCCGCTTTTAGGGAACAGCTGACTTTAGTCATCAGTTTCCATCATCTGTTCTATTTTCTTTTGCAGACTTTTGCTACGGAACTTTGCACAAAAGATGCTGGGTAAAAATCAGAAATAGATAAAAGTCTAGAAAGCAATCCTTCAAATTAGCACCTCCTCTTCCTTTAATTTCATAAAGGAATAATGTTTTTAGGGGGTCCATCTTTGACAGATCATACAGTAGCAGAGACTGGAAATCTCAGGCATCAACAAGGTCACTGCCATATTCTACCCAGCCAGATTTTCCTGGAGTGCTGCAAGCTTAGAGCAAAAGGCCCAGAAATGACTTAAGAGAGAAGTTGAGAGGTAAAGTCAAGGTCAGACATTCTGGAAATGTAAAAGCAGACACATATCACCAGAAGTATTACAATTAGTACTATTCACATATGTCCTTATATTGGTCTCCTTACATTTTGACATACTTTCTCTTCAACACAAAGTACAAGCTCTATGTATTCTAGCAGCATCCTGTAGCCGGATTTGCCGGATTTGAAGAGTACCTTTTATGGAACCCCTACCACCTTTGCAAACTCTGGCTTATAGCTCTGACACCCATCTTACCCTGTCCCTCCTCAGTTCACACTCCAAAACTCCTCATTTTTCACGCATCACAATAAAAACCATGAACTTCAGACATCCATTTTCAGCAGCACCTGGTAGAAGACCTTCTTCTTAATTGCAAAGAGCGTATGACTTTCCCCAAGATCTCCAATATCTACTATATACCTGACCTCAGCTCTCCTTATTTCAACATTCTTTAGATATTCCTTTTACTTACAAAAGCCTCCCTGAGTACATTCCAAGTAGCATTACTTTAAAGGACACAACAAATATCATAAAAATGACATGATATCTGAAACTGCAATATCTACTCTAAATCTCACAACTCATCAAGTTGCTATCCAGTGATGGCAAAAAGTCATCCAGCTTAAATGATGCTATTTTATTATTAACTGCTCAAATAGCATTATTTAAGCAATTACAACCACAAATCACCTGACAACCTAGTGTCTTATATTCACTCACATCAGCCTAATGAAGGCTACAATCATTGGGATGATTTCCAAGATGTGGTACGATGTCCCTAGATTTCAAAGGAAGTCCACACCCTGGCACAAATGATGTCCCTGACCCCAGCTTTGAGAAAAACACAAGTGATTTGATTTTAGCTATTTTCAGGTGGAGGACAGTACTCCATGGACTCCTTGCTCCCTTGCTTCATCCTGCAAAGAGGCTGTTAGAGATGTTATTTTTTAGCTAGTCTATGAATTTGGCTATCTTCAGAGATAAATTAAAATATAGAGCCAAGAATCAAAGTCACTTGGAATGGCCACCATATTTAATTCTGTGACCTATTGCCATGCAGACTTTTTCAGAAAACACATATCACATTGTTTGTGAGCCAAACTTCTTCACAGCTAGCATATGATCTTCCTTTGAATTGTTGTCAGGTAATTCTATTCTCTAGCAAAATAGATGAAATAATAAGGATAGTTGCTCACACATGAAGAATTTTTCTCAAGGGCAATCATTTTAACAAAGATTTTTTTTTTTTTCAAAATTAGCTAATCTGCAGGTTTGGGTTTTTTGGTTTTTTGTTTGTTTGTTTTTTGGTTTTTGGTTTTTTTTGCAGTTTTATTGTGACTCTAATCCTGCTCTCACACCAAAAAAAGAAAAATAAAGACATTCTTATTAGAGAAAAAGTTTAGAAGGTTAAAAAAAAAATCCAGACAAAATTTTCAAATATTCTAAAGTGACATAAAGGTAACAACATACATTTGGTCCTTATTACATACAAACCTAATATTGTGATTTAACTAATTATCTTGACATTTCTAACATAGACAATTATTTCAAATGTTTTAGAGAGTAGGTATTTAATGAAACTTCTTTGAAAAGTCCCGCAGTTAGAAGAGCACCAGTTAGATATAGATTACTTTTTATCGAATAATAATTGGTAGTTGGGAGCTGAATGTACAGCTGGTCATGAAAAGGTGTTCTCTTTGAGCATTAATGAATTTCAATTGCTTTTTAGTTATGATTTAATATTTTAAGTTAGATTTGCATGAAGTAACTTCTGAGTTGATGTGTTAATACATACTGCGAACATTATTCATGAAGATCAGCACAGAGGGCCATTCTTATACTAGTCCCTGTAACAGTGAACATTTATAAACTTTTTTTTTCTTTTCTACTGAAAGAGCATATTACTTATTTCTAATAGCATTGGCTAATATACACTGACAGCCTATCATATGCCAGGATCTTTAGCTATATTATCTTTAATCTTCACGAGGTGGTATCACTGTCCCTAGTTTTACAGAAGAGGATGTTGAGGCCCAGGGAGCTGGTAGAGATGGTGCTGAGATCCAATTCCAGCTCCATCTTGTCACCAAGCTCATGTTTCTTCTCCTATTCTACTCTGCCTACATAAAGGACATTTTTAAACTCAGAGCTTTAAAGAAGGAGATGTAGGATGGTGCCAAAGATTACATGTCCTTATGCTTATCTATAGAAAAGTTCAGAGTTAGCCACAGTTCTTTCATCCCTTTTGTCAACTTAAGCCCAAATGAATGCCGTTCAGTAAACAGGTGAGAGCATGACATATACGTAAATATACACATTCACACACGTAGCCCTAGAAATAAATTTTCAGAAGTAATAAATAACTGAATAAATAGCTTGTGTTATAGTATATTGATACTATATTGATAAAAAAAAAAGTATAATTTTTAAGTACATACGAAGTACTGTGTTGGGTATTATGGCAATCAAAACAGATATAGACAACACAATGTCAAACTGGTAACATTGACCAGGACACAAAATTCAAAACAGACATGCAAATACATATGCAACTTTATCTGGAGCAAATAATAATAAAGAAAATGCAAAATCATAGGACACATGAATATTAGTAATTAATGCAATGTGAATTGTGGACACTGCCTATTTGAACTTTCTTGAGCCAATTAAAACACACACAAACACACACACATGTACATGCACATATCCTTTCTAGGTATGGGGAAAGATTTGGAGAGAGGGATGTAATTTTCAAGAGTTCTTTAGATGACCGGAGAGAAGTGCTCTGGAATATTGGGTAGAGAGAAAGGTAGAAAATGAATTTTGAATGAAGATGCTGGAGTTAGAGTGTGTTGAACAGACAAAGTGGGTGGTGAGGAAGTCTGCCTGTTAAGAAGTGGAGGAGGCATTTATTATAGGCAAAGGATATGTCAAAATTACCCTTTTTAAATAGATGAATTAATGTTTAAACCCATAAAGGATCCAATTTACTGAAAATTATTGCGTCCCTTATGGAAAGCCAATAGTGATTACAACAGAGAGAGCTGTCGTTCCATAGCCTGGTATGTATACGCCATATGTGTTTATCTTTTTCACTAGCCTACTTACATGCGATAATACTACAGCAGCTTTCAAGATGAACATTTGACAAGCCAGCTCACCGCCGACTGACACCTCCATTTCAGCTGGCCTGACATATATAAAAAGAAACTGAATGTTTATCCGTGTACTTTCCGGATTTGACATATGTGCTATATAAGAGTCACAGAAGGAAACTTCAGAAAAGAAATTAAGGAATGTGCTTGTCAGATTATTAATCAAAGTTTACCTGCTTCACATTACATGGAGACAAATTAAGCTGGCTACTATGGTACTTCGAAAACATCTGCTAACAAAGTCAGAAGTAATGATAAACAAACGAGTTCCCTTTGTGGTTGATTTTCATCCAGCTGCATTTAATTATAATAGCGCTATCAAAGAAAGCTCCCCATTAGCTGCTAATTCAGAATGACTTCAGAAGAAACTCCCAGAGCCTCCAGTGATATCCCAACTCCAACAACTTCCTAATCTCTGCCAGTGTTTGTGAAGAGCCATATTATAGAAGTCTGGTTATCAGTTATGGCTGTTATTTGACTGCCAAGGTGGTATGCAGTGTTTTTTCCCAAGACTATGTTTAATGTGACCAATTAAACTTTATAATGACAAAATTTATGACATTCATATATTGTTCCAAATTTGGAATAAAATCATAAACCGCCTCAATAAAGAAAGGAAAAATCTTATTTTAATGCATTTTTTAAAATTTATTTTTCAATTACAGTTGACAATCAATATTATATTAGTTTCAGGAATAGAGCATAGTAGTAAGACATTTATGTTCCTTACAAAGTGATCCCCTCAATAAGTCTAGTACCCACCTGGCACCATACATAGTTATTACAATAATATCGACTATATTCTTTATGCTGTACTTTACATCCTTGTGACTATTGTATAAGTCCTAATTAGTACTTTTTAACCCCTTCACCTTTTTCACCCAGTGTATTTTAAGTAAAATACAACCTCAGTGATCTATACTCACCTACAGTCGCGAGGCTAAAAATAAAATGGCACTGGTTTTTCAAATTCGGGTTGAACTGGCTTTCAAATAAACAATATCCAAAGCCTCTCAGAAGATCTATACTTCTACCCAACTCAATAACGAATCACCAACAAACCTTGCCTGTTGATCAGCATCAGTTCTTAACAAATTCGCCAATGCATATACTCCCTTTGAAAGTTTACGGTTTGAGACCGGAAGGTGAAATATCAAAAGTAGCACCTTTCTTTCTCATGCTTTCTCAAATACAAAAATGAATGATTCCTCACCCAAATCTGGTTTCTGCCTGGCCAGGAAGCAAACACAAAATCAAAAGCTTGCATGTGCAAACAATTCACAGCTTTATGTGTGCCTTTGCTGATTCAACCTGGGAGCACACTACACCTCATTCATTTGTCTTGGGGTGACCTGGAAAGACATAAGTTAAAAGTGAAAATGCATAACCTAAGAAAGTTTGTTCACTTGGTACTAACCTCTTTTACAAAGCAACAAGCCACAAGTAGAGAAGGCTCATAAAGAAATAATAAATGCAAAGTAGCCCAGATTGGGAATGGTAGGTATTTGCCTGAATTGAGTCTGGCCAACCTCCAAGGACCCATGTCACAATGTGTTTTTCCAACATCTGCAAGAACTTATTTGATCATGGAAGGTGTTTGAGATTGGGAGAGAGTGGAGGCAATTTTTGCGAACTAAAAATGTTAATATTTTCAGAGGGTTTTGTTTGTGTGTTTGTCTCTTCGTTTTCTGAAGAAGAACAAAATATCTCTAAATTAAACTAATTTTTTAACCTCTGAATCTCCTCTGCAATTTCCAGTCCTCAAAGAGTCAATATTGTTCGTTAGGGCTCGACTTATTGGAAAGAAAATGGAAGTGAGAGAGGACACTACTGCTTTAAAGTGTGCTTTGTGGAAACTCATTTCTAGTCACCCACCGGGGTGAGCATATGACATTAATTTCACCCTTGGCACAAAGAGCAAATCATGTTGCCAATGTCATTGTTGTGTTTATAACAATACTTGCGATGACTTAAATATCTCCCTCCTCCAACTGGCTTGAGAACAAGCATTATTCTTCTGTGCTTGGTTTCATAAAGCTGGGATATGTCCTATTTCAAAAAGAATGTGCAGGAAGGAACATGGTTTTTGGTGGTAGTCAATCAAAACCGAGGATTTTCCAAATGTTTAGAAGTACATTAATGCCACAGTCATCCCTCTACTCTAAAATTTTTCAAGCTGAGGGCCTGAGCAAATGCAGCCATGAGACAATCTTTTCAATTCATACTTCTCATAACTCTTCTTTTTTTTCAGAAAACCAGATAAGATCTGCAGTGGGGTAATCATTTGGGAGCATAGAAGACCCCATGGTATAAATTTTGCTATATTCCAATATAAAGGGTCTTCAGAGTAAGCTAGTATGTCACTTCAGTTTCTTTAATTATCAATCTGTCTCATCATTTTAAAGAGTATTTGGTACTAGAACTCATATTCCTCTCTATAGTGTAGATCTACCCACTAGAATCGCCACTAGAATAGCCATTAGGTGTTGGCTATTCATCTTTTATCTTATATGAATCCCTGAGTATGCAAATATACTCATAAGGTTTGTTTCCATTTTAGAACACTAATAAAGTCCCAATGATTTCACCTTTACATGAATACATAACTGAACAGAAAAGTTTACAAAATTTTCAGGAGTTTCCAGGAGGCAAAATGAACCCTGGAGCACAAGGCAGTAGAGATGCATTTGCAGATGTATGACGGTGAATGAGCTAACTCATGTCCCTGACTTTTCTATGCCGCAGGTTCTATAGATTTAGCTCAGGGATTACACTTTCCTTAATCTCATTCTAGCCTTTTTAACATTAACTGAGAGAATAGATTAGAAAGTACATTTTAATCTTGGTATATAAGGAAATATTCATTATAAAATATAGAATTTAAAGACAAAAATAACTGGAAGAGATGGTCCACAAAGAGCTCTTCTACTTACATCATGTGAATCTGTAAAGGTCTAGAGTCTGTTATAGGAGCTTCAGGGAAGCAGAAATTATAGCCCAGTACCTTTAGATTTAACATGCTATTAAACTATAGCATCTACGGTTTATCTACTTTTTATATTGCAATTCTGAACATGAATTCATTTGAGAAAAAAAATGTTTACTGCAAAAAAAAAAAAAATTAAGGCCACTTATCTAATTCAATACTCTCAGTTTACAAAGGCATGGGGGGAAGAAAACTCAAAGATGTAAGTTATTTGCCTGTGTTCAATGTTTACCAGAAAGTACAAGATTAGAACATGAGAAAGATTGGTATGTCTTCTGCCTGCAAGTTCAATGCTGCCTGTTTCATGGCAGTACAACAGAAAAAATATAATGATAATATTTTATTATGTTTAACCCCACAACTAAATGTTATTACTACCTATCATCTTATCTTTCTCAAATTGTTGGACACTGTCAAATGTTCTGCTCCTGTTATAAATTATTTTCTGAACTTCACAGCATTCCACATGTATTTCTAGTAAATTCATTTCTGGACCTCAAAAAATCGTAAGGTTGCAAGTTGCTCTTGGTGAATTGGGAACAATTTATTTAACTTATTTGGCATGCTGCTTATCACATCAATATGTAAATGTGATTGCTTAATAAATACCACTTATTGATGTTGACTTTATCTGCAACTTCCTCTGCAGCTTAAAAATCAGGCTCAAAATTATTCTAAGTTGTAAATTTATTTTCACAGTAATATTCACCCAACAAATACTTCCTAAATACTTCCTGTGTATAAATAATTGCTACACCCTGCTGACTTTCACATGGAGTATGGGAAACATAGGGATGCAATTATACATTAGTGTAAATATCAACAAGTTATCGTAGTCCAAGAGAAAAGAGAATTTCCAGCCAGGGATATGGGAAGAGGCAGGCAAGCACATTTTGTGCATATTGTGGTTTTATAGCTGTCCCAGAAGAATGGGTAGATTTTTAAATTTGGATTTAAATTAAAAGGCCAGATTTAAAAAGAGGGGTTTCCAGGTGGTTCAGCAGTCTTAACAGTTAAGACTACTGGACTCAGTATAAACTGCGCCTGCAACAACATTTTAGTAACCAAAAACATCTCAGGGCTCTATCTCCTATCTTCTCTTTGAAACCTCTCCCAGATCTCGTGTTCCCACTTTTTATCCTAATTGTTGTCTATTTGGACACTGTCCCTCTCCTCTTTCGATTGACACCTCATCTGAACTGCCCGTCAGGTCGGGATTTCAATTTTAGTTCCAGGCATAGAGATGGTCTGTCAGATCACCTTGAGTCTGGATTCTCCTGCCTATAGGCCAACCTAGCCCCTATTTATGCCAAGCCCATGTCCTTCAGCCCTTCTGCCTAGCACCATGTTCCTGAAATATTGTTTGAGATAGAATGACATGGGAAATAGGCAAATATATTCAGAAATGGTCTCAATGAAAAAAATTTTCATTTTTTTTCTATTTATCATTTCATCGAACTATAGTCTGTAATCTTTCTCTATCATTTGAAGACAAATCCCAGGCTTCTGATTCCTTTCAGTATCTAATATCTAGTTTAGATCAAAAGATGAATCTTATATCCAAATTAAAGTACCCCTTCCCTCTTGACTGAATCTTGGCTTCTGGCTTGGTTCCTGTGATGGGCAAGGGCAGCATAGTTTGCTTTATTTACTCTTTTTTTTTTTTCAATTTGTACTTTAACTGCCTCTCTGCCTTTCTCTCTGTGATTTCTGGGCTCCCCTAAGTCTCAACATTATTGGGTTCTAAAAGGAGATGAGGTGAGGAGAAAGTCTGAGCAGCAGTCATCCAAATGCTGGCTTTCGCCCTTTTTGTAGGTTCCTTAGACCGAGCCCCCTCTCTTGCAGGTTTCCTGAAATGGATGAGGCTTTCTATGCCTGACCGCTTCTCTCTCTCATCTCCTGCACCTGGCTTTCTGCCCAACACTTTCTTACGGTACAATTCCCATGACACAGGAGGCCTCTGAGGCCTCCACTTGGTCCATGGACTATTCATACATTGTTGTCATATAAAACACTGATGGTGTTGGATGTCCTACTGCTGCCATTTCTTTTTGCTCCATGTTGCAGATGCTCCAGCTATTTCTCACTCAGAATTCTGTGTATGCGTCACTTCAAGCAAACTCCATGAGATACATGTTAAACTCCCTTAAAAACTTTCTTACCTTCCTCTACTCTGACGCCTGTGCCAGCATAGACCTCATGAACTTTCAAGGCTCAGCAAATTTTCATCAGGAAAGGAAGATGTCAGTCTCTCTTATTGATAGATACTTCAATATCTATGAGCAATTTTCTCATAGTTCTCAGTAGGCTTAGAAAAAGAGGGAGAAAATGAATCAAAATAGTCTCCTTCTATGCCTACAATGCCTACAGCTTACCAGTCATTTAAGGCATTTTTGTATCTCGTCTTCTGCTTACATTGCCTAGATGAGAAGAAGGCGAGCATGTCTTTGTTTGGAATATGGATCCTCTTATTGCCTATTCCGCTAAGCTTTGGCTTTTCACACAAAATTTTAAAACAGCAGGAAAAGTTTCATTCAACATTGTTTACAATTATATTTGTGTAGGAGGGTAGTGACAAAAACGCTGTAAGGAGGTGCGAGTTTCTATGGAGATAGAATTTTATTCAAGAGACTATGAGATAGAAATAAAGTTTTTCAAGCAAGGCAATGTTAATATTTGCATCATAAAATTGAGTGTTTTATGCTTTACTCATATGTAGATTCTTAAAATTGAAAAATTTTTATTGTAATAGTTTTTTAAATTATTTTGCTTTCTTATGAATGAAGTAGTCATTTTTGTCATTCACCAAATATTTCCAGTCTCTTTCTCAGCAGAAAGTAGGATTGCACTTCTCTGCCACCTTGAAATCAATGTACCCAGTTAACTTACTTTGAATTATAAAATGTGAATGGCAGTTAACCATATTTAATGGTGATAAACTTGAAGCTTTTCCACTGACACTAAGTACAAGGTAAGGATGTCTCTCCTCTTACTACTTATTTTTAACATTGTACTGGAAGTGCTGGCTAATGTACCAAGACAAGAAAATAAAACAAAAGGTATTCAGATTAGGAACGAAAGGACGAAACTGTCTTTGTTTACAAAAAACATGCTCATCTATGCAGAAAATCCAAAAGAATTGACAGAAAATTCCTGGAATTAATAAGCATTTATAACAAAGAATACAGGGTTAATATACAAAAGCCAATCACTTTTCTATATACCAGCAATGAATAAGTGGAATTTGAAATTAAAACACTATGCCATTTATATTATCACTCAAAAAAGTGGAAATATTTAGGTATAAATATAATGAAATGTGCACAAGATTTATATGAAAAAAACTATAAAACTAACGAACAAAATCAAAGAACAAAATAAATGGAGAAATATTTTAAGTTTGTGGATAGGAGACTAAATATTGTCAAGATACAGTTTTTCCCAACTTGATTTATAGTTTCAATGCAATTCCAGTCAAAATTCCATCAAGTTTTGTTGTGGATATCAATGAACTCACTCTAAAATTTATATGAGAGGCAAAATTCTTAGAATAGCCAACACAATACTGAAGAACAAAGTTGTAGATCTCACGCTGACTTCAAGGCTTACTATAAAACTATAGTAATTAAGATAATGTAGTATTGGCAAATGAATAGATAAGTAGATCAATGGAACAGAATAGAGAGCCCAGAAAGTGAACCCACATAAATATAGTAAACTGATTTTGACAAAGTAAAAGCAATACACTGGAGCAAAGATAGTCTCTTCGACAAAAGGTGCTGGAACAACTGGACAGCCACATGCAAAATATAGAAACCTAGAACAGAGTTTACACCATTCAGAAAAATGAATTCAAATGGATCATGTACCTAAATGTAAAATTGAAAACTATAAAACTCCTAAAAGATAACATAGAAGAAAATCTAGATGACCTTGGGTATGGCGATTACTTTTTACATATAACATCAAAGGCACAATCTATAAAGGAAATAATCGCTAGACTTCATTAAAATTTAAAACTCTGGTTCTAAGAAAGATGACATCAAGAGAATGAGAAGACAACCCATAGACTGGAAGAAATATTTGCAAAGAATCCATCTGGCAAAGACCATTATCCAAAAAATACAAAAACTCTGAAACTCGACAATTAAAAAAAAATAGCAACATGATTGTAAAATGGGCCAAAGACCTTACCAGATATCTCACCAAAGAACATATACAGATAGCAAATAAGCACATAGAAAAGATTATTGGTGAATAAGAAATACCACATCATATGTCATCAGGGAAAAGCAAATTAAAATAACAAAGAGATGTCACTACACATCTATTAGAATGGTCAAAATATAGAATACTGACAACTCCAAATCAGACAAGGATGTGGAACAATTGGCACTCTCGTTCATTATTGGTGGAAGTGCAAAGTGGTGTGGATACTTTGGAAGACAGTTTGGCAGTTTCTTACAAAACGTAACAGTCTTATCTTACGGTCCAACAATTGCACTCTTTATTATTTACCCAAAGGAGATGAAAAGTTATATCCACAAAAAAAAACCTGCACACAGATCTTTATAGCAGCATTATTCATAATTCCCAAAGCTTGGAAGCATCAAGATGCCCCTAAGTAGCTGAAGGAATAAGTAAACTGTGGCACATCCAGAAATAAGATGTTATTCAGTGTTAAAGCGGGGCTATCACACTATGAAACAACATGGAAGAACCTTAAATGAATATTACTACATGAAAGAAGCCAATCTGAAAAGGTTATGTATTGTATAATTTCAACATATACAATGTTTATAATGGAAGAGGTTATGCATGTGGGAAGCAGGGATTACATGGTAAATCTCTATACCTTTCAGTTTGCTCTGAAAACTGCTCTGAAAAATGCCTTAAAAAATAAAATTTAAAAAATGTGAATAGAAGTGACATGTAGAAGCTTTAAGAGCCAGTGCACGTGTAATGTGCTGTCTTTCTGTCAAAAATAACCATAGTATTTCAGAGACTGGCTGTTCTCTTATTCTGGTGCTTGTTTCCCTCCAAAACTCATGCGTTGAAACATAAACTCCAGTGTGATAGTATTGAGATGTAGGGTCTTAAGGGGGTGATTAGATCATGAAAGTGGAGCCCTCGTGAGTGGGTTTAGTGTCCTTACAAAAGACATCCCAGAGAGCTCCCTTGCCATGTTAGGGCACAGCGAGAAGTGGCCATCTATGAACTGGTTCCTCAGCAGACACCAAATCTTCAGCTGTCTTGATCTTGGACTTTCCATCCTTCAGAACTATGAGAAATAAATTGTTGTTTAAGCCACCCAGTCTATGATACACTTATTTTTGTTATAGTAGCCCATGCAGACTAAGACCAGAATGAGAACCACACAAAGAAGAGTCTCTGCTCACCTTGAAATTTATATTCACCATGAATAAAAAAGAAACTTTGTCATTTTAAGACACTAAAATTTTGTTACCATCATATTACCTTTCTCCCCTTACTGATATAATGAATATATAAATATTTTACGCTGCAGAGCTAAGTAGTGCTCTGTGGCTAAATTTCCTAAATTTCTTAAACTTCTCTACTCTATTTCCAGCCCTGTACTGCTCAAAGAAAATAGACTTTTGTTATATCCTATTAATTCTTTAAAATAATGCAATAAATTAGTCTCAATTTTCAGTTACATGTCTTATACAATTAATGTCTCAATTGTATTTACCATTATGTCTTAATGTCAATATCTTATACAAATATTTGGTTTTCCTTATGAGTGTGATAACTTTAAGAGACTAGTTATAGTAGAGAGGTAGAACAAAGTTGAACTCTAATTTCATAGATCTCACGTGATATGAACAGAGAACAAGCCTAATAGAGAAATTAGCGTCAGAAGTCATGTTTACCTACTTCTTTTAGAAAGATAAAAAGAAAACAAAAGGAATTACTTTAACGCATTTCCCGTTTGCCCTGAGAATACTCGCTGGCGACGATTGAAGCTGCAGCATTTATCCTGTGGTAACTCGCGGATTACAGTCCTAACCTTATCCCCAAAGTTTGCCATGAAATATTTCACTTTTATTATTATTTTCACACTGCTCTAGTATATTGATTGTCTTTGGAAACAAACGACATCATTCTATTTATAATGTTCTGTTTTTAGTAGTAGTGTCTCTATTTACAAAATATAGTTATTCTCTATCGCTGAAAATGTCAAATCCTAGAAAACATAGTATTCCTATGCATGATGTTAACATCGTTCTTGAACAGTTATTAGCCAAAGATTCATTTGACGAATCCGATTTATATATACATTTCTGTTACATTAGGCTTAGAGACAAGTCCTGTTTAGAAATAATTCTAAGAACAGTTTTTATATTTTATTTTCATATTGAAAACTAGTTAAATTTGCTTCAGCCACAAAGAGCGTGTTTATGTAAAATTAAATTAACATGGGCAACAAATTGCCTTTTTTTTTTTCCTAAACAGGAGATGGGTTAAAAAATTATGTGCACTATAAGAAAGTTAATATTCAGAGAATAACCTCAGTTAAGTTTGAAGCAACTTCATCTCTTGTGAGTCCTGGATGGTGGCAAAGTATGATAAGAGGTATCCTTAATTACAAAGATATTTGTGGAACAATGTTATTATGCTGGGCTTATGGAAAATTAAATTATTCCTAAATTAGCCCCTCTCCTAAAGGAGAAAACATTTCTAAAGAAGAATGAAGTAAAGAGAATAACTATATAATAAATACTTCAAGAGAAGTACACTTACGCCCTAGAATTCAGTTTAAGCACGAGAGATAGAAAACTTTTGAAAAATAAAGAAAGATCTACATAATTAAAATGAAACTTTTTATCAAGAGACTACCATGAGGACCCTGGTTTCTTATGCTCCAACCAGGAGTACCTATTTTTAAGCTCAGTGAATTTCAAAGCAACACATATTTTTTTGCAGAGCTGCTATGAGTAACTTGCATAGAAGGCCTTGTTTCAAAATGTTTGTCATCTCAAAAACTACATATCCTCCTACTCATGAATTTAAAGGAATTTCTTACTGCTTAAAAAGAAACTCCTTACTTAAGCTTACTACTAAAGAATTTAGAGAAACTTCTTACTGCTTAAAAAATGTCAAGTCTAGCTTTCAACACTGTGTATTGAATAAATTTTTCATGCCTCTGCATATTCAATTATTATTATTTTAATATATGTTTTATACATTCACCAAAGCAACTGAAGCCTTCCCAGACAAATTATTCGATGAACTCCACCTCTGTGTCTCAACTGCTGCTGTTTTCCACTTAGCCTCACCTGGGAAAGCACTCATTATTTTCTTTTATCTCCACTAATCTTTTCCCTTAATACATGTAACTTCAAAATCATGCCCCAAACATGTGTCTACTGGGATGTCTTGCTTAATTAGCTTCAAGCCAATTCTGGTCACTCTTTTATGCTGGATTCCACCATGACTTACAGAATTATTCAATTTCATTGCTATTATAAGACATTTTATAAGTGAAGAAACTAAGCCTAGAGATGTGTAGAGTTTTGCCCAAGATCAAAGTTATCAAGGGGAAAGTCAGTTCTAAAATATAGCTCTGACTAGCCTGGTCCCCTGGCTCTATATGTGTTTTCATGCAACCTATGTCATCTTTTGACTGTAAGTGTCATATTTTTCTTAAGTTGATTTATAGAGTATTTTTTTCTTCTCACATAAAGCAGTAATTTTAGATGTATTTTAAATCAATATCAATAAGAGCTATCATTTATCGAAATTATATTAATACATTTGCTCCTCAAACTAACAAAATAGGTGTTATTATAATTATCATTAATATCATTTTACATATGAACATTTCAAAATGGAAAGGGCTTAAACAACTTTTCCAAGATCATAAAGTATCTAACATGGGATTCAAGCCCAGGTAGTCAAGCTTCATAGTCTATGCTCACATTCACATTGCTACAGAGAAACATTTCGTACTCAAATAAACCAAAATATGCATCCTACGGGCTCTTTCAAATCAGTCAACATAATATTTTACACATTTATGCCAGTGATACTGATATTTTCATAAAATAGTTTTAGACTTGAGCTTCTGGAATTCACATGAGAATATTTGGCATGCTCTTTTGAATATTCTCAACAAGAGCAAACTTTCCACAATGTAGACAATTTTAATTTGGGAACTAGTCAAAAGTCAATCACAGCAGAGCTAATAAGTGAGTTTTATAAAACCTTATCTAGTAAAAAAGAAAATATACTCAATATAAAAGAGTAAGACTATGTTTAATGGAGTGATTCATATGCTTTTCATACTAAGACAAGGGTCCAGAAAAATCTTGAACAAAGTTAGCATCCCATAAATGCTTGAACACACGCCAATAGTAAACATATGTGTTAATAGCATTTCTCTTATTCCAGAAACATCACCTGTTTTCTCTTGGGGACAATTCATTTGCATGGTCTTGGTGATGCTCTTTGCTGGAATCCAGCAATGGGCATGTGACCCAGCATGAAGCGAGCCAAGAACCCATTGATGACCCTAGCAATTGCCTCACAGGTGGACACATGACTGAAGCTTGTCTAGTCAGAGTGACTTTCAGTTTCAGGATTCTTGCAGCCACTTCTAGCAAAGACGTACTCTGTTTGTGAGCATTTGGAGTTGTGAGGCAGTGAGATTGTGGCTGCAGGAGTCAGTTCTCTATATCCTCAGAATGAAATTAAAACATGGAGAGGAACAGGGTTTTGCTAAGGGATTAAGATGAACTAGTTCCCTAGAAATTTATTTGAACTCTTCTATCAGACTAAGCTGGAAAGCAACCATATCTTAAGGGTTTTGGGTTATGAGAGTGAATAGATTTCATTTTCAGTCACTTGCAGAAAGAGTTTTAACTAATACACATCTCATGGTAACTTCAGAGAAACTTCACTAGAGTTACTGGCTGTCTAAGTTTCTGTGACCAACACCTCATCATTCTATAGTTACCCCCAGTGACTGCAGTTTTATTTCTCCATACAGTAGGAGTTTAGCATAAGTTTATTGTAATGTACTTCTGGAAAGTTTTTAGACCAAGGAATTCCATTTTCACCCAAATACCTAATGTATGAATTTAATCTCACAGTCATATTCGTGTAGCATTACCTTTTATCCTGACAGTGAGACCAAGGGGATGGGCAAAGAGCAGAAAACAAAATTTTATTCACATAGTTATTTTTATGAATTATACACACTAATAAAGTAAGCTTGTATGGAGGGATACAATAGGAATGCATTTTTAAAAAATACTCAAATATTACAACTGTTGATTTTGAAAGTATTTTACCTGGTTAAGCATTTTAATCTGATTTTACAGTTATAATTTCAAAGTCCTTCTCTATTAAGACTGATCTTTTATATTCTGCATAACAAAATTTATACAAGCAGTTATTTTAAAGTGATACAAATCCAAATTAAGGCAGATAAAATAACACACAATAAACTAGAATTATTATTACGTCATATAAAGTAAAATCTAAAATGTCAAAATAGTCAATATCGCTCCAGGAAGGCTAGATATATTATCCAATTACTGCCCAAAATGTACCAAATTTAGTCAAATACGATACTGTTGTTTCTAACTGCACACTTCAAATTTTGTATATTTCTTTATCATCATCTCTAGCGATAAAAGTTGCACTATCCTGTGATATTTAAGCTTCACTACATTTAATTTTCACACAGTCACTAAAGTTATACTCACATTGTTTCCTTTTGTTGTATTTGTTTTGGTTTGTTTTCCGAATTTGGTTGCTTTTCTTCTTAAAAAATGCACTGCAGACAGTATCTTTCAAACGAGAAATAAAGAACAAACTGATTTATTATGAATAAGTTAAAACTATTTTAATAAAGCCTCAATTCTCTTTGGAATTGAGAATATATATAAATAAAAGCTACACAGCAGTAAGAGTTTCAGCCAAAATAGCCAACTAAGATAAGCGTTCCACTAAGAAATATCATTTTTCTTGCCATTCTTATCAAGTCAAAAACATAACAGATAATTTTGGACATTCTGAATAAGATAACTTTCCCTTTATAATATAAAACTTTTGCTTGCAGCTTCTGAAATAAAATTATCAACTAATAACTTCTTTTCTTTTTACAAACAGAACTAGAAGCTTCCAGTCATGCAGTTTGGGTGCCACCATCCCAATCTGCCTTTCTAGTGATGAGCATTGCGTGAACTGAACAAAGCACTAGAACTAAGTAGACTGTCCTTGCTTGCCACAGGTTGTGCTCAAGGGAGTACATATAACCAGTCTAAACCATTCATGGATGCATGTTCCTCCAGTCACACTGATCTGCTCACTGAGGCAGGTGACTTAAGTTGGTCCAATCAGCATAAACTCAAGATTTTTGTTCAGGCTTTGGAAAAGAGAGATACTTCTCTTACTGGACAAGAACAAGAAAACTAGAATTTTATTTCTTGAATTAACATATCTAAACAAGTTTACCTAATGCTACACTGATTTAGATTTGATGATCAATACAGTATCCATATGGAAATAACAAAAGTGGGTATGTGTTACTTTAAAGTGAATTTAATAACATAGCCAAACCAAATATTAAATCTCGGTGAAATTTTTTTTTAATATTTTTTCTCTACATTTCTTGGGGATATGTACACAAAGATTTAATCAAAATATCAGGAAGAATCTCATTAGTCAAATTTGTATCTATTACAAAATTTAAAATTTATTTCTGATACTAAAAATTTTAATAAATAATTTGTTATGTTTTTAAACAGTCTTGTATATACATTTTAAGACTGTAAAACCAAATTCAACTATGACAGTAAATATCCATTTGGTATTGTCAATATTTACAAGTTTTGTAAAGATCCCTGACAAGTGTTGAAATAACATTTTTTCATATTAAGTAAAATTCCTGGATATTATAGGGTAGGATAAAGTTTACAAACATAAACATTTCCTTAACTGGCAAAGACAGCAGTCAAAAATAAAGCCATTGAAGTATCTATTAAATATTTTGTTTGGTAACAAGAATATTGGAAGACAGAAAATTTCAGATGAACTGCTGTTAATATCCTAGTTCCCCCCTCATTTTCTATGAAATATATCATTCATAGCAGAACAATATTTTAAGTCTCCTCAATTTTTTCAAAATTATTCAACCACCTTACTTATCACCTCTTCATTTCACAAAGAACAAAACCCATCGGCTTTTCTCCCAAACTCCTGATTTCTAGAATAATCTGTATTCTTGACAGACATAAATTACTTGAGTTTGTTTTAATAGGCACCTGACATTATTTTCATAAGTTTTTTTTTTTTTTGACACTACCTTTTAATTAACAGGAT
The DNA here is from genome assembly GCF_902729225.1 of Pteropus medius. Taxonomy (NCBI): domain Eukaryota; kingdom Metazoa; phylum Chordata; class Mammalia; order Chiroptera; family Pteropodidae; genus Pteropus; species Pteropus medius. The sequence continues at coordinate 11,856,354 of NW_024354875.1, read as the reverse complement.
GGAGGCTGAGTAAGCTTGTCGAATGTTTCAACAAAATAAAGAAAAGTATATTATAAACCCCACAAAAGTACATAGATTGTGTCTATGAAGATACATAATTAAAAAGTATAAATCAAGGCCTGCTATTTTACATTTGACTTCAGTTATTTTGAACACTTGTGGTCTAGTAGAGCTCATTGTTAAGGATATGATTTTATATGTTTAGAGTAAATCTACTGTAAGCAATTTTATAGTTTAATGAAAATAATTATAGTTTGAGTAAGTAGTATGAAGTTTATTTGATGCCACTTTTCTCAAATAAACTGTGATAGAAATTATTATGATATAGTTATTCTTCTGGTTATGTTTGGAGTGGATTCCAGCAAGTAATGATGATTCCAAAACTGAAAAAAAAAGAAAAAAAGAAAAGCATTTCATATTATTTTTCCTCAAATCTCATCTTTAATTTCTTTATAAAATTGATATAATAGCCATTGTGGTACAATATGTGCTACTGTGAAGATGGCGTGATTGTGCTGTCAATTTGACGGCTTACTTAAATTTATATCATTTAGTGAAAGAACACATTTTTAAATCCTTTTAAATGTATAATATGCCACTGTTGCTACTTGCTCTTCATATTTTAACCTATCAAACAGTAATGTTATGCTCTAATGCAAAGCCATACATATCCCTATTTAAATTGTTTGCAATGACTTCAACTGCAGTCCCCTTTCTTAATATGTTTTTACTTCTTATCAAAAGTCAGAGTAACAGATATTTTTCTTTCCTTTTTAAATTAAAAGTGTTTCCAGGTCTACCCACTGTTTACACATACCTAAACTCACCCAAGTGCTCCTTTGTGGAATCAAAAGGGTGTTGATAGGATGTAGTCATTCTATGAGCTACTAGATAATTGGAAGCAAGGCTCAAATAACCCTATACTGAGCAAAGAATCTGATAGGAAAAAATATTGCTCAGTTTCATACTTCCAAGTTCTTCATTCCACTAACCCCATCAATTTCTTCTTCCAATATACACTTACTGAGAACCAATCAGATGTCTGACTTTGAGCTAGACACTGGTGAACATATTCATGCCTAGATAGAAGATAAACAATTAGGCTGACAATGATATTAGAACATGATGGGTTCTACAACAGACCCATGAGCAAGTTTCTATTGGCGCACATGGAAGGACATCCAACCTACTACGACAGGTTTAAAAGGTTTAAAACCCAATGCTACATACCAAATCTGCCAAAATACACTCAAAAGGACCAAAGAAGCAAACATTAAGTAAAAAAAATATTTTCAAATAACAGAATTTGAAGTATCACTCCTTTTCACTGTCACTTGGAGAACATTTTGCCCTTTCATTTTCATTGTTTTAGAGAAAACAGTCTATATTGTCTTAAATACCTCTCTCCTATTTTTTCCCAAAATTGACTCCAAAGCTTGTCTGTCGGTTTAAATTACCTCTCTGTAAGGACTTATTCAACAGTCAGTAGAGACATCCTAGTAAAAGAGTCAGATATTCTTAGTCACAGAGGTCTGCCTTGGTTTATTGTAATGATCTCATTCATTGTAAGCATATGAATGTTATGGCCATAATTATACAGAGCCTCTCAAACCCAACTGCTTAGAGAAAACTGAAAAAAAATCTTTATTTTCTTACCAAAGTTCATACATAACAGGAAAATACTTTTTTAATTTATTTATTTATATTAAGACATATGCATTTTTGTTTGGTTATTTTTGTTTGCCACTGATTCTTGCTAGGAATAGCATTCATCAAGATAATGATGCTTATTAATTCTATGACCATAGATTTGAAGTTACATAGACCTGGCTTCTAATTAAGATTTCGTTATTTTGCCTGCTACGTGATTGTAACTGTTATTTAACTATTTGAGGCTTTGGTTTTCTATTTGTAAAATGAAGGTGATATTTTCTACCTAAAGGATTGTTGTAAGGATAAATTATATATTAAAGTGTCTAGAAATTGCTTGGTGTCATTAAATCATTCATTCATAATATTTGAAACTATTGGATGCCAAGTACCAAACAGGAAATAGGAAAAAGTCATTTTCTAGATGTCATAGCCAGGGCAGGTCTATTTAGCTAACTATATACCAGAGGGGAAACAATTAACTACTGTTTTTATTTTATTATGTCAACATTTTCTGATTAGTAACATCAGCATCAGTTTTGCCACCTTGATTCACTATGCACAGCAAATGATAATTATATCAGGATTACCTGGGAAGCTTTTAAGGAACTCAGATTTCTGGGTCCCATCTTAAACCCACCAAATCAAAATCTTCTGAAGTGAGGCTGAGAAATCTACATGTGAAATTGCTCCCCAGGTGATTCTGATGCTCAACTAAGTTTAGGAAACACTGCCCTGAAATGGGCCAAGTCAAGGTTAAGTACAGTAATACAAGTAATACCTTCCTGTTTAACCTACTTCCAAGACTTCAGTACAAAAGACTGACCTTGATCTAGCTGAAGAGCAATTAACTCCTATCTATCTTTATTCACCCATATAAAAAAGGGCAGCAAAAGATAACACTGGGTCAGTTAAGCACCATTTTCACAATGCTCTTCTTAATGTGCTTTTATTATGTCAATTTGCTATCACCTAAAACCTTAGAAACATTTTTCTAAAAAAAAAAAAATTGAGAATGTTAGATTTAAACATACTTTAGATCAAAGCTACTTTACCTTATTTATATACTGCTAATATTTGAGGAATTTTTAAAATACTGATTCTTGGGACCCATCTCCAGCCATTTGATTTAATTGGTCTGGGTGCTATCTTGGCACCTAGTTGTTTAAAGTCCCTATGTTATGGTAATGTGGGGCTCAGACAAAAATCACTGCTGTTGTGATTGACAACTCGCCTTGAGGAGAATCAGCTTCACCAGCAGTACTTTTTCCACATCCATCAGTGCAGTTTCCAAACTCTGCTGGTCCTCAGATTCACCAAGGAACTTTACAAACACTAGAGGACCCAGAGAGGCCAATTCCATGGATATGAAATAGAGTCGAAGAAATTGTATTTATCGTTTGAAAGTTCTCCAGGAAACTTTAATAATAATGATGTAATTACTACAACTAATATCCAGTGAGCACTTATGCTCTAGGCAATGTTCTAATCCTTTTGCGTATATTAAGTAAATCTTCAACAAAACCAGTGAGTAGAAGGATATTTGTCCTCCTTTCATGACTGATAAAACTGGGGAACAGAGAGGGTAAGTAACTTGCCCCAAATCTCAGAGAGAGTAAGAATCAAATCCAAGATCTGAACCCAGACTGTGAGATTTCAGAGCCATGCTTTTAATTTATTTAATTTTTTACAGTAAACCTATGAGGTAGATATATATTATCCTCATGTCAAAGATGAGAAAATCCACATGAAAGAATGCGATTATTTGAAGAGAACTTAAAAACTGATATAGTTATAAGCAGAGCTACTGATCAATTATACTAGCCATAAAACACATATAACCTCTAAAAAAGTGATCTTAAGTCATTGCCAATCCCTCTTCTCAGACTTTAAATTGTTCCCAGCCATAAAAGCCAAGTAGTTAACAGTTGGCCCTGGTCATTTTCTAGATCGAATTTTTTTTAGTGCTGTTCCTTTTCTTTACTGAATTGGTTGCTTTTTACATACACAGATAATGCCACTGGAATTAAGCTATCTAGTATAGCTGATGTGGTCCTTCAGTCCCTTTGAATATTTGTTTATGTATAGTTTTAAAAGAATTTGTCGTTCTCTCTCTCTGTCTTTGAATACATGTGTTGGCATATCGTGGACTAAATAGGAAACAGGTCTCTTCAACCAATGGGCTGGACAGACATCATGTTCATATTTTTATTTCTAATACACAGTGTAATTCAGAGACAGTAGCCCTTAACAATATTTGTTGATTGAGTTAATAAGATTGCAAAGCCAGGAAACCATGTCTCCTGAGTGTCACCAACAGACTTTAACAGTCTCTCTGTGCTTTTCTGTGCTCTAATTTATCTGAGTAACATGTTCCCTCAGAACACATATACTTCCCTAATGAAACCGCCCTTCAATTCATGGCCCAGAATTAATGTTTGTGTCAGTAGGACCATTTTCTCTGGAATTTCTGGCCATTTTAATTACAGTGATTACTAGCTAATCAATCACAATACTATGTGTGCTACTTTCAGATTCTCAAGGACCCTAGTATTATGCTTGTCCAACATGGTAGCCATTAGCCACATAGAGCTATTGAACACTTGACATCTGGCTAGTTTGAAATGAAATAGATATGCTGTATGTGGAAATATACACTGAATATTGAAGTGTGTATGAATAAAAAAAGATGTAAGTTACATCATCAGTAATTTTTATTATTATATTTTCAAATTAAAATAGGTCCATTTGATGAAATATATTATGAAATTAGTTGCACCTGTTTCCTTTTACTCTTTGGAACTTCACTAGGAAACTTAAAATTACATGTGAGACTTGAATTTGTGGCTCATATATGTCTATTAGAGAGCATTTCTCTAAAGTCTGAATGATTCTTCTGGCAGCTCCTACATTTTGACTGTGCCCCCTATATAGCTGGGTGACCTTATATGTTACCCAATTTCTCTAATCCTCAGTTATTTCATATGCCCAATGATACTATTTTTCTAGGCTTGCTGTATGAATGACATGCTGTGATGCCTTCAAATTCTCAATTAAGAATCAGGTTTCTCAATGATCTTTTCATACCACCACCCTCTCAACTACCATCCCCAATCGCAGTCATGACTTGGAAACAAGGATAACACAGCCTTTTATCTCCATGAGAAAAGAGATAATATGTCCTCAGTGGAAAAACATATGAAAAAATTTAATCCTCAACACTTCCTGCCCACTTTTGCATAAGGACCATTTATAAACTCCTTCAAAGATTAAAATTTGACATATGCCAGTTTACTCAAATTTCTAGTTAATAAATACCTAGTGATCACATGATCCAGTAAAAGGTGATCGAACAAATCGTGTTGAGCAAATGTAAATTAAACTGAAATCAATCAGTTAACCAATTAAGCACAGCATCTTCAGGCAATGGACTTTAAAAGAAATTAACAAAAATACATAAATATTAAATTAAATTGTTAAATTCAAATTCTAAAAAACTTTCACTATTGCATAGTGTTTTATGTTAAACTTGTATCAGTAAAGATGTCATCACTTTTTTTTTTTTTACACCTACAGCACCTGGTCTCCCTAGGTGGTCTCCCATCCAAGTACTAACCAGGCCTGACTCTGCTTAGCTTCCTAGATCAGACAGCATCGGGCTTGTTCAGGGTGACATGGCCATAGCAGGATGTCATTACTCTTAAGCAACAGACAAGACTAATTTTAGGATTAAATACAGAAATACAGTTAAGCACCTGACAAAAATAATTTAAATTTATTTATGATCTTATTCATGTGATGAATAAGAACTTCACCAGAAATTTGCTCATCTGTAGTACTCAAAGTAAAATTTCATACTTTTGATAAGTGTTGTCACTTATAATGTTTGATATTAAAATCCTGGATGGAAATATGTAAAATACTGTATTTTTATAGAATTTTTCATATCAACAAGAAAATTAAATTATCATAAGCATATATGCACACTAAAGATTATGTAAAAAGCACCTGAAAAATAGAATCCATATGTCCATAATCTTTAAAATATCCCTTAGTAGTAAAATTTTGTCATCAGTTGCCATGTTACATGGTGGGAAGTGGGGGATAGTGGGGCACAGTAGAGAGACGGGTGCTAAAAAAAATAGTTATCTTGGAGCTTTACTCATATTCTTAATAAGTATTTTTAAACCAAGATATTTGTGCATGAGAAAATAAAATGATAGGCGAATACCTACCTCCTTCCCGCCTTTTCTCAAAAAACAGGTATCTATTTTAGGTTGTAGGACCCCAACACTCTCATTTCAGTACTCGGTACACAATGTGTTCATGTGCTGGAGAGATGGATTAATTGCTTGGCATAGCTTTATAATGAAATAATTCGAAGACTATTTAGCAAACTCAGTTATTTCTATATTTATCAAAGATGGTCTCCATGTGTTATTCAGTTGCAGGCAATTATTACAGGAACAATAATTCATGCAACAAAACTGTCTGCTTAATTCAGAAAGGCAGCTATTTGGACTTTGTTAAAAAGACACCTATGAACTTTTTTAGGACTTGCAGTTTGATAACTATTTAATGGAAATGTGGTTTGCATATGGCTAAAAAGCAAAGAACAATCCCCACATAAGACTCTAATGCAAAAGTAAATACCTAAAACATAAATTTAGCTTAAAATACCAACAGTGCTACCCCAGAGTATTGAGCAAAAGAAGAAATAGATGACAAGGATCTGTCTTTTCATTTTCTATAAGTATAGGTAAAGTAACCTGATCTGCATACTCAACTTTTGAAATGCCAATTTATTCTCTAAAATGTATGTGATAAAATTGTGAGAGCCAAAAAATATTTCTCTAGTACATGAAAGATCAAGACACGTCCCTTTAAATATCATATGCTCTTGGGCATGTATATTACCATTATCACAGGCTTATTAATGTGCAAAAAGAAATAATTAAAATAGCATTCTAAACCCACAACTCTCAGAAGTTTGGGGTAAGGAAAGGACACATCGAAAGTTTTCTCTATCTTAAAGAGGGTGATTAATAGTATTGAAAGAACACGAGGCACCTCTGTATTGCCTGATATCAATCATGAAATCCCCCAATACTCCAAAGACTTTTCTAGTAGTACTTTCAAACCATCAGAAACTACCAAATAATGGGACTTTCCTGAAAAAGCCTGTCTTTATGTCATTTCCAACTCCGTTTCTATACCAAATAGACCTGAATGCTTATCAGATCTAATCCAAACTGCCAAGAGCTCTGATTTCTGCCCATCTGTCACTAGGTTGTTAGTTCAAGACAATATTAAGACAAAGAACAAGAGACAAAATCGGTTGGTTTTTCAACTTTCTATCCCTTTTCTTTATTGTCTTTAAAAGTTATATGCTTCCAAACTGACCTGAAGTTGAATTTCAAGTTTCAAGTTTCAAATCAACCCACTTCCCAGAGGAATTAGTTATTACCAGAAAGAAAAAAAAAAAGTTTGAACTGCCTTAGGTTACTCACTCACTTCTCTCTTTTTTTCTCTCTTCTATATTGTCTACTCCCCTCTCTTCCTTTTTTCTCTTTCCCAGTGACTTTGGTGTGAAAGAGATGCCAAAAACAAGAAAACTTTCAGGAATATAAGATCTCTACTGATTTAGGCTATTTTACTGAGGAAGAGACAGAATTTATATAACATCAAAACAAAGTTTCATACGAAGTGTGTCATTTGCAATTGCAGAATTAAAGGACTTCTTTATTATAATGTTCTTTTATCTCACCTTATGTCATTAAAATATAGGACACTGGCAGTAAAACTAAAAGTAAATATGCACATATCTTTATCCATGTAGGGAAGCAATAAATCTCCCTCACTGATAGCAGCTGTACTATAGCTATCATCTGAATAGTGCAGCTGCCACAACAATATCAAATTTTATAGTTAAAAAGCAGTCAAAACTTTAATGTTACAGTGGAGGTAGATATATATTGCACTATAAATAAGCATCCTCTAATGAAGAAATAAAACATGTTTATTTTTTTTCCTAGACATACCATTGAATAGCATACATCTCACCTACTGCAATCTGTCATAATAGAACTCATTATACTTGGGCGTCTATAATACAAAACCCTGATTTATACTAATTAGGTTAGCTTTCATTGAGACATATGAGAACTAAAAAACCCTGTCCTGAGAGGCAAACTTTACCTCTTTTTTAAAAATTTGTTTTTTCCATTCCTTCTTCAAAATACAAGCCTAATGGATTTTTAAAAGGATTTTGTTCTTTTTCTTCTATATAGTTTAAACTTGTGAATTTGATTGGTAGAGATGAGAGGTACATGTAGTTTGGGGAAATTCAATTTGGTAAAATTTTAAACCAAAAATGACTAGCTCTGGAGAATGCTTATTCAGAGCCATGGGCTCTCGATCTAAAGATGGTATTATGGAGAGTCTCCTGTCTCTCCCACAATGCCTTATAGGATGTGGTTTCTGGGCTAGACATTAAGCTGCCAATACAAAAGTTTAACTCTCCACATATTCTGAAGAGGCCGGCTTCCTTTGAGGAGGAAAAGAGAGATGTGGATCAATATAACCCTTCCCCCTCAAAAAAAAAAAAAAAGACTTTAAAAGTCATATTTACATAGATTTTTTGAAAAGACAAAGTTGTTCCTATTCCACTAGCTTGTCAGTTGATATCAAATAGAATGGTTTAGCAATATGGAGAAGAATATGAGACTCTGAAACTCATCTTTTGGAATGTGTCAAATCTCTCCATTAAGAAGCAAAGAGTGTTTATCTAAGCAGTCCTAAAATTCTGATAAAGGAGTCACCACACCTTTGGAAGTCTTATAATTTACAATTATTTTGTGTGCCTGTCACATTATGCTAAGTCAACTGGCATGTGGTAATATCAAAGTGACCTACTTTAATTGTCTACCTCTTCTTTTGTGCCATAATTGGTACATTTGACATTGTAGAAGCCACTTGAAGTAAAGTGCTCCTCACACTGTGGGAGTTTTAACCTTTTTTGTTTGTGTGCCATTGTTATCTAAAATATAGACAAACAGTGCCAAGACTGCTAAAGATGAAGAAGTAAATATAAGATCTATAACCACCAGGAGACCTTGTAAATGAAATTCCATGTCTAGGTTTACATCAGCTCACCAATTGCACTATGTTTCTGTAAGTAAATTATGCAGAACAAAAAATGACATTGGTGTGTTTCATATGCCATGTCTCTTTAGCAGAGCCTGTCCGAAAGTAGCAACTAGAAGCGCTGATCGTGTTGAGTACATTGCAATAAGAATAAACTTGGTGAATTGGACTAATTTCAAGTTCAATTTGGTACTTGTCCAAATGGTCCAAGAATGTACACTGGGACACTTGGGACATTGAACATTTGGGACAGGCATTTTAACAAATATTTATTAAGTTCCCACTAAGTCTAGAGCCCCAAATGTATTATAAATATTATATATTTATATAGACATAAATAATGCTTAGCATTTTCTCAAGGCCTACAAGGCATAGAAAAAAATATTTCCATATGTATACATAATAAGAGGCTGAGTGTTTTAAGTATAATACGTTTCTGGTTCTCAACGAAGAAGAGATTAATTAAAGAACACCAGGGCATTTTACTAGACAATATCAAACAAACACACATTTTCACTTGATTGTCCTAACAACCATTAAAAAAGGATGTTATATATTCTCCCATTTTGAAAGAAAAAAACTGAGGCTCATTTCTGCCAGATGGACTGAGGAAGGACTTGAAGATGAGTGGGTTTTCAATACTCAGAGACGGTGAAAGTAATTTCAGTCTTAGAGATCAACATGAACAGAGGCCCATAGTTATGAAAACACCTGTAGTTTTTGAGCAAAAGTGAATGGTCTTTTGCCCTGGTGCACGGCAGATGTGTGCATGGTAGCTGCAGAAACACTGGGTAAGAGCAGCAGAGGAAAAAAGAGAACATAGGTGGTACAGAAAATCCCCTGGCTATAACTTTGTGTGTTTACTAATCTATTTGGAAATGGAGAAATGGTCTAAATAAAAAATAAATATAATTGGCTGGGGGTAGGAGAGTGTCTTAGTCAGTACAGGTTCCTATAATAAACTATAGACTGGGAGAGTTAAACAACAAACATTTATTTCTCACAGTTTTGGAAGCTGGAAGTCCAAGATCAGAGTGAGCAGGGTCAGGTTCTGGCGATGACCCTCTTCCTGGCTGGTAGGTGACTGCATTCTCACTGTGTCTGATGGGGAGAGAGGTCATCTCTCCCACATCTCTTCTAATAAGGGCACTAATCCCATCCATAAGGGCCCATCCTCATGACCTGATTACCTCCCAAAGGCCCCACCTCCAAAAACCATCGTACTGGGAATTAGAGCTTCAACATATGAATCTGGGAGGATACAAACATTCAGTTCATCACAAAGAGGAAGTAATAATGAGATGTTAAAATCTATAACTCAATAAATTGTAAAGTACATCTCTCCCTCCGGTCTTGTTCTTGAGATCTGTTCTTATTTCTGTGTATAACTTACTAGGTACAACTGCATTTTCCATGAAATGAGCCATTTTAAAAAAGAAATGCTAATATTTGCATTAATGTATGTATATTATATATTTTTTGTCTATTATCTTAACTCCGGGATAGTGGCCCTTCTGAAACAGAACATACTGTCCCACAAAGAATAAACACATAAAAGAATGGCTGTGAGTGTCTCCATGCCATCCTAATATAATAAACACATTTGAAGGAAAATTCATTTCTTTTCGGGCTCCAGAGGCACCATGTACTGCCTGGAGACAATAACATTCCCACTTATCCCCAGGATACCTGGGAGAATCTGACTCACTATGCAAAAATATTGTTGAGAGCTTTAGATGAAAAGGACTAATAAACAACAAATCTGCAAAGAAGAGAGCTCTCTGCAACTATATGAGCAAGGCTCTGATAGAGAAAGAGATTTGCTCTCTGCATTTTGATAATTTAACAGTCACCATCATCGCAATGTTGAAATAAATCTGAGCCTGCGTGGACTGAAATGCCCAACTATAAACCAAGAGTCTCAGAGAGCGTTAATGTAGATAAGAACGAGGTGTGCTGGGGAAGTCTCTGTGTTGTGAGAAAAGGGAGTGGGGAGCTCTTCCCAGCCTCTAGCAAATCACTTAATTCAAATAAAAATATGCCAGGCTCATTGTCAGAGATCCTGATGTCATAAATATTTTCCATTCCGAACTTACTTTTATGAGAAACACCATGGCATGGCAGCACATACATCTAATAACTGTTGCCAGGTAATGACAAAGCTGATACCTTTTGTCATATTGCAGTCTATGTAGCTAGTTTTGTATTTACAAGTAAATTGTTACCTCAAAATATGAAATGTTGGCATTTAGAGAAATACAGAAATTACTCATTTCCCTGGAATTCTGCATGACAAATTAGTACTATGCTTTAACTCTAATAAATGTAGCTGTAACAGAGTTTTCATAAACATTCTTGAGATGTTCTTCTGGAGTAGCTTTATTTTGGCACCCTACTTTTCCTGCTTAAACAAATGAAAAGGTTGGCTGATATTGTCAAAATACAGCACTTCTGGTGAACCAAGAGCCATTTATTAAAATAATGTATTGATGCAGTGTCATAAAACACAAAATCATATTTCTGCAGGAAAAAACCTATTACCCTAAGCCAAGATTATTTTATTTTAAAAGAAAAACTATTACAGTTGTGGATTCTGAAAGTAATATGATGTGGTTCAGACCCTGGCCTTTCAGAGGCTAACCAGGCAGGTTTTAATGCACCGTGATATGTTATGTAAAAGAGATATTTGTATAATTAATACGTCTTCTCGTCTTTAGAAATGCATTAACTGAAGGTAGATTCTGGATGTCTTATGACTCAAAGTAACTAACTTAAGAACACAAATATGATTTCCTGTGGTTGTCACAGGCTTTAAACTCACAGATAGGCAAGTGTGCCAACAACCAAAATACACCCAGACACACACGTGTGCACACACATGCGCACACACACACACACACACACACACACACACTCACGCACTCCTCCTGGAGAGTCAGGGCTCTCCAGACCTAACCATTTTCCTGACATAGTTTTAATCTCATCCTTTGTCACAGCACTGCACTTTTTGCTCTAAAGGTTTCAGCACTAAAAAGTGGGGAGGTGAAGCCATAGTTCAATTCAATTTATTTTTATATTGCCTCTCATACAAAGTCTCTCAAAACACTTTACAGTAAGAGATAAAATAATCATATAACACTTGCCCATATTTGAAACAGCTGCGATCACCCAGACAGCAAAGGGGTAAAGCTGTGCACAGTCATGGGTCAAACTCCCTGGTGAAGCACCCCTCGTTTAGAAACCATATAAATGAACATTTCAGCAGAGTGATGTCCATGTAACATCACTTGCCAAGCCCCACATTCTCCAGGGAGAAGTAAGAGACTTCAATTTTCTATTCAAATAGGACATTATCTCTCCTAAACCTGTGGTGATCTCAACTGGTGACCAGTTTCCTCTCATATGCAAAACTAAAGAGCCAAAGCACAGGAACATGTTTTCTTTCTATTGTTGCCAATTACTTTAATCACATATGATTTATGGCTTCCTGGAAAGCTGTTATTCTGGGGCACCTCTTTTTGTTGTCTGTGTTCCATATTTCGGCCCCAAGAGGTAAAGGAGAAAGGCTGGTGGAAAGACTAAAATAGGTGATATTTCTTTTAGTCAACTCATAGCACAGAAAAAGAAATGTTTACACTTGAGACTTGAAAACTCAGAATGAATCAATGGCACTCTGGGGCAGGAAGAAGGAATAAGGGAGGATGATGGAGAAAGAATTTTTACTAGATAAGGCAGCCCAAATTAAATAATAATTCCCATTAAAAAAAATAAAAACTGTCAGGAAAAAGTCAATCCTGGCAAAAAGGAAATTAGGTCAAATCAATATATCAAGTTTGTGTAGCACTTTTAATTTACAGAAGGGCTATTCTGGACTTGATGCAAGGAAATTGGAAATGTTACTATTCTCTGAGAGTGATAGAGTTATCCAGTAGGGGAAGAAAGTATAGTCAGCAGTTGAAAGCTACCGCGCTTACAAAGATGTTCTTTTACAGAGCAACTAACAGTTTGAAATTACCAGTGAAAGTAATTCTCAAAAAATAAGTTTCTCCCTCAATCCCCCTCTGGCGCCATCACATAGTTTTCCAAGAATGGAGACAAAATGTTCTCCATCAAAAATGTATTTTTTCGGAGTACAAAAAATTTTTAAAAGCCTCTGGCTCCAGAAGAATTCACAGTATTCATATCAATAAATAATGCAAAATTTATTTGTTTAGGAAGCATGCTTCTTGAAGAATCTGAACCTTTACTGTCCTCTACTTCTTTGATAGAGCCACGTCTTTATAATACATAATAACAAAACAGAATATATTGTAACTCATTTTTGACCTTTTAATATTTCTGCAACTGATTGTCAGAGTTGAGAACTACTCTCTATCTTGAGGTGATGGATCGTTTAATTAACTATTGACCTTTTCCCAACATTTGTCGACAATGAGCACAGCCCCATGAAAGCTGCCTGCTTTGGATATTGGTCAATTCTGCATTGTTTATCAATAGGAGATTGCCATTTTTTGTAACTTAGATCAAGTAACCAGAATTACTTTTTGCCATTTATTTGTTCAAACCTATTTTCAAATGAATTTACATATGCTTCCTTTTAGTGTCTATTAGAAAAGAACAATAGGTTGACCATTCCTTTTTAAAACAAATTCCTTGTCAACAAATGCATGTCTAATGGAATTTAATTAAGTCAACCTACAAAAGATTGTGTTTTCAAGCTATGAAAGTTGCAGCAAATTGTTTCTAGTGATATGCACTCCTCCCAGTCCCCAGTTGATTCCAACTTTTTCTAAGGAATATGATGCCCCAGGAGAGTAAGGCAGACCCTTTGGAAAGTTTGAATATGGTCATGTGCTGTATAATGATATTTTGGTCAATGACGAACTGCATATTCGATAGTGGTCTCATAAGATTATAATAAAGCTGAAAATTTTCTATCACCTACTGATGTCATAGCTGTCATTACAATGTGGTGCAATGCCCTACTCACATGTTTGTGGTGATGCTGGTGTAAACAAACTTACTGTGTTGTCAGTCATACAAAAGTATAGAACATACAATCATATACAGTACTTATTTGATAATTATAAGTAACCATGTTACTGTTTTATGTATTTGCTATCCTGTACTTTTTTATTGCTATTTCGGAATGTACTCTTTCTATTTATAAAAAAAGAGTTTACTATAAAACAACATGCCTTATTATGCCGGCAGCAAATTCGTACGTCTAGTGTTTACTGCACTCTAGATTGTATCACTTTCTCTTGTGTTTGATTTAATCTCTGTTGTTTTGTACAACAGCTTGCTCTACAGGCTTGTAGCTTAAGAGCAATAGGCAATACCATATAGCCCAGATGTGTAGTAAACTATACCATCTAGGTTTGTGTAAGTGCATTCTACAATAACAAAATTGCCTAATGATGTATTTCTCAGAACTTACCCCATTGTTAAGTGGTGCAAGACTACAGTCATTTGTAAGTTCCATTCATTAGTAAAGGAAATATTCTTGCATTTTTCCAATGGCTATTTTCTTCATAGGTCAAATAATTATGGAAGATTTTGGCTAATTAAATAACAAAATTGGAATTTTTTTGTTTGAAAGACTTGTTTCAGTCCTTATAGTAAATAGCACCTTCATGTACCCCTTCCAACAGTCCCACACTATCCACTTTCCTTTTTGGCCAGGGAGCGGGTGGTCAGTGAGACTTAGAGTATTGCAAGCACAGGCCAGAATTTTCATGGAGAATGTTTCATTTCTGCAGACATCTCTGCTTCCAGGATGAAGTAATATTGTACTTCAGAGAAGAAAAGAGTTTTTAGAGAGTCCCAATGGCCTCTTTCTCTGTTGGCATTATCACTACATGTTCAGCTCTTGAAACCGATTTGAGTTTTCAGTCTTTGACTGAGGGCATATCATAGTGTAGGGATTTGGAGCCAGACAGTTCTGAGTTCAAGCTCTTAGTTCTTTTCCTTTCTGGGCGATATTGTCCACCTCACTTACTTTCCTAGTGCCCTCACTTTCTTATTTATAAAATAGGAATAAAAATAACCACCTCTTCCATTTACTATAAAATTGAATGAGATCATATATGCAGGCAAATAGTAAAAATTCGATAACACAAAGCTGTTCTCATGTAATACTCAATTTTCCAGTTTGTCATATAAACATGGCCATTATTTCTGCAGAGTGGAATACAATATATTAGAGATTTTTCAGGAACAACCAAAGTCCATTTCCATTTCCCTGGAGTTCACAGTGTTTAAAGACTTGACATTATGGAATTATATTCTCTTCATTAATTTATATTAATTTTTAACGTTAGTGTGGCAATATGGTATCATATAAATGAAGGCCTGTGTGTGTGTGTGTGTGTGTGTGTGTGTGTGTGTGTGCATACGCTTATGTACACGAACACAATGCATGCACACAGATATTGTAAGGTGAAAGCCTTTTGACCCAAAAAAGTAGATTTTTATTAAAGCTTAAACCTAGGCCATAATATATAGCACTAATTTTAATAGTGGTCATTTTTTGTCTGACAAGAAAAAAAGTTCTTAAAATAAAAGATGTTTTGAACTCAGCTAAGACATCATGTATATATTTATCATATTTTATGAAAATGTGACTGAAGTTAAACTATAGAGCTTTATGATTATGTCCAGTGAAACAGCACATGCAAGTTACATTTGTGTTATTTTCTTATAGATCTATTAATTATGATGTTTCCTCTGGCATCTATCAATTTCCCTTCAAATCCAAAGAGCTTACCTCTTGTTAGAACAGAACCATATGGGCATTACATTAGATATCTAGATGCTTAAGTTGTACATTTGATACCTGGGTGACATTAATGTACTATTATGATGGATATCTATTAGCACGTGCATCACCGAAGCAGACTCTCTAACGTCTTTGACAGTGGCTGCCCTTTCCATGTTAGTGTCAATCCACACCAGAATCACAAGAATGAACAAATATGACAGGAGAGGCTGTACCAATTATAGATAAAGGGATACTATCTACTCCCACCATTTGATGTGATTTATTCAGCGGTTCTGCATTTATAGGCAGCAGATTGTAGCTGTTTATGAAGTGATAAATGATACTCAATGACATTGAGTGACTTCTCTAATCAATTTAACTTGTCTAAAAAGTGGTCATAAATAGTAGAATTTGTTGAATGTCAGTGGATATAGAAAAGTTCGAACTTTTTGCACTAAAAACATATATTCAAAACATACTAAAAGAGTGACAGGAATAAGTAATAAAATTAGTTTATTTTAATAATAATTATCTTTTAAAGAAGTTAAAAAAACATGTTTTATATTCAAGGATTTTTTTTCAGAGAGCGGTTTATTTTTTCTTGGTCAGTTTTATACTGGAGAAGAGGATGTGCGAAGTTATCTATATAAATGCATAACTTTCTGATGGAAAAGTAAAACAACTTAGCTAGAGTTGTCAGTAAAATAATTGAGGCTGTTATTATAAAAAAAAGCCTTTGATCCTATGATTCTAGATATTGACTAAAGTTTTCAGTTATTATTTAGCCCCTTATGATAAAACTATTTTGGTCTAAGCGATTTGATTGATGAATTTATTGAATTAATTATACAATTTTTTAAAAACGATCTATTATCTATTATGCACAGTTTCAATCACACAAGCAGAAGTTATTTCCCTCAAACACTGAAGAAATACATAGACTTAAACTTACACACATCTAAAATAAGACTTTTGTCTCAGACAAATTACTAGTAATATGGAATAAAGTCACAGGCTGGGTTGACCTTACACAAGTATATTTATATATTTATTTCAATTTATTAAATGTAGGTAGTCTTCTACATCCTTAATTCCAAACGCTACTGCTATAAGCCAAGAATGATTTTTTCCTATCTCTGTATTATTCAAATTTATTAAACAATATTTCACGTTTGTTTGACACCATGTCAAACTCAGGACTCCTAAAGAACTGCTGCAGCTTTGGAACTGTTATGCTTTCTCGGACTTTAATCATTTTTGGCAAGGCTCCATTTCCTGTCAGAAAGTGAAACAGCTTTGGAATGTCATTTTCACGAAAGAAAACAGAGAGAATCCGAGAGGAAGTTCTCCTCCACTCCAGATCCCCTAAGATACTCAAACACGCTCACAGGAGGGCTGGAATACATCAAACATTAGCAGAGGGAAAAGGACACAATTTTCCCACATTAAAATACGTGGATAAAGTTGAACTTCTGCTAAAAATAGTTCCCATGACTAATCCTATTAAGTTTAAAAAATTGGGCAGTATCTTCCTTGAAGCAAAATACTCTCTACCATCACACTGTGCTGCTGTCTACCCCCGCAAAGCCAGCATCCCGTCAGCGTTAGGCCCTTAACTTTCTCTTTGTAACGACAGAAGGAGAAAAGGGAGAGAGAAAGAGATAGGACAGTGTTTTATATTTGGTTCTCAAATATCAAAGGAAACCAAAACTAAGATATACAGATTAAAATTATTTCAAAATACCAAAGATTCTGAAGAGCAATATACTGTCCTTATATATCTGTGATATTTTTCCACTCATTCAGTGTCCCTAGGGAGCTATGAGACTGCAGAAAGCATATTAAGATTACTCTGAGCTATGCCACTTCAAGGCCTAGACAATGTTGGAGGCAGAAATTGAACAGCAAATGTAAAAAAAAAGTTTACTATTTTTATACTATTTTGGACACGCAAAACTCTGATTTTGTCGTCATGTGACAATCGTATTAACTAGGCAGGGAGGAAAAGGGATGGAAATGGATCACTGAAAATGCATAAGAAAGCTGAATGATTCTGAACCAAGTACATAAGTTGTCATATAAGAGAGAAGAAGTCACTGATGCCCCCACCATGATGCAGTTCACACCGATAATCAATGTTACTTTGGTATTTTAGAGAGGGAGATATGGGAATATAAAGTAGTCACTGCAGGAGTCATTAGGTGCCCTGATATTGGCATATGTTAGCTAAGTGATTAGCAATGGTGAGGTTCAGCTGCGATGAAACCTAAACCCAGCTGATGCCATTAACACACTGGATCTAATGAACCCCATAGACCACATTAAAGCACAGAAAGCAAAATGACAATTGGAGAATGGCTTTTAATGAAATCATCAATCCAAAAAAAAGAAGGGGGGATAGATGTCATTTAAGGAACATTTGTGGAAACACTGGACAATCATTTACATAAACTCGTTTCAAAGAACAGGCAGGTAACCTATCTCTAATTATGATGACTTACTTTAGAAATTATTGGTGATTTTTTAAGCAAAGTGGATCATCTTCCTAGTTTTGCATTAGTATGCAGAAAATGAATTGACTAACTGATTTAGAGTTTTCCACATTGTCTTTATGGTGCGCAAATGCCTGTAGCTACATAAGTCATAAAGAAAAAATCCTTTGTTGGAGGGCTATATCGAATCGTACATGTTTGAGCTAATGCATAATTTATAGTCACTTAAGCACTGGATCTTATCCTGTATGTGTGTACTTCATCGAAAACTGTGACCTAGAACTTCATCAACATGTATTTCTGTCCAGAGGGGTTTTATTCACCTTCAGGCTAACCACATTTTTCAGTTTGCCTCACATGTATAAAAGGTTCTAGCTAGTTACCAAAGCAACTGCAAGTGAAATTTTTGAAGTTTACCAAGGAAATTTACTCTCAGGTTAACAGGCAATGTAGTGAGTAGTAAAGAATGTGGGTCTCAGATCCACACTGCCTGAGTTTAACTTTCAGCTCCACTACTTACTGATTCTAAATTGTAATTTCTGTAACAATGTTTGACCAACATAAAAAGAAATACAAGGAATTAAGATAGGCAAGGGGTGACTGAAAGCAGCAAAAAGTGGTTTTCTTCTCCTTTTAAAGTATCAGCCCTGTAATTCCCACAATGCTGGACTTAATATTGTTAGTCAGTGGGTGAGTTTTGACCATGGCCTTCCATAGGTATACATGGTTTGTCCTTTGCCTGAACCATCTAGCAAGAAATCTGAATCACTGTCCCCTGAGACGAGCAGGATCAGATAGCCATGAATTCAAACTTTCAGAAACTTTGTACAAAGCTTGTATGTTAACAAATAGAAACAATTCGCAAGGATAAACCGTTACTCTTTAAAGCAGAAACATTCCGCGTCTAGAAAGGTTGTAATTTTATAAGCCATTTATAAAAATTTCAGGACAGCATGACCCAAACTCAGAGAACTTCAGTTTTCTACTTAAGGAGTCAAATTACAATAGATATTTTAATTTTAAAATAACCAAGGCAATTGTCATTTTGCAATACAGAGGATAGGCCCAATCTTAGCAGATGTGGGCTTATGTAGAAATATAAGCCTGTTTCTTTAGCCTTAGGGGTTCAAGCTATGATTCAGATTCCTGTGTTCTAATTCTACTTGGCCTCTAACTAACTGTGTAACTATTTACTTCCTGTCTCTCTGCTTCAGTTTTCTTGCGTGTAAAATTGGGACAATAATCATGGTTACTTCATGGGGTTATTGTAAGAACTAAATGAGATAATGCACAATAAGGACTTAAAACGCTGCTTAGTACACACGAAATCCACAATGAACATCAGCTATTATAATTTGTTGTACTAGACATTGTAGATATCTATTATGTTATGTGAAAATTTTAATTCTAGATTTTGGAGAACCAGTTCCCTTTCTCTTGTGCCTATATACATGTCAGCAAACCTCTGGTACCAATTCAAGCATGAAAGATTCTTTTCCTCAGATCCTCTTCAATTTCTCTGCACTTGTAATGGCCCTCAATTTTAGGAATATAGTAAAACCATCAATTTTTGTTTCTATCTCTGTTACTTGCTCTGTCTTACTTCTCTCCTCAATTGGACTAATTTCTCCGGTCATTGACTATAGGTCCTGGTGTCTGTAAAGTCAACAGTCAGGTCTTGCAACTTAAGAGAACCTTTTCTACAGTATAAATGCATTTGGATTTATTGGCCAGCTGAGTCCACCAGCTGATGATTCCAACACTACCCTTACTTTTCATAGTTGCTTTTGTCTTGGCTTCTCTGTAAGCCCAGCACTGTGACCTAAACCCAAATTGCCGAAGAATGCCTGTAGGGGGATAGTCACCAAAGATTGACTCTGATGAACAGCTTGCCACAGCTCTAATAGTGAGACATATAAAATGCATCATACATTAAATTTAATGTTGCCTCATTAGTCTTAATTAGATTCCTACATTACACCAGGATTATGGTTTCTCTGTTTATGTTTTCTACTAAAAACAAATCTACCCCAGATTATACTTTGGTGTACTTTTAAAATCTTTGAATAAAAATGTCCAGTAATGGATTAATATCAATAATATTCTTGATCTTATAAAAATAATAACAAAATAAAAGTAAACTAAATTATTGTATGTCTACAGTGTGTTATATCATTCATAAAGCTTATAAAAGAAGTCCTATATCTCAAAAATAAACTTAAAACCTGCAAACATTTGCTCACTAAAAAAAGTAATTGGTCTATTATTTCCTTTATTCCCCGTCCTATCATTATGCATATGTAATACGTTTTTCCAAGAATAGTTGCTTCCCACCTCTTCTCCTCCATTTCGTAGTTTAGCTTCTCCTTTTATTGGCATCTACTGTGCAGACATATCACATTCAGTATCATTATATAGTTACTAAAGAAGAAAAAGACTTGATAAATTATAGAGCACAACCACTTAAAAAAAAAATAAAGAAAATGAGGCCCAGAAGTTTTAGAAACTGGTGGTGGTCATAGAGGTAATGGTGGATCCATCACCAGAAGCCACGTTTTCTGGTCCACAATTCATCACGCAGATGATCAACTGCATAATGTATCTGAGAATATATTCTACTGCCATGGTTCAAATGCATCCTGCAATGAAGTGCTCCCAGTTCTTGACTCTGAGTTTGCATGTGCATTCAACTGACAGACCTGAACAGACTTTGGAATACCTGTTGCTTAGCTACATTTCTACCAGCCACCACACACTCATAAAAAAGAAAATACAATGTCAATCAGGTCTGGTAAGATGAATTCTTCAGCTCTCTGTCACTAGATAGTGAAAGGTTTGGCGATGTGGAAGTCTTCAAAAACTACATCTCATTCACATCTACATGCTAGTCATTTAAGGAATATAACAGACATTTAAACAATGGATTAAAACATTCAATCCTACTAAAGAGTTTCTTCTTTTAAAAATGGATACATCCATTTCTTATCTTGTTATTCTCCGTGTCACCTTTGGTTGCCCTCTGCCCTCCAGCAGTAGTTGATACCAGCTAATGCCATTGAACAGCAAAGTCACATCTGGAAGAAAAATATCAGTCAAGGAATATTACTCAGAAGCTGAGGAAGGAAACAAAAAGAGAGTGAAGAAAAGAGAAGAAAGAACCAAATAATTTTCTTGTACAATTCAGAAATACAAGCTCAGCATGAAAGAAAAAAAAAAACTTTTAAAGTTTGCCAGCCCCTTGAAACTGTGAGCAGGAGGAACAGGTAGCTTTGAGGTAACCTGGAAGGCTTAGAAAAAGCCAGTGAATGTTAAGAGGTCAAAGCACACTTTAGGACAAATAGCCTTTAGACACTGTCTCCATGTTTATTTCTGTAATCTATATATTTTGGAAATGAAGATCTATTTGCAAAACTATCAAAGATACCTATATTGTAATCACCCAATAATCATAAGTCATTTTCCAACAATTTGTGTTAAGTAGTTGTTAATGATCCCCTCATAACAGTTTCCTAGATACATATTTTAAACCCTGGAGTTTCTAACAAATTTTAAAACCACTTCCAAATCAATCCCATCATTTGAAAGTTAGAGAAATAAATTGTATTTTGGTAAATCAAACTTTTACTTGTGTGGTGGGATATTTAGGTAAAGTGATATTTGAAAGTTTTCTGAAATACAGAAAGAAATTTAAAGAAAATAAAGACGTGTGATACAAGTGTTCATGGCTTACAATTTTGTAATTCATGATATAATCACAATATTTTTATTGTGCATGTTCTAGAAGAACACAAGCTTTTAAAAGTTAAGCATTAAATACCACAAAGAATGTCTCATAAAATTTTAACAAATTTATACTGAGAGAGCCAATTCTATAGTAATGTAATGAAATAGACAGTAGCTCTGCTATTAAACTTTTGGTTTAGTAGCAAACTATCAAACCACCCATGAAATGTCAAAATAGTCTGTACACCTCAGAGTTAGAAATGTCTGACTCTCTGTGATTTATAGAAACATGATTTATAATGTATTTTCTGTTCATTTCTGTCCAACACTGCACCTTTTATAAACGTACTGATTAATATCAAACAGTGAACAAATCTGACAAGCTGGATTACCAATCTAACAAAAGTGTTTATAGTGTGAATGAAAAAAGGACACTATTTCCAGGCAGTGTACTTAATAATAAAATCCTGTTGTACTTAAGTGGTGAAGGGATTACTTAACTGTCAAAGTTCCTTTAACTGTTAAGAGTTGCAAAATTAAAGACAAGCTATTCAAAATCACTAGCAGAATATCTCATGCCAGTTTATTCATCATTATCATATTTTCATATTTAAATATAACATAATTGTTGCGCATAAAAAATAAATTCAACTATTTGAATTTAAATGATCTCCCCCTATGGTATTGTTATGGTAGAGAATAAACAAATATTAAATTATTTTTATATAGATTTAAAATCACTTTGTATAGATATAAATTTTTCAAGTAATATATCAATATATAATGATTATATTTGAACTTTTATTTAGAAAAGAAACTTTTATATCATAAACCTAATGATTTCTATGAGATATTTTGCAAAACTCTTTTTTTAATTTTGACAAACATGCTAGTCTATTTTTTAATTACATAGATAGACTTATAGAACTACAGTTTTATAGAAAGAAAGTAAAGTTTTTAATTCCATAATCATTAAAACTATTGGAACATCAGCAACAAATAATATAATTTATATTACTAAAATCAATTATTAGAAACAAACAAATTTGATAAATGAATGAGAGTTAAATAAAACTAACCTAAACTCATTAACATTATAAAATTCCCAAAACAAGAAGAAAAAAACACCCAAAGAGCTATCCCCATAGTGATTCCAAATTGTGTTTTTGTTAGTATAGACAGGAAAATTTTAAACTTGATTTTAAGATGATTTTTCACATCTGCATGTTGATCTTGAGCCTATGTTCATGGAAATCATAAGAGAAAAGGTTTTTGAAGACATACAATAAGAAAAAAAGAGGGTATAAGGAAATAATATCCTACTATCTAATTTATTTTCTGCCAACGTGAATAAAATAACTTTTAGTGAGCAGTAACATCACTAAAAATGGTGAAGTAAGGAGATCCATAGATCCATCCTACTGTGTAATAATTATTAAGCTGGCAAAGACTTTCAGAATCTACCCTTTTGAAACTCTGGATACTAATACAAATTCCTACAACAACCAGGGGAGCGCTTAATGAATAAAGGAGTGGTTAAATTTTGGCATTTAAGGAAATCCCTATCAGGTCACTGGCTGACTGCTGAGATAACGGAATAGAGACTTCAGTGACCACACATGACAAAGGATACAGTCTTTGCAAGAGTAGTTTGGCAACGTAACTAAACAAATGGACAACTTCAGTTCACAATAAGTTATGACAGTAAACTCTGAGGAACAGGTAGAATCTGATTTCTAGAGTTAACACATTAGAATATGCAAAACATCCATTTTTCAACAAAAATTATGAGACATGTAAAGAAATAGGAAAGTCTCACTTATTCGCAGGATAAAACAAGTTTAGCAGAAACCATATCTGAGGAAGCCTAAAGATTAAATATACTAGACAAAGATTTTAAGTTAACTGTCTTCACTACATTTAAAGAGTTAAAGAAATCCATTGACGAACTAAGGGGAACCAGGAGAATGATGTCTCAACAAATAGAGAAAATCAGCAAAGCGATAGACATTATAAATAGGGTTCATATAAATAGAAATCCTGGAGCTTTAAAGTAGAATAGCTCAAATATAAAATTTATTAGATAGACTGAACACAAATTTGAATAGGCAGAAAAATCAGTGAAACTGAATACATGCCAATGGAAATAACCTGGTCTGATCAACAGACAAAAAAGAAAGAAAATCTATGATATGCAAAAAATACTAGTGGGGCATCACCAAGTACATCAAAATATACAATATAAGAGTGCCAGAAAGGGAAGAGAAGAAAGGTACAGAAAGAATATTTGAAGAAATAATGGCTGAAATTTGATTTCACATCCCCAATTTGATAAAAGGCATGAATCTACACAGCCAAGGATCTCTACCAACTCTTAGAAGAAATGTAAAGAGCTCCATCCAGAGACACTTTATAATCGAATAGTTGAAAGAAAAAGAAAAACTTTTGAAAGCATCAAGGAAGATATTTGACTTGTCATTTAGAAGGGATTCCAATAAGACTAATAGCCAGTTTCTCATCAGAAACCAAGGAGGCCAGAAAGTGGGGCAATGACATATTAAAGTGATGAAAGAAAAAAAAAAAACTATCAACCAAGAATTCTGTCTGGCAAACTATTCCTGAAATATGAAGGAAAAATTAAGATATCCTGAGATAAACAGAAGCCAAAGGAGTCCATCACTAGTAGATGTTCCCTACAAGTAATGTTAAAGGGAGCTGTTCAGACTAAAATTAAAAGATATTAGATAGTAACTCAAAGCCTTACAAAGAGATAAAAAAAAAAAAAAAAAACAATAACGGTAACTACATATGTAAATAGAAAAGCCAGCATTATTATATTTTTGGTTTGTTCTGACCCTTTTATTCTATGTGATTTAAGGGACAAATACATAAAGTAATAATTATAAATCTGTTAATGGACATATGATATAAAAATGATGTAATTTGTGACAATAACAACATAAAACAGTGGGAGCAGAGGTGCTATATACTACTGAAGTTACGCTGGCATCAATTCAGACTAAATTGTTAAACATTTGGGATATTAATCGTATTCTCAAGAGTAACCACTAAATAAATAACAAAAAGCAATACAGAGAAGGCAGTGAGAAGGAAATCATAATAGCACACTAGAAAAAGTCAACTAAACATAAAAAAAGATTGTAATAGAGGTATTGAGGAACAAAGAACATGAAAGACATATAGAAATCAAAGTTGAAAATGGCAGAAGTAAGTCCTTCCTTAAAAGTACAGGTATCCTCTGCTTTCTGAAAATTTGTGTTTTGCCACTTCCCTTTTACAAAAGAACTACATTAGTACCTATTTTTGTTAACTAAAAGAAATCTGAAGAGGATTTTTGTTTTTACAAAGGAAGCCATTTCCATGCTAATGTAGGTATTTCATAAAAGTAAAGTAGGGTAACACAAGCTTTCAGAAAGAAGGGAGTACCCTTTACTTTAATCATTTGGGCTCATGAAGTTTTCATAGAAAAACTGCTTTCAACAGTGGGGGAACCCTGTATCACTTTAAATGTAAATGGATTAAACTCACCAATTAAAAGAAAGAAATTGGTACAATGGAGTAAAATAAAAAACGTAATCCAATTACCAGCTATTTACAAGAGATTCACATTAAATCCAAAGACACGAATGTGTTGAAAGTGAAAAGATAGAAAAGATATTCCATGCTAATAATAATGCAAAGCTCAGGGATGGCTATAGTAATAAGACAAAGTAGTCAAACACTGTTACAAGGAAAAAAGAAGGATTCGAGATATTATGAAAACACCATTACATCAAGAAGATAAAACGATAGTGTTACAGTTTATAGATAAAAACAAATGCTATAGTATAACAGTGTTTATGAGACCGACATCATTAGCTACCATTTTCCTCATGGTAGCCTCTAAAATGCAACCAAAACCACTTTGGAATATTTTCTATTTGTGTAGATCTACAAGAAGAAGACCATGTATAGAAGACCATTTCTCTATTTTGTTTATTTTGCTTTATTTTGTTTTTCCAGTCTCAAGCCTCAATTTACATTCTGGGCAGAGGCATTACCTGGCCCTACATAATCCTCTAGCCTAAAGGGTTTCCTAGTGGGTGGGTAAATCCACCCAAAAGAGCAGATTATGTTTGACAATCTGGGTTTTCTTTAATTCATGATTTTCACTACTTTAAATTTTTTTCTAATTGGGAAACGCACCATGCTATTTGTCACATTTACTAATTGTGATTTTTACACATTTATACTGAATTGATAACCATAGAGATAACCTACATTCAAAACTTTAGTATTATTAGTCCAGTAAGTCATTTTAAATGTATTAGTACAATACTCATAAATAGGTTAATCTGAATCAAATATATAGAAATGACATAATTAAGTTGTTAAAATAAATCATTTCAATCAATGTGCCAATTGAAAGCATAACTAAGTAAAAATTACTTTCTGTGAAGTTCACATTCAGGTAAATTTTGAAGTTTGCTTCATTGTCCCTGATCATTTTGTAAGACATTCATGGAAATTATATTACTTGATTTTCTTCAAAATTCTTGGACAAGATAATGAAATATTATTTCTTCTCTTTAAACATAATTATCAAAAGCTCTTATAGATGACTAAAAGAATAAAATCCAGTCCCACCCAAAAGCCACATTTCTTCAGGAAGCATTATAATTTAAATTTGAAAAGGAAGCTTAAGTTTTTCAGTGCTAATTCCCAACTGTATGGACTCCCTCTTCCATATCAATGGAATATGCACTTACTTATAGTTTTCTAGGTTTAGAGGCTGGTAAATAACATATCTTGATTATTTCTTATGCTTACTTCAACAACCTCAATTTTATAACTCTGAACACCTTATATATACTATACAGCCCAAAATACATGAAAATTAGATCATGCGAGTTAGGATTGGAATAAGGAGACAAGCGGTGTAGAAGATATCTGACATGTATTATTGTTGTTGTCATCTTTCTACAACTCTAATCAAATTATCAAGACTTCCAGCCAGCAGCTACAGGGCCCAACAGAATGTTGCTTCTGTAGGTATAAGAGATTTGTGGAACCCTGGGGGAGAAAAAGCGGTTATGGCAGGCTGGTTGCCCAAATCTAAGAAAAGCCAAGAATAGCTAAACTGAGTTCTCCCTATCACTGAGACTAAAAGAAAAAATCTCTGCTTTAGAGTACACTAGGAATAGAGAGACTTCCATTTGCTGCCCTAAAGGAGATCAGCATTGACCAGCACAACACCACATGTTTCTAGATGTGGACTACAAACCCTTCCGTCATGTTGGGGATGGCCACTGCACAAGACAGCCAGAAGTTAAGCTGGCACCAAAGAGTGAGGAGAGCAACAGATTGGCAAAGAAAACTTACAATGCTCCTTGGGAACCAGCGGTGATTGAAGTATAAAATATAAAACAGTGAAATTCATAGAAAAAAAAATAGAATGTCTTGTATCTTACTTACTATTAGACTAAAAGGTTTTAAAATAGGGAGAAAAAAAGAAAATAGTTAACTATGCAAACAAGTTATAAAGCAAAAGATAGCATAAATGAAACCAATATACAAATGTTAGAGCTGGAAAAATATCTGCAAAGAATACAAAGGGTTGTAGGTAAATACCATAAGTAGCAGTAATAAACTGATGAGAAAAAATATAAGAACCCTATAGGTAGTGGTTCTCTATTGCTGCATAATAAAATGCCTCCAAAATTTAGGAGCTTAAAATAATAAACATTTATTTTCTCACAGTTTCTGTGGGTCAGGCATCGAGGAGTGCTTCAGCTAGGTTCTTTTGCTCTAGATCTCTCATAAAGCTGCAATAAAACTGTTGACCACTACAGATTCATGAAGTCTCAATTAGGGAGGAGAGATTTGCTTTCAAGCTCACTCATGGTTTTTGGCAGGCTTTATTCCCTTACCACATGGACCTCTTCAATAAGGTTGCCTCATGACACTGCAGCTGACCTCCCACTGGCTGGGAGAGCACTTAAGAAGACAATGTGCAGCCTTTTTATAACCTAATCTCAAAAGTGACATCCCATTATGTTGTCTATGTTCTATTTGCTGGAAGCTAGTAACTAAATCCAGCCCACATTTAAAAGAAGTTTACACAGGAATGTGAATGTCATGAGGCAGGCATTATTGAAGTCATCTTAGAGGATACCTCCGACACTATGGAAAGATGAACAAAGGACTTGTAGGGAATTTGCAGAAAAGTTAATCCAAACAGGAACATAAATATATAGTAAAAAAATATACATACATAAAGATTTTCAAACTTCTAATTGAGGAAATGCATATTATTTAATAATGAAATATCAATTTGCATTCATAGAATTAGAAACTTTTTTAAAAGTAAGTGTAATTTCTTCTAGAATTTTGAATTCTTAAAATTAAAATTAAAATATACATACATGCTTCAACCAAAAATTTAGTTTCTCATAAACTCCTATAGAAATAAAATCAACAGTATTTAGAGGTGTGTTCATGGACATTATTTATAATAGTCAAACTGAGGTCGGTTAGGAGTGGAATAAATGACTGTTAATAGGAGTGATTGCTAAATAGATTGTGATTTATCCCATGGGATATCATGTAGTCTTTTAGAATTAGATCTGTACCAGTCATCTTAGAGAAATTTTTTGTAAAATGTTATACACAGAAATAAACTAATATGATTTTACTGTTATAAAGCAAATATAATAATACCTATTAATCAATCATTTTTTATAAATTATATATATAATATATAATATGAGAAGGGATAAATATATGGAGAGAATAAGTAATTATGGAGAGATAAACACTGATGTTGTTTACATTGATTACTTCTGGAAGAGGAAGGATTGGATTGAAAAAGACAGTGGGGAAAAAAGTAAAAAATATAGCTAGCTACATTTTACATGTATTTAAAATCAATAAATTTTATCTGTACATAAATGCATATTTATATATTTAAAGTCAACAGAGATTTTAAAGTATATGCTTGTGGTTACATTTACGTAAAAATAGAGAGACATAGACAGGCATCTATTTATCCATGTATCTTTATGTGTATTTGAGTGTATACATGTACATATATGTACATATAGAAATAGGTGAAAGGATGGGCAAAAATAAAACAAGAATATATTACTCTTATAAGCTCTTTTGAATCTGTGAAAATTAATAAACAGAAACCTCATTTAAAATAGAATCAGAAGTCTAGGAGAATTCTCAACTCACATTACTGACCCCAAAAGTAAAAGACGTACCTTGCATCTCTGATGGGAAGCGATACTATAGTTGATGCTTGAACAACTTGGGAATTGGGACACCAATCTCCCACACAGTCCAAAATTCACATATAACTGCAGTTGGCCCTTTACATTTGCGATTCCCAATGATGGAGTTGACTCTTTAATGACTCAGGTTTGAACTGCAGTGGTCATTTGAGAAAATTCCACACCTAAGGGTACTTACTTGTTCAGTTCAACCTGTGCAGTTCAAACCCATGTTGTTCGAGCATCAATTGTACTTTATTATTGCAGCTGGAGGAAGAAAAAAATTACTCCTAACCCAATAACAGCTCAGCCAATGAGAGACTCCATTGAAAATGGAGCCAATGAAAAGTCACTATATTTTGAAATTTCAATTTCTTTCAATAGACTCTTCATTTATAACAGCCCCTCCCAAAACTATAAAAGTAGATTCTTTCTTTTGCTCCTATGGACTTGTGGTTCCCCATTAGACTGCATGTCCTGAAATGCAATTCTTTATTGTTCCCAAATAAGCCCATTACCAAATAAGCCCATTACTATGATATACCCATGATATCATGCAATCATTTATGCTAAATCACTTTGATGCATTTTGGCTTATGAGCTGATAGCCTCTGTCGTTTTATATCTATATGATTTTTTAGAGTAAACTGCACTCAACAAATAGAAACATTGTTAGAGCTAGAAAATGTACTACTCTGTTAGGCAAACAAGAAAAGATGACACAAAAGGAAGGTCTTTCAAGTCTGTAATTATTGTTTTGCTTTTAGAGCAGTAAAGTGTTTTTAAATCACATGTAAGAGGAACCAAAATTATCGGCACTTTAGCGCATAGATTTTCACATTCTAACTGTAAGTAAAAAAAAGAACTAAATTCTTGTGTTTCATATTAGGAAATAAATTTTGAGGCATTTAAAATATAATTCCAAAAGTTTATTTACAAAGTATGTGGAAGTTTTTTTTTAAAATAAATACAGGTGAAAGAATATCTGTTAGTTATTTAACCTCAGAAAACTTTCTCTGACCACAGTCAAATTCAGATCATCTTAACTATCTTTAAAAAGAAGCTTTTAAAACTACCAATTCCCACAATGCTGTAAAAGCATCAAGAAAGAAATAATATTTTAGTATCCACCTTACCATTACAAAAGAATATTTCTGTCTTAACATATTTCAGATTCCCATTGACTCAAATGAAAAGGACCTTTTACTGGTGTATTGTGGAAACAATTCATCAGCCTCAATTCCTTCTTGAGCAGTCTGCTCTTAAATGTTTTTACATTATGTTATCTTTTTTCAATACAGCCTATTTACAATAGACACAGAGCATGGTAACCAATTCCTGAATCTTTCTCAAAAACAAAACATTCTCTCAGCACAACTTCACTTATACTTGACACTACATCATACAGCCTCTATTAATGATGGGCCACACCTAACACTTTCCCATAGACTGCAGTTTCACTCTAATTACTGTTAGACACACTGTTGATGAATGGAACAGCTAAAATTTATATGCATACTAGACACCACTTCCTACACATCCATTCATTACAAAGGTTTCCAAAGTTGTTAAGGAAGAGTAAAACGAATAAGTATTGACCATGTAAAAACTCTGTTATGTAGGTCACTCACTAACAAAAGAAAAGTTCTAGGAGACAAATGTAACTGAAAGAAAAACATTTCTAAGTGAATGGAAAGATGAATAGTTCATGAAGACCTTGGAAACTAGAAAAATATCAATCAATGATTAGGATATTTAGAAGCAAAGCATAAGTAATTCATTGAGAGAGAAAAACCATTAACTACCAAATTCTTAAAAATTATGGTTCAGCACAGTATAAAGGGAAAATGACTTGTGGTAAATCAAAAGATGAATTTTTAAATAATGTTTTATTTATAAAATTGTCTAGATTTTTAACATATAACAACAGGAATCTAACAAAAAAATTGTAAAATACACACAGAAAAGTTTCTTGTTCAGAAAAAAAAAATGTGATGTTAATTTTTAGGATTGAAGAAATCCTGGGGAAAGCTAAAAAATGAGTCTTGAAAATGATAAAGGTATTGAAAATGTTGCACAGCTAGCAAATGGCAGAATCAAGATTCGAGTCTAACTCTGTATTCCATGGTTTTTTTGTTCATTTTGTTTTTGTTTTGTATCCAGGAACTAGATTAACTATCAGCTGGGAAACCCCCTTATTCAGGACAACTTATCTATTGACCAGGTTAGGAGGACATTGTTATATGTTCTTTCTTAGAAGTTTCTTTGTTTGTTTGTTTCTTTGTTTGTTTTTGCATTGCATGCTTTTAACCACTCTACCATGTTGCTCTGACTCTTCAATCCTGCCAACAAATATCTTGCAATATAGTAGGAAGATGAGATGTTGCTATTAATTTGGATTTATAAATAAAAGAGGAATAATACTTTAGGAGAGATCCTTACCCAAATAATTGGAATTTCAGAAGAAAAAAAGAGAGAGAACAAATGGGAAGAAATCACACAAAATTTTTGCCATGAAAATCCTCATAAGTGGATGACATGAGCTTCTAGATTTAAAGAACCTTATAAATGCCCACCATAATGGATGTCATTAAATACACAGCAAGGCAAACCAACATGAAATGTCAAAATACAGAAAGCATAGGGAATCTCTTATAAGCTTCTACAAAGAAAAACAAAAAAGCAATTAAAATTACTTTGGATCTAGAGCAATATTGGAAGTTAAAAGAAAGCAGAGTGATACTGTCAAAATTCTAAAAGAAAATAAATGAATAACTTTTCCAACATAGAATTTTATACCAAAACATTACTCATGAAGATATTTTTATATAAGATTACTCTCAAACACCATTCTCTCTTATGTATTTTTTTCTCAGAAAGCTTATGGAGGATGTGCTTTATTCTTCTCAGTTTTAGTCCTTTCACTGACCCAAATTTATTGCCAAGTCACCTTCTAAATCATTTAACAATGTAACTTTACCACCAGAAATATATGTACCCATTTAAAACTCCTATTAAACTCTTCATTGAATTCCCTGCCCTGATACTGATTGCTTGGTTAAACTAAAAGCACAAATAAAAGTAATATTAAAGCCCAGTTTATTAGCATTTCAATCTATGTAACCCTCAAACCAAAATCTTGAGGGGATAAAATAGCTTCAATATCTCAGAAACTAGAACTGGCATAATATGTGTACTTGATCTTTATTTTAAAACATTCTAGGAAATTGAGAGTAACAACATTAAAAATAAAACGTAATTTTTTTGAGTAAAAAGGAAATTCATGTGCTTATCTTCAAAATACATTAAAAACTCTTGCCAGATTCTGAAGGCAAGCCTCTGAGATAGAGGATCCTCCACTCAGAGACAGGCTGCTACCCTTTCCTGAGGCCTTTGGCTGGACCTAGGAGCAAAAAGAACCAGTGGTCTGACTTCCAGCCTAGCGTTGACCCTCTAGTTAAAAAGAAATAGCCCTTTCTCCAAATTTCCAACCAAAATACTTTTTCTTTATTCTCTAAAATATATCATCAATCCAGAAAACAGGAATATAAAGTACATGTGGAGCGCACCTATTTTTTTATGAAAAACTATTATAACATTAATAGAGTAATATAAATATTTAATAAAATCAACATAAAATAGAAATTAATATATAACTGTGTCATATCCAGTTATTTCATTTTGAGTAATATTATAGAAGCACAAAGAAGACAAAAAACATAGATTAATATTTCACTTCATGTATTCAGTAAAGTCATGAGAGTTTAAATAGGTCCAAAACCAAATGTTCTCCAGTTTTATAACTATTGAGTCTCAGAATGACTTATTTCTTTTCTAGATAGTAAATCTTTATATTTAGAACTACATTACTTTAAAGAAACTTAGAATTATGTGTAAAGATAGAAAACCACCAAAAAAGCATGTAAGTCACTGATTTAAGCATATTTGTGTCTTTCAGGGAAACTATAATTCATTGTAACCTTCTTTAACTCAAAATGTTTTAATATTCCTGGCCTTAGCATATGCTATTTGAAATTAGTAAAATGAAAGAATAAGAAAAACAGATTGATATGATTAAGTATTTTGAAAATAATAGCATTGATCTTTTTAGCAATTAATAGTCTACATTTCAATGTATACTATCATATTATACTTTCCAGGAACAAATAAAATTCTAACTTAGAATGTAAAGGACATTAAGGAATTAAACTATAATGTAAAACAGAAAATGTTTAAAGATTACATTTAAAATGTGTTTGAAGGGGTATGAGAAATAATAATGTTTATTCTCCATATTTGGAATTGCCCCCCACACACACACACACACACATGCTATGCATCTTTGATAAGTCTTTACTATGACTGTTGTACAATAAAAATCATAAAGAACAAAACAGTAATATCAAAGATAGAGAATTCACAGAAAATACTGATTACATTTGATATGATTTGAAATCGCTTTGAGTGAGTATCTGCTTAGAGAAATGCTTGGAGAAAGAATGTCCTTGGGAACAATCATAAACAGAAAACTCTATAGACTGAATTTACAAAGAAATAAATATATACGTAGTCTATAAAGGCAATGTCTTGAGCGCAGTCCTGGCAATTTTCCAGGAGCCCTGGGAACATGCCTAATTTCCATCTAAATTTGCACACATCTTTATTGCAATCTCATACCCTGTGAAGATTTACTCACTCTCGTGTCCTTCGGCACAAGGGGGAAAATAAGATCTCTCTCTCTCTCTCTCTCTCCCTCTCTCTCTCAGAACAGTAAAATCAGTGACGTTTTTGCAAAATCATCAGCAGTCAAAGTTGTATTCCTTGAGACCTCACTTTGGCATCACTGTCATTTAAAAGATGGGAAAAATACAGTCACTGCTTTGTGGAATTTACTTCCCAGAAATTTCTACATTGGGAACTGAGTTGAACAAATGAATCACTGAATGAGGAACCACCCCATTGTCATCCTTTCTGTAACTCATCCCACCTGTGCATAAAAAACATATTACCAAATAATTTTGCTATGAGGTTGCTGAAGTTGACATACTTTCAAAAACACCATTTTCTGCATGTCCATTTGAAAGCTTATGCCTCTCAGTTATTTCTACCTTCTCCCTTTCTACTGCCTTCTTCCAGAGTAAAAACATATTCAACACTAAAAAAAAACAAAAACAAAAACAAAAACAAAAAAAACCCTCCCTGGACTAATCCCAATTGAGTCACTGCCCTCTATCCTCACACTTTGTAAAAATAATTTAGGGTTTCTTTCTTTACTTCTTTGACTACTCTTACCCTTTTATAATCTGTTCCTGCACCAACAAAGTGTGGAAACCACTTACTTAAATGTTGCTAAAATCCTACAAGTCATCATATCCAAGTGTGTCTTCAACTTTTATCAATGATGATAATGATGATGGTGGCGGCAGTGATGATGATAACAGTAATACTGACAGTTGACTCCATTGAGCGTGAACTATCTGCCTGGCACTGCACTAAGCATTTTGCCTGTGTTAGCACATGCATCCTTATAACAATCTTTTCATTAATAGCAGTTTTTCTTGTTATTGTTGTTTGTTTGTTTGTTTGTTTGTTTGTTTAACAGCAACTTGAAGAAATCACAGCTTCAAGAAATAGACTGATTTTCACCAATTAGTAAAATTGGTTGCCCAATTAGTAAGCACCTGGTCACTTTGCAGCATTTCATATATTTTTTATTTTCATGAATAACCCATCATTTCCTTTTTGATGCATTCCAATCTTTAGCTCAGTCATACCTGGCTTTCTTTCTGTCTCTAGGAAGTGCTGCTTTGTTCTCCTTCTGTCATTTCCCTTCTTCCATGCATCCTCATGTAGTCTCATCCTCTCCATGATATTATTCTTCCATACCATTTCAATCATCTCCCCCTAAGGATAAATTCTACCTTTCAGTTTTTGGCCAAGACTTTCCTCCTCATATGTTTTGGAGCACATATGACATTGATGTCCTCCTTCTTCTCCCTTCCTGTCCACAGATCTCTTGCTTTCTCTCACCATTCTCATCTACCCAATCTTGAAAACACATAGACTCTCCTTTTACACTGTTTTTAAAATCTGTCCCTCGCTTTTCACTTCCAGTTGTCCAAGTGAAGAAACACATTATTTGTGTCTGATTAATTGCATTTCCCTTTTAATAAGAGAAAAAAATAAAACCAAGAATTTAGAGTCAGAAAGTCCTAAATTTGAACAAATCACTTTATCTTTTTATGTCTCAGTTTTCCCTTCGGTAAGATGGAAATAATGCAGTCTTTCTGTGTGGATTAAATAAAATCATATATGTAGCTCAATACATAATAATGATTCAGGTAGAGGGAAAAAAGAAATTTATTATATTATTATCTCAATTTTTCACCCCAGATTCTCCCCCAACCCACTTGTCATAAAGCGATTAAAAATTTTTGCATAATTTATTTTCAGACTCAGTTCTCTTAAGCTTCCATGATTTTATCCCAAGCTTTCTTTTCCAGATGTAATTTCCGTTATATCATCTCCAGTTCCTCCATCCCACCAACCACATCCTAAATTCCTACAGTTCATCTGACATGACTTCCCTTACTCTCTTGCTTCCCTTCCTTTTCTTAAATAATTCTCTCCCCTAAACAGTTATAAATATATTTTGACCCTAATATTCACAAATCAGAATTCAACCTACTCTTTAGAGATAAAATTGTAGACAATTAAAATTATTGGTTTTTGGAATCACTCAGTAAAGCTTAATTTCTCCCTCTTCTGTGTCCACATATTTATTTACTAAATAAATATTATTTATTGAAATCTGTCCTTTGTTGGTGTTATGTAATTATATGTCTCTCCACAGACGGGAGGACATAAATGTTGGTTTTCTTTCTGCCCTCTCACTACCATTTCAGCGCTTTGCACAGAGTAAGTTCTTGATAAATATTAGATAAATATAAATGAATAAGATCTTTTCAGACTTAACATCCTCCATAAGAAATGATAGGGAAGAAATTTCAATTTTCTTAATATCAGAATGTCCTCCCAAGAAGACCTTGGTCTCTGTGGCAGGAAAACTTGCTGTGGTTGTTGGAACGAGGCACCCACAAGAAAAGCATGAAACCCACATAGGGTATATCTGGAAAAAACAACAGATGATCTATAAATCTTTCTATGGGGTATTGGTTCATTCATTGTAGGCTTTGTAAGTGATTGGGGCATGTGAATGAAAAAGAGCTAAATTTCTTATGAGAAGAAAAAATTAGGTGTGGAAAAAATTAGATATCAAAAAGGGTTTGATACTGAAGATGCGGAAGCTATCTTTCTGAGAAGAACAGAGACATCAAATGGACATTTTTTTTTTCACATATTGCCTAGTGCTATCAGATATAATATAAAGTACCTTTCCAATTTGCCTGGTGCTATCAGATATAATATAAAGTACCTTTCCAATTTCCCCATGAAATTGTCAGTAAATACTAGATAAATATATCTAAATATTAGATAAATATATACAGTGCCTCCAAAGCACTGTAGAGTTAAGACTGGTTTGGGAGGGTTGCGTCAGTGGGCTGAGGCCACCTTCGAAATGCACACAGGACAAGAACAAAATGGGTTAACAATATCTGGATTATATTTATATAATATTCTGTAAATATCCTGTGTTTATGGGGACATAATAATTTAGTATAATGGTGACCACTCTCTGGTCCTTTTCTCACTTTATGCTCCAAATTCTGTGTTGCCTGAGTAAGCACTGTAACCACTTAACCAAACATTTTTAGAGCACCAGCAAAATTTAGTATTGTATTAAGTAGAAAATAGTAGTAAAATAATAATAACAATAATAACAATACCTATTATTTTTACTAATAATAGCTTCTACTAACAATATGCCAGGCACTGTTATAAGTTTATCTAATTTAATCCTACCTACAACCCAGTATTACTGGCATTCCCATTTTACAGGCTTAGAGACTTAAAAAGGTTGAGTAACTTACCCAGAGTCTCACAGCAAGTATGAAACAAGGTCAGAGATTAAGTCTGTTTTTATCCATTTTAATGCAGATTCTCAACCACAGTATTTACTGCTATTAAGGAATCTAAAGGAAGATAATATATAAACTCTACCACTAAAATGCTTACAACTTATTTGGGCAGGTTAAACAAACACTCATTAAAAGACGACTCAAAATGGTTGAGATTTGAATTTCTAATTTTACTTTCAAAAATAATAATATAGAGAATTTTCTAGTCAAGATGGTTAAGTAGAGAAATGACATATTTGCTTCCTCTTGCAACCTCATCAAAATTAAACTACAGAGCAACTGTCATTGAAAATTGCCTGAAGTCTGTCTAAACTGAAGTCCTACAACTAAGGACATACAGAAGGGGCAACCTTGAAATTGGTAGGAGGGGCAGAGACACAAATAGGCTGGTCTCACACCTGCGTATGGCAGTTGCGAATCAAGAGAGATATCTTGGCTGTGAAGGTTCACCTGGAGAGGCAAGGGGTCCCAAAACCACACCAGGCTCCCTAGCCCATGGTTCTAGACCAAGAAAGAGAAGTCTCCACAAAACCTAGATGTAAAAATCAGCAGAGATTGTGGATAAGTGAGACAGAATGCTTCAGGTGTCCCGAGCATTGCTCATAAAAAGCCAGTCATGAACTTACCACTGATGAACTCACTTGCTCTGAGCTCCGGTGCTGGGGCAGCAGCTCAGAAGATGCCAGGGATATGCAGAAAATAACTGAATTGTCTGGTTTCAACAAGAGCTGGAAGGATGACTTTCTTCCAGACAGAAATGCTGATAGAATTCATTGTTTCTTCGTTGAATCCTCCCACCTCAAAGTGTGCAGGTACAGGCAGCCAGCATACCGGAGTTTCCATCAACCTGGTTAAAACTGGTTGCTCTGCCCTGGTGATTCCCTGAAACCCTTCCCCAAGCAACTTTCAGTGGATTTTCCATACAAACAGCCTGTCTTGGCTCATATTGTAGACTTTCCTAAAATCACTCAAAGGTTCACAAAACCCAAACAAGCAGTGTCTGGCCTCAGTGTGCCCTGTACCTCTTGCAGAGCAGCTCCAAGCCCAGCACCAGCAGGTGCCAGCTTTGGTTCTCAGCTTGGCCTCTCCAGGCACCTCCAAACCCAACATGGGTGGCAGCCATCTACTGATTGCTTGGTGGCTCATACAAAGTAACCCCAGGTAGGGCATAGGCTACAGCTAAATTTGGCCTGCAGGAAGGCCCATCCCAGAAGGCCCTGGGGCTAGCACACCAGGTGGCTAGCTTCAATCTGAGCCTGAGCACTACCCAAGGCCACATCCAGAGATGACACACCCAAAGGGAAAACTAGGTAGGACCAGAGCCCTGCTAAAGCAAATTCTGCTCCAGAAGGCCAGCCCCTGCAGCACATCTCCTCCTCTGTAGTTCCTGTCCAGTCCTCGCTTTCAATCAGCCTAGGAGTTAGTCTCTCCCATGACATGCAAGAGTAAACAAGGCTCAACTACAACAGGAGGGTACACACAACACATACAATGGACACACGTGGAGCACCCAGCTCGGGAGACTGGGGAGACTGTGCCACTGGGTCCCACAGGACACTTACCATATAAGGCCACTCAACTAAGACTGGGAGACATAGAAGCCCTACCTAATAAATAAAAACAAATACAGGAAGGCATTCAAAATTGAGAGATAGAGAAACATATCCCCTATTAAAGAACAAAACAAAGCTCCAGAATTAAATGAAACGGAGATATACAATCTATCAGAAGCAGAGTTCAAAAGACTGATTATAAAAGTGCTCAATGAACTTAGGGGAAGAGTAGATAAACTCAGTGAGAACTTTCACAAAGATGTAGAAAACATAAAATTGGGGATAGAAAATATAAAAAGGAACCAGTCAATAACAAAGAAGACGATAACTGAAATGAAAAAAGAACTTTAGGAGGAATCAAAAGTAGATTATATGAATCAGAGAGTTAGAGAATAAAGTAGCAGTAAACACCCAATCAGAACAGCAATAAGAAAAAATAATCCAAAAAAATTAGGATATTTTAATAGGCCTCTGGGACAACATCAAATGTACCTACCTTCACATCATAGATGTACTGAAATGAGGAGAGAGAACAAAGAACTGAAAACCTAGTTGAAGAAATAATAACAGAAAACTTCCCTAACCCGGCAAAGGAAATAGATAATGCAAGCCTAGGATGCGCACAGTCTCAAACAAGATGAACCCAAAGATGTTCACACCAAGGCATCATAATTAAAATGCCAAAAGTTAAATGAAAAGAATCTCAAAAGCAGCAAGAGAAAAACAATTAATTACCTACAAGGGAGCTCCCATAAGACTGTCAGCTGATTTCTCAACAGAAACCTTGCAAGCCAGAAGGGACTGGCATGAAATATTAAAAGTAATGAAAAGTAAAGACCTACAACCAAGATGACTCTACCTAGCAAAGTTACCATTTAGAATTGAAAGAAAGATAATGAGTTTTTTAGGCAAGCAAAAGACACCAAACTAGTATTACAAGAAATATTGGACAACTTTAAGAAGAGAAAAGAAAGAATATCAAAAATATGAATAATAAAATAGTAATAACTATTAATCTATCAACAATTACCTTAGATATAAATGGATTAAATGTTCCAATCTAAAGATAGAGTAGCTGAATGGATAAGAAAAAAAGACCCTTACATATGTTGCCTACCAAAGACTCAGTTCAGATCAAAAGACACACACATACTGAAAGTAAAGAGATAAAATAAATATTTCATGAAAATGGAAATGAAAAACAAAGAAAGAAAACTGGATAGCAATATTTATACCAGACAAAAAAAAAGGCTTTTAAACAAAGGCTATAACAAGAAACAAAAAAGGCCCCAGTTGTCCCACTTCTGGGTATTTATCTGAAGAAACCCAAAACACTACTTCGAAGGGACATGTGAATTCATATGTTCATTACAGCATTATCTACAGTAGTCAAGATATGGAGGCAGCCTGGGTGTGCATCGGTGGATGAGTGGATGAAGAAGAGGTGGTTCATATATACAGCGGAATGTTACTCAACCATAAAAAGAGAATAAAATCTTGCCACCTGAGAAAACATGGATGGACCTGAAGGGTATTGTGCCGGGTAGAGTAGGTTAGAAGGAGGACCAATGCTATGTGATTTTGTTCACATGTGGAATCCAAAGAACAAAATAAACAAAACAAAACAGAAATAAACATATATATACAGAAAATATCTCGATGGTTGCCACATGGAAGGGGACTGTCAGGGGTGGCTAAAAAAGGAGAAGGGATTAAGAAGTACAATTGGTAATTACCAAATAGTCATGGGGATATAAGATATAACATGAGGACTATAGTCAATCATAGTGTAATAACTAAGTATAGTGTCAGATGGGTACTGGATTTATTGGAGAGATCGCTTTAAAAGTTATCTAAGTGCCTAATCACTATGTCGTACATTTGAAACTGATATAATGTATGCCAACTGTAATTAAAAATTTTTTAAATTATTTAAAAATATAAATAAAAATATAGACTCTTGAGACTTAAACAGTATGATTGTCTCGAAGTCTCAATTAGCAAGTATTATTAACCAAGCATGGCAAGCCTGACCATTTTTAGATAAGAGGAATATCACTAAGTAAGCCAACTAGATGGGTTACTTTGGTGAACCAGGTACATGTAATCTAATAAGGTTACCTATTAGTATTTCTAAAGAACATTCTTTGTGTCTTTCAAAAATGTTTACTTTATTTTCTTGGCCTTATAGTAGCCTTTTAATAAATACCTTAATAGATTTAGAATACTCTTTCTCCAAATGCCCACAAGTAAATACTGTGTATAGTTTAATATAATTTTTAATTCCCTCTGCTGTTCTAGGTTAAATGGCTATTATATTTTCAGAATTTCATTTTGAGGTAGTCCTAAATTGTAAGTCAGTAAATTGTTGTGGTTTTACATTATGAATTTCCTCAGACAAACATCATAATTGTGTTTTTTTTTCTTACTAAGAAACATTACAATATTCTTGGGAATCATTTAAATAAGAGGAAATCCCTAGAAAATATCCAGAAGTGAAGTTAAAGTTGTTCAAACAAGGGAAAACCAGAAATTTTGCTTGGGAATTAGAATAAGAATTGCTCTCAGGACAGAGTAATAAATTATATAAATAAAAATCAATTTAAGTGAAGATCAGATTTCTATGACAGCACATAACAAGAAATTCAAAGTTAATATAGACATTAAATATGACTTCAGGGAGGAAACAAAGGCCAGATGATCTGAGATAAAGGAATATCAGCTGTATATTGAATTTAAAAACAAATAATGTCCTTATTTAGTTTGTACCAACCTTAATTTCATAATAGAATTTAAACTTATGTAACAAAGAAAAGTGAATTCACATTTTTTTTACCTTTTCGCTTTATTCCATGAGTAAATATAGCTTTCACCTGAAGGAAACAAAGGTACTATAATATAATATTGGAGGGTGAAATTCTTTAACTGAAAAATCTTAGTGGTTTATATTACATTGTCAATATGTCGTTATGGTATATAATAAGGTAGGCTTTTTTTAATCTTTTTTACATACTCAACAGACCAGAATGCCTTCCTCGGAGGTTATTCTACAAATGACTTAATTATGTCTTACTCTATGTAATAAAATTACATATATGAAATCTAAACAATATATAAATAGCTATCTTGAGCATTCTATTGATTTGTTTTTTTATAGAAGGAACAATAAAGTAAAATTTGACAGTTATTTTACCATATTTTACTTTTTATTTTTAATTTTATCTAATTACTTAAAATATTTACACTTTTATATGGAAGACATGAACATTATATGTGTATACATATATATTATATATGTATATATATGTATATAATATATGAAATTATTTGGAAAATATTTGTATGGGTATGAAGTGTATAATGAGAATGTTTATATGGGTATAAAGAATTGGAAACAAATGATATTTTATGTTAACATGAAAAATTTCTTTCCTCATTTCATTTGAAATAAAGAATTAAATATTTTATAAATGTGAAATTTTTACTGAACTCCACTTCTGAAAAAAAGTTCAGTTATTTGTCTCTGTCTCACCCCACTTTCATCATTGCACTTTCTCCATTTATTTCCTATTCCAAATCTGTAGCAGTCTTTAAATTTAAACTTTGACCCAATTACATCAACTATTGTTCTTCTTGGTGAGGTATTTTGTGCCCATGATGCTGTCATAAACTAATCAATTTAACCAGAAATGATCATCCATTCAGTTATTAATTCCACAAATAAATGCACACCTACTATATATCAACTCTGTTCTAGGTTCTGGAGATATAGAAGTATATACCAAAAATAAAAATATTTGCTTTCATGCATTCTGATTTCTAATTGGTAATTGCTTCCTTTGAGTTGGTAACATAAGCTAGCCTCATTCCCAGTAACTAGACCAGTCTTAAATGTGTCAATATAGAGTAGATTTTAAGCTTTCTGAGGTCATTTGAAGGATTTCTCTTCATTCTGAAGATATATGAATACATTTTAAGAAAACATTTAATTTCTTCGGGTGGCTTAAAAACAACATATTCTTGGTATATTAGTGGAGTGATTGGTTATCTGCCTGAGAAAGCCTGACTCCACTTAGTGAAGACTCAGAGCTATAGAAATTTGACAGTGGAGAACAAGTTGGCTGAGATCAATGCTTATAGATAGAAAGTGATGCTGCTAGCCACAAGGGAGCTGTCTCCAGAAACAAAGCAGGTTTGGGTTGGATGTTTCAGCTCTTTAGGAAGGCCTCAGGGATATGGAAAGAATTGATTGTAATAGAGTATAGAGAGAGAATGAAAGCTCTTCATGTTCTGGCCTCTACAGGATAGAGTTTTGACTTGGGAAAAAATGACTGAAGCTATACATGCTTGTGAAGTAAAACAGCTATAACTCTGGAACCCCAGCACGTGGCGCTACTGTGAGCTGAGCAGGGGCCTTAACAAATGGAGACTAACCAAATGGCAGGTAGAAACCTCAGACTTTCCACTTTTCTCAGCATCAAACTTGGAGAAACACTTTTATATCAGCCAAGCCCCTGGGGTTCCTGAACAATTCAGGAGGTGGGAGGAGACCTCTCCCTACAGTAGACTTCCTGCTAAATAAACAAATGTGGTGGCAGAGTGATGCACTGAAATAAGGAAATTATTACCAGACTTGCACTCCGGGATATTGAAAAGTACATTCAGGTTGAATTGAATTAATATCTCATTAGTATTTGTCATTTGTTTGACATTCTTTATATTTACACTTTACATTCAGGATGATGAGAAAAGTTTAAACAACAAAAAAAAGACAATGCTTAAACTGAATTTTCAAGGGAACACCCAATTTTAAATGCAAGAAAGTTTGTAACAGCTCTTCTTCTTGACCTTTAAATATAAGTAAGACAGAAAAAATAAATGCGCTGCTTTCAGGCTCTGCTCAACCTTCTCCTGCATTTTACAAGTACTCCTTACTGCACTGTGCTCAGAGGCGATAAAGGAGAACTGCTTATTATCAGACTTTCCCCAACCTCCATCTTCTTATTCCCTTGGGTCCATATACGTGAAGACTGTGATTGTGTCTTAACTGAAATAAATCTTATATGGAATATCTAAGTTCTATACGGAAGCTAAAACACAAACACACCACTTTTTGATAGAGCAGACAAAATAACTTTTGCCCCTGAGGACCTCTAAATGTCAGACAGGTAAGAGCATCTAAGATAACAAATTCATTAACCCAGCCTCCATAGCCCTGCATGATCAGGTCTCTACATGAACCCCATATTACTCTATTTTCCTGCATGTCCTTGACTTCAGACATGCTGGTCTTCTTTCATGATGCTTTATGCCACATAAATTTTCTTTACTCTGACACCTCTGCAAGAAAACTCCTTCCTTCATCTCTTCATTAGTTAACTCATTGTTCAGATCTCACACCAACTGCCATTTCTTAGAGACAGATCAAAACCCTGATTACACATTATGTGATGGGACAACCTCCAGGCACAGTTCCTATTTTGCATTGTGATTATATTGTAATGCTTGCCCCTCCCCCTAGACTGTAAGTTCCAGCAGAGCTGCTAACATCCTTGTTTTCTTGCTCTTTGTTTTATGTCTCTGGCTAATGTAAGTGAGATGTTGATTTAATATTTACTCAGTGACAGAATGGAAGAGGTGAAGATCTCAATAACCTGTAATAATTATGTCAGTTATGACAAAATCTAATGTAAAATGAATAAATGCTAATTCCGACATTTATATCCATAAAACCAACTATGCAAGTATGAAATAGTGAACCTGAAACTTAAAGGCAGATCATCTAAAAGTATATTTCAGTGTTCTAGTTTACTATAATTTCTCAGAGAGGCAACAGTATGACATGACTGCCTCAAAACAGAATCGCTAAGAGTATATGCCCAAAATCATAGAAAAGATTGTCCTTTAATAGTCCAAACTGATCATAATACATCCAGAAAACTGGAATACTATTTTTATAGGAACACCAATAATTTGGAACATATTTGGAGAATAGAAATTGCCATGAGGAGAGTTGGAAAGTCATTACGATCATTGAAAAGAGCTATCTTATATTTGTTTATTTATTCATTCATTCATTTCATGCATTCAATAAATATAATTGATTGTATCATACCAGGGACAAATCTGGGCAGTTCGATATACCAGCAAGCAAAATAGACAATGATCCCAGCCTCTTGCAGCTTGTATTCTTTCAGGAATAATAAATGATAAATATAGTAAACCAGTAAGTTATCTAGTATACTAGAAGGTAATAAGCACTATGGGAAAA
Source organism: Pteropus medius (assembly GCF_902729225.1). Classification (NCBI taxonomy): domain Eukaryota; kingdom Metazoa; phylum Chordata; class Mammalia; order Chiroptera; family Pteropodidae; genus Pteropus; species Pteropus medius. The sequence continues at coordinate 11,811,443 of NW_024354875.1, read as the reverse complement.
AAAAAATGTTCAACAATTAAAGGTGATCTGGAGTCCTAGGATGGGAAGACGATGGGATGACAAGTTAAAGCATTAATACTGTGATGCAGGTTAGCCTTATTGAGAGGTGATATTTGATCGAAGAATGGAAGGAAAAAAGGGAGCCAACCAAATGGATATCTGGGGAAGAATGTTTTAGGCAAAATAAACATTTTAGTGAATGCGCTATGTCAAGTTAGAGATTGCCTGGTATGTTAGATGGGCAGTAACAAGGTCAGTGTGGCTGAAGCAGAGCAAGTCAGTTGGGAGAGCACAGGCGAGGCTATCTGAGAAGTAGTGGGTGCTCAGATCATGGAAGGCCTTATAAGGCAGTGCATGGGTTCTGGTGTTTAAGATGAGTAAACAAATGAGATTGGATGAAAATCTATACGTTAAAATAAACCAAAGTGTGAAAATTATAAAATGGCAAAATTTAATTCCTTGTTAATATTATTATTAAGAATTAACACCATTTAAAATAATATAGGTTATCTCAGCATGGACGAATTATTTTTTTAATTTATAACTTTAATGAAATGGATCTTGAATGTACATTCTTCAACCCATGTCCATTTTATTCATGGAAAAATGGAGGCAGAAGACAAAAAATATAAGTAAAACGAGATTTCAAAACCTCATAAATCCTATGTACTTTTTCATTTAGTCATATTTCAATGGAGATATTCCCTCATGGTCCATCAGAACTTAGGGAAGGAGACCTCAAATAACAGAATTTTAATGCATTTAGTATTATTATTTAAATAAAAATATGTAATATTTTAATATTATGTTAAAATTTATAATTAGCATATGCTTATAACACATAAGCATATATAAAGTATATATGTAAATATAAGATATAAATATATTACATACTAATATTACAAAGTAATATTAGCATATAATATATTTTAACCATCTTATCACAAACATTGTGAATATATGCCATTGAAATCCAAGCATGATTTGCTTCTTACCATTTTTATCCTCCTGTGGCATTTCCTGTTACATAATGAAAACAGTAAGATTTCCAGAGAATATATTTCTTTCTCTTCGAGGAGATTTTAAAAAGCGAGGTTTTTAAAATTCATCTTTTGAAAACTTTTAAATTATTTTAAGTGCTGCATAGTTTCTATTTGTTTTTTCAGTTGAAAATAACTAGAACAATTTAAGCTGACAAAAATGCACCTCGATACATTATTCAGTTCTTTTAAAATAAAGCTACTCCCTTTATTAAACAGTATATCCATCCTAAAAATTCTTTATGAGGGAAAAACATACAAAGACACACACACACACACACACACACACACACAGATGCATATACTCCTTCCTAAAAATGTTTTCACTGCTTCTCAGAAATCACCAAGCAGTAAGCCTAAATTAGACTAACTCACCCAGCTCACTAGTCAATTTAGAAAGAGAAGGAGGTCTTCAAAGTGAAGTAAGTGGACAGATTGAGGAACGAGGAGGGGGGTAATGTTTTCTGGAAGTAGCTCTTAGAAATCTTGTTCACAGCCTGGAACTGCATAAATTTTCTCTGCATATGTTATTGCTACCTTGGGGGCCATGATAGCATATGCATTTTGGGTTTTTCAAAAAGCAGATATATGTACCTGAATATGTGTGTTTAATGCATAAATATTATGATGACTTTTTCTTCATAGGACTCTGTAGTCCCTTCAGACTGTATTATAGTAAATAAACAGTAATCCATTGAGAATGCATATATTTTTTGAGAAAACACCAAGTAGGGTTGAAAGGGGGCCGAATTTTATTGCCCAGTTTAGAATATCTCAGAAGTGAAAAATCATGAAGCAAAATAAACTCAGCAGGACAATACAGACATTTGGTGGCAACACTGACTCGAGCAGAAGAATCAATATGAATATATAAACTAGAAAACATAATCTTGAAAGAGCAAGAAAATCACACTTATGCACTAGTGTAGCAGCTAGAAAAGTTACAAGAACTAACTAACCTGTTGTTAAAATGCGTTATGTAACATGATTAGAAGGAAATCCAACCACTGGTCAGGTGACTTTAATGAGGCCAGTAAGTGTAGTTTCTTGAACACCTGTAGGTTATTATTGTGAAAAGAATGTTATTATTTTAATATAAATTTGGTCTTTGATATTTTGTTATTCAGAAAAGATAGATGTTCAGTGTACTTAGTCTTACTACCTTTTGTATACACGATAGAACGGGATGATAAAAGCAAATGATTGTAATCTATTTGATTTCCCAGCAAGTTCCTTCAAACACAGACTGACACATCTAATATGAATCCCCAGAAATTTAGTTACTTCTAAGTTTCAGTACTCTGGAATACATAAAATAAATATATGATCAATGAAATGAAATATGACAAAACGTTTCATATTGATGTTTTCTTCTTTCAAAAAATGCCTTTTTGGTTAATGCCCCAAGTCACTGTTTCCATACATTTTCTTTTTCACAATGTATAGATTTCCTAGTTCTGATCTCAAGTTCAGGGAGCCTGGGGAGAAGTGGGAGATTTCTTCAAACCAGAGCTGTTCCTCAGCCTTTCACATGAGAAAATTGTTAGGAGCATTAAAGTATTTCTGACTACGCTGCATTCCTTTGTTCAGAGTGAGTTTTGGGAACACATCCTTTTCTCATTATATTTCCATAAAATATATTTGATCTATTCTATTCTTAGAATACCTCTGATGTGGTCTGTGAGTGGAGCACAGTATAAAAATATTTCTTTTTTATATGAGACAAAATGTTTCCATTTCTTAGACACATAAAAAAATCACTATATAGCACTCTAAGAAAGTAAAACTTGTCAGATTCATAGTGCTCAAAACAGACCACAAAGGCCCCCTCTTCCTCTATTGTAGTTTAGAACCTCACCCAAGGCACGGAGCCCTCTGCACAACAAAAGGAAATCAGGAAGAAAAAGGGGAGCCAGGGGGACTGGGAAAGATCCTGGATAATCCGACAAAGAAAGAAAGTTTATATTTAGAAAGAAACGAAAGAAGTCCATCCTCTTCTTCTAATACTAAATGAGTTTGACTAAATTTGTATCGAGGACTAAAACATTGTCAAAGATTTTAATAGTTTAATGTGAATAGTTAACGTGACCAACTGGTGGTGAATAGTTGAAATATTTGCCTGGTTAATTCAATTTAGAAACCACTGGAAGCCAAATGAGACTTTCTTGAAGTTTTCTACCACAAGCCCAGAGTACACAGCACCAGGCCACACATCTACAACCTGGCCTGGTTAGGGCTGTTGATCATTCCAGGAGAAAGCAATTCTTTTTTAAAACATTTTCTTCAGAAAGCTTGTCTTGGCATTCCTTTCTTTAAGAACAACTACTTTGTCAGGGTCCAGTTGGAACTAGAAGTTAATTCTGAAGAATTGCCACACACAAACTCACTTCAAAACCAAAGACATAAAAGAAATCTACTACTAATTCTCCTTACTCATGTAACTGCCTATATATCATTTTCAAGGTAAATATAAGCTCTGTGAGGGCAAGAATTTGGTCTCTCCTACCACAATATCCAGCGTGTGTACAACAGTGCATAATACCGTAGTCGCTCAATAAATATTTGTGAAAAGTATGAATAAATCAATGAGTTGAGACGCTGGACTTCATTCCTTATTCATTTTTGGATGAAAGAAAATATACAAAGTGACAATAATTGGCCCAGTTAAAGTGAGAACTTGCTGATTATCCAAGAAGCCCTTATCCTTCCCAGATGAGATAATTGACTATATATTTGGGAAACAATTATTCCTTGCAAAATATACAATCATAGTTACAGACATGTTTGAATCCTTTTAATGAGAGATAAATGTAATGCTCCAAAAATTCTAAATATTTCTGGAAAGGGAAATACTAGATAATGTTAAATTTTAAGCTTTCATAGCCTCTACGGTATCATAGATTTAACATTATCAATATTACTTCTACTGATAATGGACCAAAATTATCAGACACATGTATAGTCTCTTCTGCTAGAATGGAATATATGCAAAATCGTGCAAATGAAAAAAAAAAAAAAACAACAGGACTTATGGGAAAAATGTTTTGGGCACACCACTCAAAAACTTTGTCAGTGACTCATTAAAAAAAGAGAGAAAACTAATAAAATGGTAGCATCATTTTACACTTGAAAAATGGTTAAGAAATATATAAATACTACAGTAAATGTCACATTACCTTGAAAAAGATCTGAAGTTTCCTTTTGAAGTGAGCCTCAGAAGGGTTTAGCTAATATGTTATTGTAAAGGGGTAGAAGGAGTGCTACATGAAATTAGACAGAAAGTTGTAAACTAGATGTGGAAGTGGTGGCATACACCACAGGTGGAGAGCAAGATAACAGGTAGATGACTGAGGTACATGCACAGTGCACTTTGTATACTCCTAAGCAGCTCAATTCTACTGCATGAAGTTTTCTACATTCACTTGTGTTTCTTGCAGATGAACTTGTGCATAAGCAATTGAAAAATTTGCATTATGCAAATTGCTTCCTAATATTTCAATCACATTAAAACAAATTCATGTTTTCAAAACAAGTGTTATAGCAAAACTGCCTCTATCATCTTCTAGCGGAATGAAAGAGAAACCAGGACAGAACTCTCAGCCCTATCAATGCAGGATCATCCTAGCACAGTTTGCATTTGACTCTTTCATCCTAAATAAAGTCTGTTTTATCTACATTTTACATTTCTTAAGAGCAACAGATATTCAATAGCATATCCAGGAGCCTTTTCTCCAACTATATTTAATATAATAGGACTCAATAAATACTGTTTATTAAAAAGCCCAGTGGTATATTATAATATACTACTCCAATTGTGTAGTATTTGGGTGCTAAGGTAGCAGGGGTAAAGTGTAGAAATTACATTGTGAACCAAAGACATTGTAAGTTCATCGTGGTTTTAAATAGAGTTTAACAATAGAGACCTCAAAATTTGTATGCACATTTATGCATCTAATAAATTACACCATAGCTACACATCTAATAAAAAAATAGGTTATGTTAAATACCCATGACCCTACATAACATTGAAATTTACTATATCTTAATTTTGAGTTCTCTTCCAAGTTGTTTAATGTACCCCAATAGTTTTGCTTCTTGGCTTACTATAAATTAAATGGATATATAGGTCTTGATTACAGTTCCACATTCTAGTTATTTTTGGTCATTTAAGAACAGATCTGCAGCAGTGGGTTGCACAAAAATTAACCATTTACTGAATACCTCCAATATGCAAATCTCTGTTCAAAATCATATTCAATATATTGTTTTAAAACCTGCTCCTTTTTATATAACCTATTTAGTTAATTATTTAGTTAATTAACAAACCAATCTCATTGGCCGTATTGGTATGTATTTATAGTCGTTGTTTAAACAACAAATTTATTTTTCCTCCTCAAGTTTCGTACAGGTCAGCTGGGGTCTCTTTCCTGCTCTGTCATCATCCTCACTCCAACACTGAGAATAACAGAGCTACCATTACATGGAACATCGCTGGTCACAACGACAAAGAAAAATCATGCACCGTCGCTACAAGTTTTTGCCCAAGAATAACACTCGTTACTCTGCTCACATTTCATTGGCAAAAGCATGTCATGTGGCCACACCTAGTTCCAAGCGGGTATGGAATTTGCCCTTCTGCCATGGGCTGATAGGGCGGGAATGCCAAAATACCTGTGAGTAGTTATAGTAACATCCATCAACTTAATGTTTTCTAAAGTTCTTTGTATTTATTAAATTCCATGGTTATTTAAAAAAAAAAAAAAGGGAGGGGCACTTTACATTTAATGTGTGAAACTTTTGAACTTTGTCAGATTATTTAGTTTGGACATTTTTTTCATATGAAATAGATATTGTAGAAATGGACCATATCACATCATTCAAAAATTCATTATCAATCACAGTAAAAATTTCAAAAGATTAAAATTTGATATAACTATCCAACCAGAATTTTAATAGTTAAAAGTGAAGAAAAAATTTCTTTTTTTATTTTGAATGCTATTCAGATAACACAAAAACACATAACCTTAATTGTTTCAATGGAAGTAGGAATTGTGTGCAATAAAAGAAAATAAATACGTTTAGAAACTCGTAAGTGTTAGGAAAGCTTTATAGTCATGAAATAGCTAAAGACTGATGTTAGTGGAAAAACATGGGACGATCTCCATTAACGTGCCCTCATTCTAAATGTACAGACTCACATGTCAGCCATGGACTTTCCATGCCTGGTCAGATTTGTCTTCTTCAGTTACCACTCAGTTACTAACATAACCAGACTCAGCACCTCCTCCCCAGCATGGCTTGGCTGTCACATGTAAAAGTGATCTGGTTTGTTTAAACAGAATATTTTCTTAATGTTCTCTTTGTTATTATATATCATAGCAGAGAGCTGTGAGTTAATAAACCAGCATTTAGCCACTGCCCACATGTCAAAATAGGTCATAGAACCTTCAAGGGAACATCAAATCAAAAGATCGATAATATCACCATAGCTTGTACCATACATTTTGGAATGTGACCACTCTGCCTTTTGGTCCATTGCCAATATATTCTGTCTCCTGTAAGTCTCATATTTTTGAGTATTCAGCTTCCCTCTCCAACCTGATTAAAAACTTTTTTAGCACAGAAACCAAGCTGTGCACTTTTGGGGGGTTCAACCACAATATCTAATACAGTGTTGAGTACACACACTGTAAGTCCTCTGAAACATTTTTTGTCTTGTGACACATATTTAAAACACAGGGAAGACAGAGAACTTTTATTTCTTCATTTGAAAAAAATATCTTTGAGCAGCTACCACAGATCCTGCACTGTATAAAGTTTGGGTAAACAACAGAAAACCAGCTCTAAAACCTAGATCAGTGGTTCTCAGTCAGGGTCAATTGTCTCTCCTATGGGCATTTGGCAATGTCTAGACATAGTTTGGGTTGTTACAATTGAGGTGGGGATGCTGTTGGTATCTAGTGGATAGAGGCAAAGGATGCTACTAAACAAAATGCGCAGAACAGCCCCACAACAAAGAATTAGCCAGCCACAAATGTCAATTGTACCCAAGTTGAGAGACTCTGCCCTACAGTGGAAGAATCAGAGTGAAAAAACAGTTTTAATACAAACAGACTAAGAATGATGACTTCTTTTCCCATTATTCTTAAAGTCCATGATTTCAATATTTGTATTTCATTAAACAGTGTAACACTGACAATGACAACTTTAAATATAGACACATAACAAAAACAGACATATAACTAACTTCTAAAGGAGTTAGAAGACAATGGTTACTGAGAAGATTTTTGTGGATGGAGATATAAACAGTTATTTTTATTATTTCCTTAAAATAGAATTAGCATCTTCCTCACTAACAGAAATATAAAGAAGATAATAGTAAGTAAGGTAAAGTTTAGAAAAGGTATATTTGTACTGCAATTGTATTTCCAAAATCCCAATAACTACCAGGGCTATTCCACACCTTGAGATCTACTCAAGACTGGCTAAAACTCAAATTCTCTTTGCTCGAGGGTCTTGAATAGAAAAATAATCCTCAATAATTTCATGTGTAAAAATAAATATAGCACAATAATGATGTTTCAAGAGAATAAATAATTTCCAGTTCATGTACAGGGATTTTTTTAACAAGATAGAGATGAATTATATATAATAAAACATGAGAATTTTATAGCCTATTCTTGCCAGTACTCCAAAGTTCATTTTCAAAATGCTGTGCGCAGTAGTTTAATGCAAACTGGTATTTACTTGACAGTAAAAATCTCCACTATTTGAGGGCCTAGAGGTGGAGAACCTCCTGGGCACAACCTAATTGTGTCTAACCCAATGGAACAGGTGCCAAAACACCCAATTTATGTCTATTACTGTAAAACTTCAATAAAATGTTAACTCTTTATGCCTATCAGAGCCTCAAAGAATTAATAATAAAAAGTTTCAAGGATATCGATCACACCTTTGCTGTTGAGACTAAGAAACCTATCTTTGTAAGTTTGCTTCTCTCTCTCTCTCTCTTTATATATATATATATTTAATATATATATATAATTTATATATATATATTACATATATAATTATATATATAATTTATATATATATATTATATATATAATTATATATATATATATATAATTTTTTAACTGTCTCTGAGAGTATAGACACAGGGTATATCCTTCTTTCGTTTTCTTTTCTATCTCACCTAGAGTAGAATTAGCAAACTCCTCATCTCTCTGTCTTTATATTTGTTAATCTGTTTTCATATTTTACCCCGAGCCTTTTTTTCTTCTTTAGTGATATGTCTCTTTCACTCTAATTGACCATTGTTAAGAACTAAGCAGATTTTTTTTCTCATTTTAGTAATTGAATTATTTTACATTTCATTTTAAATGTTCATGCATTCCTCACTTAATTATTTTACCTATAATTTCCAAAAGCCTATTATATTTCTGGTTCATGTTAAGAACTACGAATATGACAATTAACAAAAAATATATTGCCTGTAACCTTTCTATGCCTTATAGTCTTTGGAAAAGATACACACGTAACCTGAAAAAGATGTTACAATGTGATAAGCTCTTCTATAGCAGAAGTAGAGTTCTATGAGAAATCATAGAAGAGGCAACTATGTTAGCCTCAAAGGAGTTAAATCTTGAGGAGAATTGCCAGATGTGTTGACATCTAGGCTTAAATGTGGGGAATTAGGCAAAATTGCCCTACCAGGCAATGGAGAATGGTTATTCAAAGTGTTGGAAACAGTATTCAAAGAGTGACATGATCAGATGTGTATTTTCAAAATATCACTTTCTTTTCCATCAATACTGCAGTGAGGCAGAATTGGAAGCAAGGAGGCCAGCCAGGAGACTCTTACAGTTGTCACTTCATGAGACAATTTTCACTTGCAAGAGAAAAGAAGCAGAGGAAATTTGAAAGAGATGAATGTAATTATTGTTAGTTGGGGATAAGAGTGAAAGAGCTGAGACCGATGCCATGGTCTCTGACTCAGTCGATTAGTAGATGGTGGTACATTTCCTTGAACTGGAGAGCAGGGGAGGAGGAACAGGAGCACAGAAGTTTGGGGGGCAGGAGAAAGAACAGGATGAGTTCTGTTTTAACCACATTCTATTTGAGTTACCTTGGAGTCATCCTCCCGGAGGGGCCCAGGGGAACAGTTGGCTATATAAGTGTGTAACACAGGAGGAAGCAGTACAGTAGATAAACTTTGTAGATACATTATTTTTTTCTTAATGGAATGAATATATTGTACATATATTATGCTAATTTTTTTCCACTATAATTCCAGAAGTAAAGGATCTTTAGCCCAGTCCTTGATATGTCATCAAAGGCTTTGGAGATTTTCCCTTTATCATCATAAACATGCATTTCTTATTAGTGTCTTTGTCAAAAAGCTTAAATCAAAATTACTTTATTAATCTCTTACATTTGTGTAGTCTTTCACAGTTTACTGAAGTTCTTTCCCATACAGCTCCAGACAACATTTCAAGTCTATGAGCTGGCATTAGCAAAGCAGCCTAAGGCCAGGAAACCAGGATAGAACCACAGACCAGGAGTTCTAATGAGGTTGCTGCAAGTATTTATTCTGGGGTCACAGCCAGTGTTCAGAACCAGAAGTCACAGAGTTAACCAAGCCAAAGCCCAAGCTCGAAGCCAAGAGCCAGAGCCAAAGCCATGGGCAAAGCCAAGAAGCAGTCACAGGATTAGCACATCAGAACAAGTCCCAGAACTGCTGTTGAACCCATTGTCCTCCCTCAGGCCCTGTGTCCTTTGGAGGCATTCTCTCTCCAGGGACTGGCACTCACAGAGGAATGCAATCCATGAGGTGGGAATGGGGTATCTGAGGATTTTCCCTGCCTTTAAGGGAACTTCGCTTTGAAGAACACACCCAAAATCCCACCTGAAGCATTTATATTATCTTCTGCACATTTTTTTTTAAAGACAGGTGAAGTTATTTTATTAGAAAAAACAACTTTGAGCTTTATTTATAAATTTATTAAAACTCCTGGATGTAAAAAAAGTTTTACATTAAATTAAAAATAATAGGAAAAAATATAATGATTCCAAAACCATTTGGATTTCTTTCAAAGAATCTTAAAAATAAAAAATCTCGAATTCTATTTTGACAGCTTATGTTAAGATTTCCCTCATTCACTCTCTTCTGAGGAACTTCAGTCATAATCTCTAAATTCATTTCTTTTCTCTTTTTCAGCTTTGATATATCCAAAAGACCCTAAGATGCACCTACTTTCAAAACCTAATCTTTTGCTAAACCTGTATTCTCAGAAATAAATTTAGTAGAATACATTTGTCTTTTTAAGTATAATTTTGAATAGATAGTACATTCACATGGCTCCATAATTTTAAAAGTACATTTAAGAAGTATACAGTGAAACTTTCATTCCCAGTTCATCTTCTCTGTTTAGTTGCACATTACTCTCCACAAAGATAACCATTGTCATTAATTTCTAGTTATCCCTTCAGAGTGTTGTTATGCACATATAAGCACTAACAAGTATGTGTTCTCATTTCTCCTTTTTCTAAGTGAAACATAGCATGATAAGAACATTGCTCTGAATCTTGCTTTTTTCCATGTAAGTGTAGATTTCTCAGTTCCTTTTAGAGTTGCATAGTATTCTACTGCATAAGTGTACCATAATTTATTTATTCAGTCATTTAATCTAGACAATTAACAGAGACACTTAATTTTCAGTCTTTTACTATAAAAAACGATGTAGCAATGTATAATCTTTTCATATATTATTTTGCTTATTTGCAAGTATGTTTGTAGGAAAAACTGCCAGAAGTGAAATCGATGAGTTAGAATATATTTGCATTTATAATTTTAAGAGCTATAGCCAATTAACCTGCTATAGTATCATACTCATTTCCACTTCCCTCCCCAAAGCTTCACCAACTGTGACTTTTAATAAGTTCTTAGACTTTTGCTAATCTTTAAGTGAAAAACTGTGGTCTTTGATATACTTTAACTATTTTTTCTTTTATTGTGGGTGTTATTGCATATCTTTTCATATTTTTAAGAGCCAAAAGGGTGTTTTCTGTTCAAAACCTTTGTCCATATTTCTTTAAGTTGTTAGTATTTTGAAACTGTTGATTTCTCAAATATCTTTTTTAAATTGAGATATAATTGATGTATAACATTATATTAGTTTCAGGTGTACAACATAATAATTCATGAGTATATATAGAGAAATGATCACCATAGTAAGTTTAGTTAGAATCCATCTCTATACAAAGATGCATTTGTGTGTGTGTGTGTGTGATGAGAAAGAACTTTTAAGATCTAGATATATTTATGACATTAGCCCTTTTTCTACAATGTGAGTTGCAAATACTTTTCCCAGAGTTTTGTTTATCTTTTGACTCATATATGTTCTTTTTGGCAATGCATAAATTAAAAAAAAATTATGTGTTAAATTTATTAATATGTTTTTGGCTTCTAAAATAAAGTCAAAACATATCTATACTTCAACATGACAAAAAAATATATCTTTTTCTCCCAATCTAGCATCATACTTATTTAAAATACATTAAGTATAGGAAGGAAACAAATGTGATCAATATCATCACTATGATTAACATTGTATGAAAGGTACTGACGAATGAAATTAAAAAAAAACTTATTCTATTTTATATGGAGATTAAAGATATACCTAGGCATAACTACAAAAAATTTGCAAGACTCATATGAAGAAATCTCTTAAATGCTACTGAATGACAAAAAAAGATTTCAACTAAAGGAAAGACATACTATTTCCTTGGACTAGAAGACCCTACTTCACAGATATGACAATTTGTCTTAAGTTAACGCATACATTTTCTGTACAACCCTCCCAAAAATAGCAACTGGTTTTTTGTGTGTGTTTGTTTGTTTTATTTTATTTCATTTTTTATTACTTTGTTTTAAGAACTAGACATGATGATTATAAAATCTGTGTGGAAAAATAAATATATAAGAATATTCAGGAAAAGATGTAAAAGAATAATAAAGGTAAATTAGCTACGCAAAATATTAAAATACATTCTGAATCCTCAATAATTAATAGTATTGTCAAATAAATACTAACAGACTAGTAAAATGTTATAATAAATCCAAAACCAGATCCAATATATACAGAAATTTATATATGATGATAAAGATGGCATCTCAATTCAATGGATAAAGGTGAACTATGCCATAAATGCTGCTAGGACACCTTGATGATCACCTAAGACAAAATATTGTATCCATACTTCATATATTCCAAGTATCAGGTACATTTAAAAGCATCGATGTTCCTAAAAATAAATAAATAAATAAAAGAAGAAAGGAAGGACAAAAGGGAAGGAGAGATAGAAGGAGTGAGGAGGGAGGGAGGATGGGAAGGAGGGGAGACTAGGGCACTAAAAACGCATTATAGGCGGATTGTTTTATAACCTTGAAATGAGAAAGACTTCTAACTGTGAAACTAATATACATTTTAGTATTTTTAAAAATAATCTTTACAATTCTAAAACATTAAGGAGAAAAAAAATTGGGGGAGGATAATAAAATGTCAGGTGTCAAACCTCAAGCAAACATTCTTTTATAAAAAAAAAAAAAGAATAATCTCTTTTCTTTCAAGCAGAAAGATGTATACCAGAATATCAAAGGACTATAAAGACTGAGAAGAAATTGGATTTTAAAGGTCCTCTAACTGAAACATACACAAAAAAGATTCTAAGTGACCTCTCCAGTTAAGTATATTAAGCCCTTGTACATTTTAAAAAGAACATGGATTATAGTGATTTATGGTCAGATGACACAGGTTCAAGTTTCTATTCCCCTACTTACTAACCATGTGACCTTGGCAAAATTGTTTAATCTTTCTAAAATTTAATTTTCTAATTAGCAAATAAGATTAATAGGATAATTCCTGTCAAAGTCAACAATTTATTGTTTTGATCAAATAATCTACTATTAAAATACTTCATAATCTATAAAAACTATACGAATGTTTATTGTTATTTATGTTAAGCGCTTAAACACAACAGATGTATATCTATTTTAATACCGGCAATTCAGATTAATCAAGCATATGGAGATACTCTATACAGCATCCTAGCAGTCTTGGAATTTAGAGTAGAAGTTAGAGCAAGTTTATTATTACCCTTGAAACTCTGCTTTATTGATTTGAACCTTATTATTTAAAACTAAACTAGATGAATACGTAGAAAAATCATTACTCTAAATGCCAGAGGTCAATGGATAGAAGTGAGAGCAATTATACCAGGAATTGAGACACAGGTAAATTCCTGATGCCCATCACTGAAACCAGTCCACTAGCAGAGCAAATAGCAGAGTCTTGGCAGGGGCAGCTGAGCTACAGAAGAAGCAAAGAAGACTGCCATCTTTCTTCTCACTCTGAGCCGCCACTCATGCGTCCAAGCCTCTCCAATAACAGCTTCCAAAGGGTCATGCTGATGGAAAAATGGAAAATAATGGACTCTTCTCCTCTCTTGGTCTTAGTACCATGGAGGGTGAAACTCTCACATAAAATGTGTGGCACATTCTGACAAGAAAAAAGCATTTTCAAATAGGGATGCTAGGAAGGGAAAGTGGTTTTTGGTTTTGGTTTTGCTTTGGAATCTTAACGCTGATAGGCAGGCAGAGCCATTTCAATCCAGGAAGCCCCATGTAACAATACCCACATGGACTCTTTATTTCTAGGAAAATAAAAATCATTTGCTGAAAATGGTTAGTCCCATCATCTGCAATGAAAAGGGTATATAGCTTACTCTACATACCTACATATTTCAAAGGACAGAGTATATTCTGATCTAACTGTCTATTCTCAAGAACACACACACACACACACACAAAAAAAAAAAAACGAAAAAGAAAAAACACTCTTTCATATCCCAAAAAATGAGAAAAAAAAATCTTTTGTGATCTAGAAAAATTTTTTGACCAAACTGTTATAAATCCTTTCACTATGTTGCTCAGCTTTTACACCATAGAGTCTGCTCTTTTCTTTAAGGTCCACAATTTTAGAAAATTTTTCTTCTGTTTATTTGCTCAAAGGATGACTTTTTATCAATTGCACTACTGAGTAGTCTGCAACAAAATTCTATATGGGACTTAACTTCCCTAAATATGCTCTGCAGATTGTTCATGTTTGTGTCTCCGCCTAGAATGATTAGGTGTTGCTCTAACCTGAGGGTTCTGCCTCTTAGGTCAACCTACTGCCACTGGCATGCTGGAGTTCACTTGCACCACTTGCCAGAATTCATTATGTACATCCTCTCCCCACCCCAAAAGCAGTGACATCATGGTGGCAACTTGAAATCGGCCATGGTAAGAATATTTATACCATGGAAATTGGCAAAAACTGAAAGTCAACTCCGTCACCCCCCACCCCTAAGAAAGCCAGTTAGTCATTTTCCAGCACACCCAACTATAGTAATTTTCTCTCTTGGGGCCACTGTTCTCTGACCAGTGTGATGAAAGTGACAACTTAAACATATTTTGGTAGGAAGATTTGCAACTTACTTGAAATAGTACCTACTCATACCAAAATATAAAAATCTTGTTGAGTCAGGTATAATACTAATTGACATTCCCCAGAAGCAGGACCTTGAGCTGTTAACTATATAATCACTTTATGGCACTATTGGGAACCTATTCTTGAAATCGTATTTCTTGCTGGCACAAATTGACTCCAGTCTTTTTTGTAGTGAGTGGTTTGGTTTTTGTTAACTTCTCCCAAAGCACTAAGATCTCCAGGATTTAGTGGTATCTGCTGAGGCTGAAGTTGATCAGCTGAGTGAGTACAGCCAGATACAAGAAGGTATCATAGTATGACTATTTTCCATGCCCTTTTATTTGCAGCCAACTGGAAGTTCAGATGATAAGTTACAAGACTTAGAGTGTGGAAAGTGAAGAGATGGAGAGACAGGACAGCTGTTGCTCAGGGATCAACCCATTAACTCGAAACCATTGTTCTGGGCCAACAGTATAGAGAAAATGTTGGTGCAAAGAGGATTATTTTTTCCCATACCTTACCTCCTTTCCCTCCTTCTGGCTTTCAGCAGGTATGGTGGTGGAATAGCACAAAACACTATCCCTCCCAGACGCCAGACAATTTGAAATCTGCTTTCAGTACATTACGTCCCTTCTAAAATTCATACGTTGAAGACCTAACCCTCAGTACTTCATAATGTGACTTTTTGAAGAGAGGACCTTTAAAGAGATATTTAAGCTAAACTGAGGTTATTAGACTATGCCCTAATCCAGTATCAGTGGTGATCTTATAAGAACAGGAGATTAGGATAAAGATGAAAATACACAGAGGCACCATGTGAAGACACCAGAAGAAGACAACTATCTACAAGCCAAGGATAGAGGCCTCAGAATAAACAAACTTGATTACTCCTTGATCTTGGACTTCTAGTCTTTAAAACTGTGTGAGGAAAAAAAAAAATTGTTATTTAAGCCACAGAAAAGTACCCAGTCTGTGCAGTCTGTGGTATTTTGTTATGGCAGCTTCAACAAACTAATGCAGCATTCTTCTTTGTTATCAACTGAATTTTGCACACCCCTCCCCACCCCCAACCCACCACATTCATATAGATAAGTCCTAACCCTCATTGTGAGTATATTTGGAGATAGAACCTTTAGGGAGATAATTAAGTTTAAATGAGGTCATAAGAATGGGGCCTTCATCTGATAGAACTAGTGTCATAAGAAGAGGAAGAGACACCAGCAATTTCTCTCTCTCCACTCACACACAGAGTAAAAGCAATATGAGGACACAGTAAGAAGGTGCTATCTACAAGCCAGGAAGAGAGAGGCCTCATCAGCATTTTGTTAGCATCTTGATCTTGAACTTCCAGCTTCCAGAACTGTGAGAAAATAAATTTTTGTTGTTTAAGCCACCCAGTGTGTGCTTTGTTGTTACAACAGCCAGATCTAACTAAGACACTCTTCCTTTGTATATTATTAAATAAATGCAGTTACTTGTGAGGCTAAATCTAAAATGAAATCTGAGAAGAAAATAATGCCAATTTGTTTTTCTGAAAAGTCAAGTATATTTCAAACGAGAAACAAACAAGAAAAAGGTTACATATAATACTTCACTACCCCATGATTTTCAGCTACCAAAGGCTTGATTCTCAAAATTAGAAACATAAAGATTAGAGAGACTTTTAGTAACTGGTAGACAGTGACCCTAAAAGAGGCTACCTAGTCTGCTCATGAGGCATAATTCTTCACTTAAGTCACACAGCAACATAGTTATTTAAGAGGAAACATGAATACTTCCTGGCCACTAGGTTATCATGTGGTTTACCAATGTCAGAGTCATTCAATGCATGGTGAGTTCCCGTGATGTCCCCTCCCCATACACACACACACACACACACACACACACACACACACACACTGCACTCTGAAGACTCCACAACTGAATCGGTGTCTGACACTGTAGAGGAAATTAGAAAGAGAGCTGTACTGGGCCTTTTTCTTAGCCCACCTTCATCCTTTTCAAACCTGCTCTGTACCTTGGGAACTGACCAGTGAGGATGGCATCAATGGATTCCCTTTGCCCTCCAGCTATGGTTGGGTTTACCATCAGAGTATATCTGAGGACTAGAGAAGAGTAGGGATATAGTATTTATTCCCCTGGCTGTCCTGACCCTTTCCAGATCACTGAGGATTGACTGTGTTTTCTATTGCAGATCACAGCTCCAGTCAATAGTTCCCTCCATTAAAATACCCTCTCTGTAATCTCCCTTTCTTCTTGGCCCTTTAGGCCTAGGTTGTAAAGGCTCCCTTTTATTGCTAGTGATAGCTGCTACATCAATCTTCATTTATTTGCCTAAATATTTCCCACAGTTTTATAAATGATCACTTTACGAAACTCTCCTGAGTTAGTTTGAGTGAGCCATCTTTTTTCTGTCAGGACTTTGACAGGTAAAAGAGCCAGTGAAGATCAAGGATGTAGCGTAGCCAAATGACACCAAAGTCTCCCAACTCTTCTGCACACCTCCATCCCAAGTCACTATGCTCTAATACATTCCCACCTCAGGGTCTTTGTGCTTAGTATTTTCTCTTCTTAAGAGGCGTTTCTATTTTTCTTCACTTGATTGCCTCCATCTCATAATTTCAGAAAATCCTTTTCAAAGAGCCCTTTTCTACATGAAAGAGGTTCTTCTCTTCCCTTGTCATTGCTCCATTTCATTTCCGTCTAAATCAGAATTTGAATATATTGCTTATCACCCACTTCTATTCAGGTTCCAAGAGATTAGGGATCATGGCTTACCACATCTCTAGTGCCCACAACTGTGCCTGGGACATAGTAGGTTCTCAAGAATTATAAACATCTACTTATCAATCATTCCTACTCCTTTCTTCTCCTCATCTGCACAAATACACACTCTCTCTATCTCTGTCTCTCTGTCTCTCTCTCTCTCTCTCCACCAGGCACTTACACCTTTACGATTATTAATAATCCATTTTAATAGCTAATTTCTACAGGCTGCTTTAGATGATGTTTGAATTGGATTACATATTAGAATTGGAAAGGGGGCACTGGGCGTACTATCTACTCCTTAGCCCAGATCTTTCAGCTCCCTAAAAATATCTTTGTACTAAGGCAACAAGGTAATAAATTATTACTAACATGAAGTTCTTCACTCCCAGAGAGAGACTTGGGCACTGGAGAGAAATAGTTTCAATCATTGATTCATTGGGCCAATTTCTATTTCTTTAAATTAAAAAAAAAAATGGTACATCAATAGAAAGTTTAAAGGATAATGATGGAACACTTAATATTAAATGAAAGAAAAACCAAGGAGATGTGGATGAGATTTGAAAGACTTTGACGTCCACGTGAGGAGGGATTTGGTCTTTTGCCTTTCACCTAGAATACATAATTAAGATGACTTTGGCTCCAATGGGGCACATGGGAACTGTGGAAGGATTGAACATTTTAAGGATTTAGAACATGTCTACAGTTGTCTCTGCCTTAATTACATAAGGGGAAAGCTTTTATTTTAACTCTCGCCAAGGAAACCCTAGTCATGAAACTTTTTATTTGACAAAATGTTTACTCTCACAGGAAAGAGGCAGGGTTGTGCACAGTTGATGAGCCAACACTGAAGTGCTTATACGTGAGCAGAGGGAGAGATCCAGGGAATGGGCATGGAAAAGTTGCCAAAATTATCATGACATCAGGGTCATAGATCAAATCTGTGACCTTCATGCAAATCTTGGGAAAGTCGTGTTTACAAAACACATGGCACAATCATGAAACTTCTAAAGATATTCTCCAAACAGTCATATATTCCAAACTGCTAAATTGTCTCACAATGAATAAAATGTTAATGTTTCCAAGACTTTGAAAGCAAACATGCTTATATATCCAAATTTCAGTTACAGAGAAACCCTTGTCCTAAACGAACTGTGCATACCTTTCCTTTGCACCAACTGTCAAGCAGCTGAAAGATAAAGACAAACATGAAGAACAAAGCACAGCACTGGAGCTAAGAGAGATTTGATTCATGTTCTGAGAATCCATGCCACTTCTGAATGCTATGAGATGTTTACTATTCATGAAGGACACAGGGAGTGCACATTGATTGTGATCTCACTCAAAAGTCTCTCACATCCAATAAAGTGGGATGCATTTAGGAGGTCTGGTTGAGAATGGCTGAGACCAGTCTATCAGTTTGACTCCTCTGGAAGTTCTTAGATAATCTTGAATGGTTATAAATAGTATTACTTGACAATAAAAACCTCCTTTTGCTATGCTAGATGGATGAAGACAAATAATATATGCACAATGATGGTGGCAAGGGTAGGAATTCACCAGCCTTACAGTCTAGTCTCAGTCCATCCTGAGCTCTGAATCCAGAACACTTGAGCTCTTTTCCTCAGTCCCTTGATTCAATTTCATTTGCTACCATGTAAAAGTCATTTTTCTAGAAGATGGGAAATACCAAAATAAATAAGAAATTCACTATGTAATAATGATTCTAGCCCAATCATAGTAACATAAATTAATACCTACAGAATAAGAAACATTCGAATTAACTATGTAATGAGTCACTAAGTTTTGAAGCCCAGTGAAAACAGAGGATTTGTATATTCAAACTCCCTATGTTTAGCTCATAAAAGACAGTACAAGCTAAACATTGTTTTTTACTGTCGATTTTACTATTTATTGATTGTTCACATATGTTTGACCCTTAAGGGGGGGTACAATTTTTATTCTTATACAAATGTGATTCTAACTAGGACCAACCTGTATTTCCATAAGATATAAGCCATAACATTTCTGGAGAAAATAAAACATCATTGAAATCATGTAGCAAACAACACACCCATGAAAACTTATCAATTGTTATTGTGGCAGGGCATTTAAAATTCCATTCTCCTTTGATTTATATTCCCAAATGATATTGTAAGTTCTTAGAAGACAAAAGTCTGAGATTTATACTTATGAAATAAGGGTACCTATCATGGAAATTTAAACACACTGCATGACCCAAAAAAACTTTCCTACAGTGTTAGATTCTCAAGTGAGCTAACATCCACCAGTACAATCTCTGATTAAGGTGAAATCTCTGATTAAAGAAAAACTATTAAAGTAAGTCAAAAGAAGTTTAATTAATATGGAAGGAAAAATTTATTTAAAAAAATTTTAAAGGATAAAAATCCTGAACTATGTCTATATGTATATTACTGAGTCACCAGCACCTAGAAAAGTGGCACCCTTTTATTTTTATTCAATGAGTTAATGAATTAATC
Source organism: Pteropus medius (assembly GCF_902729225.1). Taxonomy (NCBI): domain Eukaryota; kingdom Metazoa; phylum Chordata; class Mammalia; order Chiroptera; family Pteropodidae; genus Pteropus; species Pteropus medius. The sequence goes on along the minus strand of NW_024354875.1, from coordinate 11,791,604 downwards.
TTTAGTCTCCCTCTCTGACAAAATGTTGAGTACAAAGAGCCTCAGATATCAAGCAGTTTGGCCATGTCCCATGAAAGGAATCACATGATTTGTTTGGCTCAAATGACAATATGAAGTCATCCAGCCATCATTCACATATATAAAACAGAGAGTGAGTGATGAGGGGAAGAAAATGAGGAAAAATAATAAACTTCATGGAGGAGTTATTATGTGTTAAGCATTGTACTAGGTCCTTTATATAAAAGGTCTTATTTAGTCCTTAAACATCTCTATAAATTAGATACCATATTTACTCTATGGATTTAAAAAAATGAGTAATAAGTATAATAAGTAGACTCATTCAAAAGAAAGAAAAGTGAAACAGCGTTGTTCAGATCAAAGATATAAAACAGAAAATAAATTTTCCTTCAAAATATTGACTTACTAATTAAACACTTTTATTAAAAATAAAAAGCAAAATGCTTACTACGAAATGTATGTGTGTATTTGTACACATATGTACATTTCCACTGTACGATAAAATTAAAGTACTCCTTGGAAAATATAATGAACAAATCCAAAAACACTGTTTTACCAAAACCTCCTATAACTGATCTCAGTTTTATTTCAGAAGAAATGCTCTCTAAGGAGAAATAAAATAAGTTTTGGTTTCAACAGTCATTGTCTTTTTATGCTGTTCATAACAAATTGGGCTAATTGTTGAATGTGAGAGGCGATGGTTTTATGATACATATGACTGCCCCAAAATTATTGGTTGCTAAATTTGTCATCTTTAACCAACAAGTTAGAAGAAAGAGATGATTCTCAATGTGGAATTCCCTAAGTTCTTTGCAATCCTCATGTGAATCTGCAACAGGTAACCCCAGTTATCAATTACACAAACTTGAAACACTGAAAGAGTTTCAAATATCACATAACATTTTAATATTTAATATGTATTTTAAGCATATCAATTTCTGCATATAAAGAGTGACTAGCACATCATGCATTACAATGTCATACTAGCTCTGAGGAACAACAGCTTTCAATTTAAAGAATAAAACACCCTCCAGCTGAAGAAAATTCTCACATTACAATATGTTTAAAAGAATCTATTCCAGTTGTGGTTGGTTGTCTATGAGAAATCTTTTTCATAGGGGGAAAAAATTGAGCATTCCCATGTGAAAGTCTTTCTTGCAAGAGAAAAAAAACTGTATGTTGCATTTTATACAAACTAGGTGAATTCAAAATGATGGATCATTTCAAAAATATTCATTATACTATTTACTTACATAAATGTGGTTGTATAAAAAGTAAAAGAGGAATGCATTCACAATTGGTTTAAGTAATTTTCTCTTGGCAAACCACCATATAAAACAGGGGCGTCATGGCGCCACAGAATTCTGAATTGTGGTGGAGCATCATCAGTACACATGGCATTAATCTTTGTCTCGTTGCAGGAGACACCCTTGCTTGCATTAGCAGGCTGCTTCTTAAATGTAAGATGGTGTAATGTAACTCAGGTTTAAATAACACAATAAATAAGATCTATTCCTCTTTAGTCTTTTTCACCGATCTCTTCCAAGACTTCTTTGTTAAAGTGCTTCATTGTTTACACATTTTAATGTAAACAACAACTTCTTGAGGGTAGGAGAGAAAACTTTTCCAAATGAGCATGATAAAGGAAGAAACTCAGAGGTTATTATTAAATTATTTTTATTTAATATGGTAAGCAATTAAGAAATTTTTTAATCAGCATATGTATGTGAACATGGCATAATTACTCTATTTTCGTATATGTCTTTTAACAAACCGACGGTCCCAATATTTTGGAAATCTCACTGTTTTATATCATTTCACGCTCCCCATAACAAGGCAAACATTTAGCTGTCTTTAATGTCTTCTAATTAAATACTCAAAACATTCTTAAAGTATTCTTTTTCCAAATATAGACTTATTTTAAAATAAGACTTTTCCAAATACATTTTTCTATCGAACTGAGAGGCTTTCAGAAACTGTCCCCACTGAATATAATGACTATTTAAGGGAACAAGCTATTTATGTGGAAATATTAAGAGGGATGATTTTGATAACCCACACTCAAGGCCAAAATAAGGATCATTGGGACTTTTACTGAGAAAGTTAATGGAGACCAGGCCATTGGCAAATGACCTTGAAATCCCTCGATGTAGCCTCAAATTGGCTTCAGCACAAGCTTATTATTAATGCAGACAGTTAGTTTATACCATGAAAAGCACATGGTATCTCTCTCTGAAACCATAGCTGTCACTCAGGCATCCCCATATATAAATATAAGCATCAATGTAACAGCACTTTTACATATTTTTAATAAATATCATGTTTATTAATCAGTATTTTATACTGCCTAAGAAAATTAGAATTGATCTACTTAATAGCAACTTTACATATATATTAAAAAACTATCATGTAAAGATATTTAAATGAAGCATGTTACCTTATAATGCTTGAATCAGATTTTAAATTGTATTTTCCTCTCTGATTTGTAATGCCCCAGAGATACATATCAAAACCCTTATTTTAGATATCTCAACATGTTATAATTATTTTTCCTATTGTTTTTGAAAATGGATATGATATAATTCAGAACTCGCACTCACACACACACACACACACATCTCACTCACTCACTACCCAATCAGAAAGAAATTGTTCTCTCGGTTTACAGATATGAAATCATTAGGGACTGGGTTTTACTTTAGGAAATCTGAGTACTATGTATTGTTAATGTAAAATAAAGAAATAAAGCCTGGGAAGTTAGAAGATTATTTTTTTTGGAAATACATGTTTAGAGTTTAAAAAAAAAATCTCCTAATGGTAAAGCATTAACAAATACTTTTTCATATGAATAAAATCTGTAATCAGTTAGATAAGAGCAATGTGCCTTTTTTTGGCATTTAATCAAACAATGAAATCATATACACATTTCCTGACACAAAAGACAAATGATGTAATAATCTGAAGGAGTTTCTCTATCTCCTTGGAACTTTGCATACTTGACTTGTTTTCCATATTTTGTGACTTTAAATGGTGGGAAAATTATATTAAAATGCTTGTAGCAGTTCCTCTAAACTAGCATCCTTTTTGTTTTATTGTATTTAATATAAAAGCAGCAATTATTTGATTTCAAAGTTATGAAAATATGTACCTTATGAGAAAACAAGCAATTTAAGCTTTAATTGGTGTCATTTTTCACAGAACTGGCAAGATTCTTGCATCCCTGGCACGTTGTTTTTCTATAAAACTGCGGAGCTGCCTTCAATGAATGTTTTACGAACACAAAAGTTGTTATATGAAGGTATATGCATAGATGCCTGGAAATATAAGATTTCTGGTGGGAGTTATTTACAAAAGATGTATTTCATTTGTTACTGTGCGTGGAACAACTCCTATTATTCTAAATGTTTCTCTCTTCTCAATAAGACTGTTCTTAGCTCAGGTCTATGAAACGTTGGAGCTTGTATCTAAAGTAGAAATAAAAGTGGATAGTTTGATGAGGAAAAACACAACACTTGTGAGAAAAGTGAAAAAGAAATAATAATTTTAACTGAAAAGAGACCATATTGTAATATATTGAAAGGCTAATTCCGGTTTTAGTCAGAAGACAGACAATATGGAATATACACTGGGAAGCTTGCCTTATATAAATTGTATAAATGAACCACAAACTTTCTATTTCCTGAAGTGTTGGTTTACCATGAATACTTGGACTTATTCTGTTCAGATTATACATTTTCCACATTTTTCAAAATTAGGCTTCTGAAGGATAGCAGTTTTATCTATTTATTAAGAGATTTCACAAGCTTTGCATTTCTAAGGACTTTAAATGTTTCTACACTTGAGATGTTTTTGTTTGTTTTTATTGTTTTAATGCAAATTCCCAGAGCTACAGCCAAGGTTTCCTAATCAAAAGATCAGAATTAAAATAAAAAATACATATTTCTTTTTTTAATATTTCTACCTTCCTTTTTTTAATGTCTAGATGATTCCTATGATCAGTCCATTTTGAGAAATACTACAGATGCATGGACTTTGTGCGGCAAGTCCTTATTGGGTAACTAGATTAGAATAGACAAGTATTCTTGTACTCTTTAACTTTTGTTTTATGTTGGCAATATTTATTGATAAAAAAGGCTAACATATACTGAGTGTTACTATAAGTCACACACTGCACTAACCCCCTTATATGCCTGCATCCCAACAGTCCTATGAAACAGATAATCATTCTCTCCTCTTCAAAAATGAAGGAATTCTTTTTTAGAAATTCTTTACCATGGTCACATAGCAGGTAATGAACAAGCACAAACTAGAATGCAGGTCTGTGTGACTTCTAAACACTGTTCTAGACTAGGAGATTCAAACACAAACAGAACCACCAGGGTTTTGAAAGCCTTTTTATGTTTGTCTCAAGTTAAGCATTAATGCCACCAGGGCTTTTGGGACCCAAACTATTGCTATCCCTCTCATTATTGTCATTATTAATTTGATTCCATTTTGATTCAAAATGAACCACCCAATACTGACTGAATTGCATGAGAATAAGTGTTCCACTGCTGCCACTTTCTATGAGTATTAATATTAAATGGTTTTAAATAGTTGCTCACTGGAAATAAAAGTGTGTTCAATCCATGTTTAAACTACCATTTAATAACTCACTAATCCATGACTGAGTGAAAACACTACCAAAAAATAACCGAAGATACTGAGAGAGAAATTAAAAAGATTTTTTTTTTCTAGGAAACCAAGAAATTCATTTCTAAATGGATATCAAATTATTGTATTGTACATCTTTAAAAGATAGTCTTTGATCCTGGAAGTTTCCCGTGATACTCTTAGTTTGGGTTACAGGTCTGTCCTTGGTTCTTCCCAGCACTTTGGGCTCACTCTTAGGTATGCACTAACCTGTGAACCCCTGAGGTGTAAGTCTTCTGATATTTGTCTATCTATCTCCAGATGGAGGCATATTGTTCTGGGTATACTCCGGTCCATAGTTGACAAATTTTTTCTACAAAGGGCCAGATAATAAATATTTTAAGCATTCTGGGCTGTACAATATCTGTGGCAACTGCTTAACTCTGCTACTGTAATACAAAAATGGTAATAGACAATACATAAGTAAATGGATATGTTCCAATAAAGCTTTATTCATGAACACTGAAGTTTCAGTTTCAGGTAATTTTTGTGTGACACGAAATAGTATTTTTCTTTTAATTTTTTTGCAACCATTTTATAATGTAGAAACTATTTTCGGCTCATGGGCCATATAAAACAGTCAGAGGGCCACAGTTTGCTGACTCCACCTCTAGGCAATCAATACATATTTGTTGACTGGTTGAATGGCTAGATAATTGCGAAAAATTAGTTTCTGTTTAGGCTGAACATAACGAGGCAATGCATATGATAGATGAAAGCCTGTGTCATGCCATTCAATTTCAGATTTAGAAATAATTATAAAGAACAGGAAAATTACTTCTGAAGTAGTAATTAGTAGGCAAAGTCAAAATGATTCAGGTCCACATAATTAATATCGAACTAAAGATTTCTGGAAAAATCAAGATTGTATGTAGATTGACATAAAAGAAAACTCTTTCGGTCCATCCTCACCTAAAGGCTAGGACTTTGGTGTCTTTTTAGCTGCTTCTGTGATATCTTGCTTGACATCCTGTTTGACGTATTTTGGGGGGTAAGGGAACATCTATTCTCACATTTAGCTCTCACTCTGTGCTCCTCATCTAGGCTCACAGTAATTATTTAATATTTGATCACACTGCTGCCTTGCTTTCAAAACTTTCGTAAGTGATTCTTTGCGTAGATCTGATAATTGCATTGTTGTGCTTTGACAGTTTGATTATTACTGTTTTAGGATTTAAAGTAATTTTTTATCTTATGAGAAGAAAACATCTTGCAGGACAGAATCCATCCAGGTGGATATAGGATGGTAATTGAAAGGCCAAGGTGAGAATAAGTCTGAGGCAGTGGTAGAAGTGAATGCACTTTGTCCTTGCCTGCCTCCTGAAATCCCTAGCCTCAGAAGAACAATTCAGGCCCCAGATCTGTTAATCCCTGCTAAGAGTGTTAAGCAATAAGACTTTACATTATGTATTTCATCACTTTCTAATATGGATTTCTTAAAATGGCCAGTCCTAACAGACACAATACCCTTCTCCTCTTCTGACATTGCTAAGATGCCTGAATTTCTTGGAAACTGTCAAGCCCCTGACCCTCTCCTTATTAGCTAGGCCAGGTCAATCCCATGTGCTCACATGTCATCACTTCCTCTCTCCAACCCAAATCACTCAAAAGCAAGAGAATGCATGAATATTAACCTGGTTTACAAATTAGAAAAAGTAGCACGCCTTAATTAAGAATTTGTGCTTTGAACTTTATAAACTGGTATCTGACTGTTTACAAAATATATTATTTAATCTCTTCTCTGGCCTGAAAAATGCTTGACTCCAAAAGGAAATGGCAGATGGCATTATGATATAGGGGGTTCAAGACAAAGGCTCAGAGCAGTCCTCATAATATGTGATCATAGATTTATTTGCTGAAATGCTTGTTCAATGTCACCCTCCTAGATTGTGAGCCCCCCAGGAGTGAGGACGCTATCTGCTTCTACAATTCTGTAAACAGGGCACCATATACAACACGTAGTTAATTAAAATGTATTGAACAAATAAATAGTAAAAATAATCCAAATCTAGCTAACAAATGAGCATAATTGTCTACTTGTAATGGGAAATAAAAAGCCACTTCCATTGCCAGGTGAAACACTTGATAAAAGTCTCTGCTTTATTTCCAAGTCTACTCTCCTCTAGCACATGTATGTCAGCTTCTGCTCAACTAGTTCCTCATGTGATTTTGACCTGCTCCAATCATCTTATATTCCATTTTTTGTACTGAGTCCATATTACCTAACCAGCTTCTCTTTTTTTTTCCTACCTCCATCTTTAGGTACTTCCATAGATTCTGTAGGGCTAAATAATATCTGCCACTTCCTGATGTAACACTTCCCTGGTGGGTGCCAGTAGTGCGGATATTACTAGTTGTTCTAACTGCCAGTTATTTTAAATACCTCATGGTACATGCCAGTTAGATCCATCTGCTTCTAAACATTAGTCACAAAGTCTAAGTCTCCTGTAATGTGACAAGAGATCAGGAATACCAAGAAATGGTGACCACATTGCTCAGGAGTTTATGAGTATCTACACTAAGAAAGCAACCACAGAAGTATGAATACAGGATTGTAAAGGAAAAATACTACCATTTGCCAACCTATTTATTATGTTATATTAAGGGAAATTAGGACTCTTGTGTTCAATTATCAGAATCTCAAATTTAGCTGCCCTATACAAAGACAAAATTTAATATGAAGACAGTAGGCTATCTTGTGAAACCCAAAGCTAGGAATTTGGCTCAGTCTCCAGGCAAAGATGCAATCAAGGGCTCACAAATATCAGGTCTCTGTCTTTCCCTCTCATCTCTGTTCTCTGCACATGTGTTCAATTCTTCTCTGTTTCTCTGCCTTCCTCAGTTTCTTAGACCATTTGGCCTTTTTTAATGATAGTGAAGAACCTGGTCCAAACTCTTGAGGTTCCAAATCCAAATTTCTTGAAACAGATATTTTTAGTTCAAGTGCTTATTCCTATATTAGTTCACAATTAAGCTACAGCCATGTGGGAGAGGGTGAGTAAGCGTAGGAAAAGGCCCCAGAAATATTCTACCTGGCTGATAATCTTATGAAGAATGTACTACAAAAGGGTAAGAATTAGTTAAATCTGCCTTCAAAATCAAAACCTCTGACTTTAAGATGTGAGAGAACTCTTCCTGTGAATGGAGAAGATGAGGAAACAAGAGAGGTCATGAGGGACAGATAAGTGATTCTCACTCAGTTCAAAAGTGATGGGGAGTTCAGACATTGTTAGTTTACAATATCAAGAATTGCTATTGGATGAATCATTAGACTTTTAAGTGCTAGATCCTCAACTTCCATTTTATTCTAAATGAAGCCCAAAAATGATGGGGAAACAACTATCAGCTAGAATTAAATGAATAACATGATAAATCTAGGGAATTTCTCAAGAAGCATTTTTATGTTAAACTCAAACTGGACAATCAACTGATCTCATTGGAACATGCATCATGTTCAGGCACTGTGCTAATGACTATAGATATCACATCAAATGATTTGAGGTCCCTCCCCTAAATAATCTCACTTCCAAGTAAATATAAGACAATGTTAATACCATAAGAGACTACCATATACAGAGTTATGGGCTCATGATGGAAGTTGATTTAAGTCAACTGGACTCTCAAGGAAGACTTCATAGAGGAAGTGGCATTTCATTCACACCTTTGTAAATGAATAGGAATTCACCAAGTACAGAAAATGTAGGAAAGATATTTTATGTAAATGGTTCAACACAAACAGTATTTGACAATATCATGTTTTCTAGTTTTGTCACTCTGGGGACCAGGAAGGTGATAAGGAATAATTAAGTCTGGCCCATTTAAAGCCCAACCAGAGTTGCTAGCACTTTATGAAGACAATAAAGTGGTAGATGAAAATGATTGAAACAACTCCATGGAACCAGAAAAATAAATACAATTCTCTAAATCATAATTCTATACAACAATCTCTAAGTGACAATCTAGACATCTCTGCTTCTACATATTCAACTTCTGTTGATCCTTCTGTTTGAGACTCCTGCTATTTGTAGACTGGTCTTGTTATCATTTGTTGTTGTTTATAGAAAATTCTTATTCTTTCTGATGTTCATATTTCACTAAATATCAAGTCTGCCATGATATATTTAAAGAAGTCAGGCTTTCTCTAAGACAGGGATTCCCCAACCATAGGCCACCAGTCAGTCCGTGACCTGTTAGGAACCAGGCCTCAAAGCAGGTAAGCAGTGAATGAGCAAGGGAAGCTTTATCTGTATTTGCAGCTGCTCCCCAGTGATAGCATCACCACACAGCTCCACCTCAAATCATTAGGCATTAAATTCTCATAGGACCACCAGTCTTTGGGGACAAAACGGTTGGGGATCTCTGCTCTAAGACTTTCTATAAATGATTTAGCCTAAGGACAGTGTCCATCCTTTTGGACAGCTTATGGCCTCACTGCTCTAAGTCTGTATATCATTTCAATTTGCTCAGGCCAGCATTTCACACCCCACCATGAGAAGACTGATTGTACTCTTCCTAGTCTGCATTTCGCCACTTTGTGTGCTATATGGCAATGAGTTCCTGAACTGAAAACAGAACTATCATAAGGCAGAAATAGGACTGCTACCATATTTCTGGTTAAATACTGTGAAATGGCCTACCTGGCTGCTATATTTCAGCATTGTATTTTGCCATTTCATTCTTATATTCACGTATTCTACTTAAAAGTATAGGAGAGTGATACACATACATCTTGTGTGAAAAAAAAATAATAATTGTAATAATTGTCTCTGCGTGGTTGTGAATGGCAGAGGAAAGGACATGTGCCAGAAAGGGTAAGATAATAGAAGGATATCGGTGGTGATGGAACTTCAGATCATTTTAATATACTCAATAAACATATAACCAGAGTTGAGTATAGCTAAAATTAGGTAAGAAATAAAACATAAAGGTATGATTTTGTGTGTGAGTCTATGAAGAAAAGAAATGATTAAAATTTCAGGGACATTTAAAATGATTTCTCTTCTGGATGGAATGTTCTCATTTCTCATTAGATTATCAATAAGTTAAGAGAAATAAGTTTTAATTTTTATATTAACACTGTAAAAGAATTTGATGAGAAAGAAACAACTAACTAAAAAGCAGTGCACTGAGATTTTAAAGAATATGAAAAGATTTAGGCTGAATTCTGTTTTGTTTTATTTTTTATAATCATTCTTTTTCTATAATCACTGCCATGAATCTGCTTGCAAGTAGAAGTGAAATGCTGTATATTTTCAAACCACTAAAAATTCCTCGAAATAGCTCCAGTGGTTCAAAATATGCATGGTGATCAAAATAGCCACCTATAAATACTGTCAATCTATCACACGATAAATAAACATTATCAAATATTTGTATTTTCACATATGTATATATAGAGAGTGGAAAGGAAGAGGAGAAGGCAGAGAGATTGTTAATGCTTGCAACTAGTTGGCAAAATATATACTCCACAATATGACTACATTTCATGGGACTTATGGGAATATATCTATCTGTATTGTATACATACATATAAACATAGAAGTTGGAATGTTCACATGTACACATGCATACATATTTTAAATAACATCCTAAATGCAGTTTGAAAATACATATGTATATACATACTCACACATATTCTGAAATGCCACCATTCAACATAATTCATGATGTGTATTGAAATGTATCAAAGCATATACACATTCCAAAAAGAAATACTCGCTGGTGCAATTAAATCATAAAGGAATTTAATTTGTTCACTTAGTAGCTAAATGTTTATTTCAACATTTCGGCCAGCGGTTTCTTTAATGAGAATATACCTGGAATGAATTAAATTTGGTTATTATTTAAGTCATGAGTTAAAGTGTTTCTTCAGGGAGTGTACTTATGATTTGATGCATTTCAATGAATACTGTTCTTGAAAAGGCCTGTTTCAACTACTTTTAAACTTGAAACCTGAAAAATCTCATTACATTCTGGTTTATGAAACTAATCATGAATATCTGTGGGATACACAGGCTGAAAGAGCAATTGACTTTTTTTACATAACAGCTTTATTGAGATATAATTCACATATACAAATTACCCATTAAAAGTGTACAATTTTATCTTCTTTTCGTATAGTCACTGGTGCAACCAGCACTATGACAAATTTTTGAACATTTTCATCATCCCCAAAAAAAGCTAGTTCCTGTCAGAAGTCATTCCCCATTTCCTTTCATCTCACCCCAACTGCAATCATAGGGAATCTCTAATCTATTCTAGGTCTGCACTTTTTTTTTCTATTCTGGACATTTCATATAAACAGAACCAAACATAAGTGGTCTTATGTACTTGACTTCTTCCATTTAGAATTCTGCTCTTAAGGTTTATCCATGGGGTGTCATGTTCCTGTATTTTCTTTCTTTTTATTGTTGAATAATATTCCACTCTATGGATATATCACATTTTATTTATTTATTTATTAGTTGATGGACACTTGTGTTGTTGCCGCTTTTTGGCGATTGTGAATAATGCTGCTATGAATATTTGTATACAAGTTTTTGCATGGACATGTTTTCATTTCTTTTAGGTATACACCAAGGAAAGGTATATACCAAATCGATGGATCATATGGTAACTCTATGTTTAACCTTTTGATAACTACTAGACTGTTTTTCCAATGTGCCTACACAATTTTACATTCCTACTAGCAATATATCAGGATTTCAATTTTTCCATGGGTAACTCCCTTAGATATCCATGGTCATTCTTCCCAATTTATCAAGTCAATGTGTTTCCTAAATTCTGGACTCTGTCCTTTCAAAGGACATACATTAGTGCAGCTACACAGATAAGAAATGATCTCCCTGGTTTGCTACTGTCATGTGCATAGCCAAAGCATTCTGTAGGCTCAGAAATACTAGCCAGCACTCCTTTAAGCACACCATTAAAGTTGTCCCAAGAACTTGAAAAGGCCTATTTCAAATACTTTAATCTTGAAACCTAAAAATCCTCGTTATAGTCTGGATTGTGAAACTAATCATGAAAATCTATGGAATAAACAGGCTGGATGAGCAACTGACTCTTTTTTTTTTTTCTTTTTTTACATAACAGATTTATTGAGATATACACTTGCACATTTGTTTGTGGAACTAATCGTTTCCATTTGAAACCTATATGGCGCATTTAGCTCCATTAGCAAGTCAGGTATATAAAGACATAGATACAATGTTAGATCATCTTAACATATTTTAAAAATACCAATATTAAAGCTATTTAAACAATAGCATCTTGAGAAATAATCCTATAGTTTGTTTACTTTTTTTTAATAAATACCCTCCAATGCTCTCAGAAGAGACTTTAGTCTTTCACTGCTAGAGTAATTTCAAATGCATTGTTCTTCTTTTCTAAAATTATCATATGGCACATGCTTTAAAATTTTGAATGAATTGTAACTTACTAGATGATATAAAAGTTCCAACTTCTTTTGCTGTATTTAAAACAACCTTGAATAGAACATAATAAGGGAAATATTAATGACAGTCAGCACATTTAAGTAACTGAACTGTTCACTTTTCCATGTTCTTGGCATACTATGAACACACAATTTCACTGAATAATTAATATATATACCCTGACCACAGTGGATACTCTATTTTATAGCAAGGCTTAGGGGGTTAATAGCACAAGAACAACAACAATGATGATGATAATAACAATAGCATTTCTAAACACATACTGTGGGCTAGAAAATATGTTAATTATTTTACATATATAAAGTAACAATCTTCAGAGCAACCCACTAAAGTAGATATCATTAATCTCTCCAATTACAGATGAGGAAACTGAGACTTCGGAAGTTAAATTACTCCTTATTTGTTATGCAGTGAGTGATGCTGGATCAAGAACAGAAGCCAGGATTGCCTAATTCCAGTGTAACCTCCAGGCCATGCTATATCTAGCCTACAGGGCTTTAACCACCCAAAGAAAGGAGAAAATTCTGAAATACATTTTCAGCAGTTGCAGTGTGTAGCATGTTTACCTCCATTGAAAAGCCTATTATTGTAGTGGGTCATTAAGAATGAAACACTGTCTATAGATTCGTAAAGTGGTATATCTCATACATATCAACTATTTTTTGAAAATATTTTGTGTAGGATAAAATATAAACTCATAAATAATAAATTATACTAGCATTACTACTACTGCATAATATTTCAATTAACAGATAACGAAAATATAACTATCAATATGATCTGGAAATTTTGATTATATTCGAAAGGGGGCTTAGTATTTGGAAATGCTACTATCTATAGACCTAAAGGGTTTTCATAGCCTAAATGAATGACATGTATTTCTAAGCATAGAGAAAGTATTTGTATATTCCTATTATTAGTAAATTGTTATGAAATAACAACTATAAAATACAGCATGTGCTTGAAAATCACTCAGTTATTTCCACTTTGTAAAAATGAAATCTAAAATACTGAGTCTTTCGTGTGTGTGTGTGTGTGTGTGTGTGTGTGTGTGTGTGTGTGTGTGTAGAAATAAAGAATCATTGTTATAACAAATAACTGCATTTTGGCTATTCACTGAGAGTCCAGCTCCTGGAACATACTAGAAATTTAACCAATATTTTGTGCTACCTTGTAGGCACCTTTTTTATTTATTTTGCTAAAACTTAAATATCTTTCAAGTTTGTTAAATTCAGAGCAGCAGTCTTAGTATTGTCTTTAATTAAAACTCAATAAAACCCCTCAATTTAAAAGTTATTGTGGTCAAAACTGTGAGTAGCTACGGAATCCATAGATAAAGGCAGTTAAAATAGATTTAACAACCTGTGAGGTATAATAATCATGCTGAAATGAATGGCCTGGAGTGTTTTTATTGCTATTATAAAAGGAAACATATGCATAAAAGCAAGGGAAGCATTCAGATATGACCATTAATAAATGATTATCACATAATTGACAGTAAGGTATCACTTATTAATCCAGCGTTATATAACATTCAAAAACAAATTCAAAATTATCTCATAGAAAATTCATGAATTTATTAATCATACACATAAAAGAATGTTACCCATCATTTCAATAGCATATTCTCAAAAATAGAAGTGAAAATATCTAGAGAGATTATTGGGTCCAGAGAGGAAGTATATCTGAATCATTCACAGGTACATCATGCAGAATATAAAATTTGTAGAAAGATAAAATCTTAGGTAATTCTACATTTTATTTTAAAAATCATAGTTGGCATAATTATTATTGCATACATTTAATCTACTGATATTTCCTCATCAAACATAATTTATGCCAGATATATTATAAAAAAACATATTTCTTGATTAACAAACATTTATTGAGCATATATAGTGTACTACTATTAAATGAATGGTGTTTCGAAAGCCACTGGTCTAAAATCCAAAGTTATATATCAGCACCTAGCTAGTTCTGGGTATTCGAGACCTAAATTCTTTATAATTTGGTTTTCTCATGTGTAAAATATATTAATTACACCTATCTCATAGGGTTATTTGGAAAATTAACTAAGAAATGTGAGTAAGAATATTTTGTAAACCATGAAACAAATCACAAGACTGGTCAAATCAGCTATTTTTCATCTGTTTACATGAAATACATTATTGCCTAATTTTCAACACATTTTTGAAACATCAATTTGGGTAAGCATAAACCCAAATATATTTTCAATAAGATGAAATTATTACTATTTATAAAAATTACTAACAAACTTATAGTCTTAATTCATATAAATAAAGGAATGGTTTTGAATCAGCTAATTCAAGGTAAAATTTGTTAATCCAAATATGTTTGGAATATCTATTAATACAAACATCTTATATGACCACAATAGTATAGCTATTTTCTTAACTTTTTCAATTTCCTTTTGTCTACATTATATAAAAATGATCAGTTGTTACTTTTATTACACACAACTAAGAATAATAAATTAATTTCCTCTCTAGTAATTGATGACATAATTTTTATGAAGCTCTACAATCCTAGATTACTAAATGGAGTTATAAATCTTCTCCAGGGCTCTCTTCAGCTTATTTTCTATGAAAAAAAAAAAACTTTTCTGTAGAATTATTAAGATACAACTAAGCTGACTCAATCTTGGGAACAGTTAAAACATAAAATTTCCAAGTGACTTACCAAATATGGCCTTTTGAAAAGGAGGCATAGATGACCAAGAACTAAGGGCAAATGACAGTGCTTATAAAGAAAGAATGAGCAACTAGAATCATGTAGAAAACTTCTGTGAATGCCTTTAAGATACACGAGTGTTAAACTTCTAAGTATATTTATTAATTCACTCAAAAGATATTTTAGGAGTTTTATGCATCAAGCTATGTGTTAAGAGCAGTAGGAATATAAAGGTAATCTTACCCTGACCATGTACATAATAAGGATTATGCATTGAATAATGGAGTTAAGAAAGACAAATTAGATACAGATGCAGATAAAAATATAGATTTAAATATAACTGTATATGAGAACTATACCATAAGAGAGAAATTTGTATGCCACAAAATATATACGAATATAAAGATTTCAGATGTGATAACTTAAATGGAAGAATTATGGAAAATTCCTTGAAATATATATGGTCCTGGATACATAAACAATGGAGAAGAGAGCCTTGTTAGACCTAGGACAAGTGAGCACAAAAACAGTAGTGGGAAACTATGAATTGAGTTTGGGCAATGATGAGGCTATTTGTCTAGAGTAAGGGAGCTTAAAAGTAATCATTTGGAGATGAGTTTGTAAATAAGGTAGAGTCATATTATGAGAGGATATTGAGTATCAAGTTAAGGGTGTTTGGTTAATATCTGGTAAACTTTTTGAAACTTTCGAATAGGGGCACGTCATTGTACATTGTAGAGAGATTTCATGGGAATATTAAGTTGGCAAATGTTTATAAAAGGAATTAAAATGAGGAGAGGTTAAAGGAAAGATCAGGGACAACTGAAGCAGCAGAATAAAATGGAAATGTCAAATGGGAAGTTAAGGAGGACTGCACTTAGCTACAAGAATGAGAAAGAATGTTTAGTGAAGACATTTTACAGAGACGATTGTCAAGCAGTAGTAACCATTTGGATTTAGAGTTAGAGATTCTAATTTTACCCCCTTTGGCAAGATTTACCTGGCATTTATCCTGTAAATTTCAATGTCTGCTGGAGCTATTGGGGTAACATAAAAGGAGGAAGGAAGAAAGGAAGAATGGTGATTTATCTATTCTTCTCCATCTTTTTGAGCAGTATTCGATAGGGTAATCAATACCAGCATATCATATGCTTACCCTTCATTTAATTTTCCATCTATAAACTAACTACTATCTCTATTCTCTCCCACTCCTGGATTTAAAAATATCTCTGCTGATTAGCTGGGCTTCTAGAATCCCCAGGAAATGAATAGAGGTGGGATTCCTACAAGCTGAGGTTAAAACACAGCAGTGTACAATAGCATCAATAAGAATTTAAATGGCAATTTTTAAAGTAAGTTTTATCAAGACATGTTCACATCCTAAATTGAATGAATTGAAGGGGGAAAAAAAAAGCCAAACAAACAAACATCATCAAATCAATAAGAAGAAAAGAAAAAGTAATATGAGATGCCACAAGAGTCAATAAATTTGGACAAATTTCTAATTAATTTCATTACAACAATGCATCTGCACCTTAAATGTGTGCTGCCATGTTTTCTCTAATTAGCATTTTAAATCTTTTGGCTCTTTCTTTCTCTTGATACTCAGTCTAATTCCTCTATGTGCTCTAATTTTCTACAACTTATTTCTTACTCTGCACTTACTAATCCCTTAGACTGAGACTGAGCCATCATTCCCATGTTTGCGTTTATTTCCTTCTCCCCATTATATTTCCTTTTAAATGACTCATTCCAGATAGGGCTAGGAATACCTGAGCATAAACAGCATCAGCAGCTTTAACCAATGATGTAAGTGATCAAGGTGCCAAATGCATGGTCATTGTCTCCTTTGGCCTAACAGTTTTGATGTCTTCCAGTCTCCTGAATTCTTTCAGGTCATTATGTCAGAAGTTTTTCTTTATTTTTCTTGAGAAATAGTTCAAGTTCATGGTATTTAGAGCTATCCATGGGTTCAGAAAAGCCTAATAAAGTCTGAAAGACATACTGGCATTCTATAATGATAGAGGAAATTAGTCATCCAAATTGAAACATGAAAAATATATCTTAAAAAAAATAAGAAGGGGAAAGTGTGGAGGAGTAGAAAAGGGTAGGGATGGGTGTGGTAGAGAGGAAATAATGGTATTCTGTCATGTCTTTCCTAACAGTGCATCTTGTTTGGATCACTCGATTTGAACAGAATTTGGGGGTCAGTTTTTGTTTTACTCTCTCCCATTTTTAGAATTAGTTTGCCCAATATTATGACACACATGTTCCCAGTTACCATAATAGACTACATATGTAACGTTAACTACATCATTTCAGAGCTCCATTTGCAGATTCTACATTTTATTTGACTCATACTCCCCCAACCCCAAAGGAGACAGGCTGTTAATCCCCATCCTCTGTGGGAAGCTTATGCTATGGCTGGCAAAATGTGAGAAAAAAGGCTTTATATTCCAGTTACCATGTTACTGCGATACACACACATATACATTTCATCTCCAGTGTTGTTCTTCATTAATTCATTTTAGAAATTATAATGCGGCATTTCAGCATCGTCTTAGAGAAGCTCAGGGCATATTTTTTAGATGTGCAATGCATTCCCTTTACAGTGGAGTTTCCAGCTATAGTGAACAGGGACATCTAAACTTGTACACTTTAGGCTGAATCTTAAACTTTTGATAAGCCCTGTGTGGAAATCCAGGCTTAGAACTTGTCACAGAGAATCTGAATCTCATAGCACTGATAGGAACAATGAAAAGAGATTGGCTCTTTCTCTATATATATCTGATGTGAAATCTAAGTGTTACAAGTAAAGGAGAAAGTTTTAAATCACTAGAATGAGTAGAGAGATGGATTTCATTATAGAAAACACAGCATTTTAATTTCATATCAATATTTACTAGCTATATTAAACTTAGATATATCTCCCTTGGTGTGAGTAGAGAGTTAGTGACAATGACTGCTTGTTTCTCTGTAAAAACTGGTAAAAATTGTGGTTAAAAAGACATGTATCAGGAGAAGGGGAATATAAAAGCAAAATGATTACTGCAGATTTTGACTCACACATTAAAATATCAGCAATTTTGTATTTTGGCACTTTAGAAAGAGATTTAATTCACGAAATAAGCTTTATTTAGCTAGCTCTAGTAGAGGTTTGTTCCAGGAAAAATTGCCTCATTTATGACTTCTAAAAAAATTTATATAAAGATGGGAGGAATGTTAAGAAAAATTATTCAGAATAGATATGTTTCTTTAATTATAGGAAAATTATACATATATAAGTGAACACTTCAATAGGATTAATATGACAATAGTTTTCAGATATAAGTGCAGTTTCCTAAGAATATTTTTTCATAAGACAATATCTGTGTTTTTTCTCTAAAAATTTTTAAACAATTATTTCTATCCCCCTTTAATCTTTTCCTCCAAGTTCACTTTTAGAAATTATTTCAATGGACAAAAATGACAGTTTTCTTTTCAAGTAAAATCTTTATAATTTCTAAATTAAAAAATATTCTTCTAATATGCAATCATAGTTTGATACAACATGTTGAAAAATCTTTTACCCTTTCTCCACATTCTTTTGCTTATTTCTTGGAAGACTTAACAGTGAAATCATTATATTAAACAGTATGATTTCTGAGACATCAAGAAACAAAATAAGTTTTTTGTTATTTTAGAATTACAGATATCGTAATGTACACATAAAGAATACTTTTTACTTAAAAGTAACAATAATCAATATATAAAAACACTGATGACAGCCTTCAAAAATCTTAAACATGAGCAAAATTAAATAGTAACTTTCCAAAGGAAAATAAAATCTGGAAAACATAATTATAAAATATCAAATTTAAAAACACTAGCAAGAGTACCGAAAAATTATTTGAAGTTTTATTGAGTCATTTTTTTCTTTCAGAATTTGTTAAATCTCATACAAGCAAGAAAAGTGATATAAATATATGCACAAAATTCACAGATGTTACAGGTTAACTTTCCTCTCTAAATGTGTGTATCATCCTGATTTGTAGTATCTGATCAATTTAATGAGCATCAAGAAACTCCTACATTAAAAATCATATTGTACCTTTTTATTTGAAATGTTGCTTGAAGACTGACAGAATTCCATACTGTAGTGTACATACCTTAGATTTATCATTCTCATATACCATTCTACATTTCATATCAAATTGATTTTGACACATCACATTTGAATAAAACAGTGGTAGAATATGCATACTCATTTACACTTCAGTATTGTTACACTTTTTATGCACTAAATAAATATACATAATTGATAAAAATGCATGGGAAATAAGTCAAATTAGCCAAATGTGCATTGTAAAAAAAAAAAAATCTACGTATCAACATGTATATTAAGATGTATGCTCTATATTGTTTAGAAAAATGATTTATATCTCTGTAAAGTAATTTAAACAAATATTCTCTTTAATCTAGAAACAGAATAAACTTTCATCGAGTTTAGATTGGAGTTCAGAAAATAGGATCTCTCTTTAATTTAAAATTGAAAGAAATAATTTTCTACATAAAGACTGTTAAGTGAACAGATCAGAACTCAGGCGTTTTGTAGAGTTGAGACAGCCTCAAACCTTATGCAGCAAAATTTCCTTTCAGGGTCGGTGACTTCGAACTACATAGAGGAACACTTATGAGAAAGTGTAAAGAAGAATGAGATCACAGTTTATCAGTTAACTTAAAATGGAATCGCCTTTAAAAATAGCTATGTCACTATAGACATTTTACACTTTTATTTGTCAAAATCATGTTTCTCCAAAGGGTGTGGTTTAAAAAAGTAGCAGGGGAGGGGCTCGGTTGGCCACCAATTTTTCTAACACTATCAAATTACAGCAGAAAAACGTGTCTAATGACTTACACAATTAGGTTACTGTTGGCATAAAAGTGGTTTTAAATAGAAACGTGAAAATCCATTCAAAACATACTACATATATGTTAATATCAGACCAATGATTTTTTAATGTAGCAATAGCATTTAAGCCAAATAACTACAGAAGAAGGAAAAAACCTCTGCAAGCTAACCTTCATTAAAAGAAAGAAGTTCGTGCACACAGGTGTTGAAGACCTTAAGTTAAGGGCAGATACTAATGCCTCACTCAGCCGGAGGTCAAAGGACTTCAATCCATGAGAATATTGTTGTTCTTAAGAAGTAAATGAAACTGGCCTCTGACCTTACCAATGATCATGAACTAATAAATACTTTTTTAAAAAACCTTAGACAAAGCCTCTGAATCCTCCCTTGGAGCCTATTTACTTTTCCACAATCCTAGAACAGTGTTTGTAACCTGGGCACTATTGACATTTTGACCCAAGTAATTCTCTGTTGTGAAAATCTGTCCTATACACTGTAAGAGGTTTAGTAACCTGACCTCTATCCACTAGATGCCAGTAACATCCCCTCGAAATTATAATAATTAAAAATGTCACAATACATTGCCAAATGTGCCCTGGATAATGGCGGTGGGGGAGGGGTAGGGGTAAGGATCACCCACATTGAGATCTGCTGTTCTACACGGAAAGGAATAACCTTTGTCATAGGCAGGCGGCTCACTGAGGAAAGCAGGAAGTAATAGCTGACAGCTTTACAGTGAGAGAAAAAGACTGAGAAATGAGACAAAACAATTGTAATTGATCGCATAGCAATCTGAGGCTATTTAATATAGGGGTTTCAAACACTACACTAAGTATGAACAGCACTACAACAAATATGAATAGCAATTATTTTATTCTACATTAACATAAAGATGCCCTATAGTGAGAGTATTCCTGAGTTAGTGCTAAATAAGATAAATTATATTCACTGTGGTGATCCCACATCGTTAAGAAATTATTTAAGTTTCTTCAGTGTACTTCAGTGAAGAAAACAGAAAATACATAACACATTTAAGCAAAATTTCCATCAAAAGATCAAACTTTTCTAAATTCAGGGCAATTGATGCTTATCAGAAAAAAAATGCTTTTCCGAAGTTATGTATTTTAGATTTTCCAAGACAATGTTGATTTGGAATGTTTTCTTTCACTGATGGCTGGGTTTTTTTGTTTGTTTTATTTTTATGGAAGATTTTTATTTTTATGTTTTGTTTTGTTTTTTACTTTCTTATGAAAAATTTTTGGGATGATGTTGATTAATAAAATCAAATAAGTTTCAAGTGTACAATTCAACAGAATATCACATACATATGACATTATATACATATGACTATATATATATTGTACTGTGTGTTTCTTAATTGATGGTTCAGAAAAGAGAGACATCACCCATAAAAGGGACACCATATCTTCTGTTAAAATCTTACTGTATTGTGTTTGGTAGCTAGTTTGTCTCACAGGTCTTGCCAAATATGAATTCTGCCAGCTCCTGCCTGCTCAAGGATGATCATGAGAATGCTAGAGAGAAGTGTGTGTTTGGGTGAGATCTGGACAGATTCCAGCCCAGGTCAAAGAAATTTGGGTTCTGCAGAGAAACAGAACCAATAGGATATATAGATGATAGATGATTGGTTGATAATGGACAGATAGATAGATAATCAGTTGATTGATAGATAGATAGAAACTTAGATAAATACAGAGATAAAAAAGATTTGTTATAAGGAATGGACCTGCACATTTATGTAGACTGAGAAATCCTAAGATCTACCGTCAGAGACTTTGAAGACCCAAGAGACCCAATGGTGTAGTTCCAGGTTAAGTCCAAGTCCTAAAGCACGAGGAAATTGATGTCTCAGCTAGAAGACAGCCAAGCAGAGAGAGAGCAAATTCTCTCTATTCAGCCTTCTGTTCTATTCAGGCCTTCAACACATTGGATGAGACCTACCCACACTGGGGAGAGCAATCTGCTTTACTCAGCCTACAAGTTCAAGTGTTAATCTCATCCAGAAACACTCTCACAGACATACCCTGAATAATATTTAATCAGATATCTGGGAACCCTATGACCTGGTCAAGTTGACACACAAACTATCACAAAACTCCCTCTGGAGAGAACTTGCAAAGCAAAACCAGGGTGCAAAGTAGGAGAAGAGAGAACAGAGAGGGGCAAAGATCCAAGTACCCTAAACTAAACAATAGAAAAAAAAAAATCGTGACAAGAGTAAGAACAGGGAAGTTTAAAGACCAGATGGGTATGCATAGGTCAAAGTCTTATTGCAAGAAATTTTAGAAATTTGACATGCTTGTTAGAGTAAATGAATAAAGAGCAAGCCCAATTCTAAAGTTTGATAGCAATCTGAAAAAGAATTATGAGAGTAAGAAAACGTGTAAGAGAAATATCAACCTTTTCATTATAATGTCCTAGATACCTCAATCATGCCTGAGGCCATGAGGATGGGTTTGGGATAAGGGGATTCCAGAGACAGCAGCAAAAGGGATTGGAAGGAAGACAATAATTATCTTATCTGTTCACTTGTGTTTGATGTAAAGTCAACTAGCAAAACATTCATAAAGACAGATTTCAGTTTGGAACCCATCTCAATCACTTACTAGCTATGTAATTTTTGGCAAGTTAGTTAACTTCTTGATCCTTCATTTGTATATATGATATAAATACACAGACTAAGTAAAGCCCTGATGAAATAAACACATTTAATCACACTACTGGTAACTGGCTGCCAGTCTTCCCCAAATTCTCCCATTCTAAAATAAAGGTGGCCAGATAGGGTTGAGATGTCATAAGTAATTGCTTGTGGTCATTTGAGATTCTCTCAGGTATCATTACTTGTTCACAATATATGTCTCAGTATCTTCAATTTTGTTCTTTTTTGTGACAGAACAGACCAATTGAAAACAATCATTTTTCATTATCTTTGCAATAAAACAACACTGTATTTTCAGTGGTTGAATTTTCTGAATGAACTTTTGGTGTTATCTCAATGTTTTACAGCATCTACTTCAATGGGACTAGACAAGGCTGATCTAGGTTCTGTGGAGCCTGGGGCTTAATGGAATATGAGGAGACTTTTTTAAGGAAAAAATAAATAAACAAAATTATTAGCATAAAATTAGACATGAAAGACAATGTTTATTTAGTATGTAAAAAAAAATTTACATTTTTTACTGATAAATTTTAATACAGGGCTTTGGAAAGAGCCCTTGTAAGTAAATAGCTCTGAAAACTTAAACTTCATTAGCTTCACAGTACATTTACTTCTTGGGAAAGATGAAGATTTAAGAAGATCACGCATGGAAATACTTAATGCCTGGTATTAAGAAGTTATCTTCAACAAATGTTAACATTATTATTATTGTCAAAATAATCAAATAATAGTGATTATCTAACATGTACAAAGTCACATGACACTTGAAGATTTGAGAAATTGTGGTGAGGCTGTGAAGGATCATAAGTCTTCTTACATTCTCTTCTTTGCCCTCTCTCAGAAAGTTGCTCTCCAGGCCCAGCATGCAATAGGAAGAGATAGAATATGTGGAAATATCAAGTAAGGAAAGAGACCTTAGCTCTACTAGTATGATTAGCAGAGTCAGCCTGGAGAAGTCAGATGTCAAAGATGTGAAAATTGTCCTAAGGTGCTACAAAAATAAGAAATTGAAGATGGAACCATTTTGTAGAAATGATAGCTAAAAATGTAATCACAATATTACATAACCAGCAAAATGCATATGTAAACAAATAGTTATGGTAGTATCAGCAAAATAAAAGTAGGCAATTAATTTTGTCCAGCAACATTAGAGAAGGTTCATTGAGAAAGAGATACTAAACAAAAAGAATGATGTGCCAAGGGAGATAGATGTGTTTGAACAGGTGTGGACCAGGTGAGACTAGTAGTACCCTGAACTAAGGTAGGGTGACAGGAGATAAAACTGCCTAAGTAATTTGCCTGGAGTTGTCAGCCATGTTAAGGTATTTGACCTGAGGGAAGTGAGGAGCTAATTAAACATTGATTTTCATGAGCTTTGTAATATACCCTTGGAGAAGTTGTACAAGGGTCACTCTTTGAAGGGTAAAGGCTACTGTCAGGGAGAGGGCCTTTGTGTAAGGCTGCACAGGCTATACACAACACAATTTCATGGGATGGCTATATGCATAGACTAGAATAAGAATAACACTGCTTGGAGTTTTACATCACTTGTAAGGGCAGTAACCTAAATAGAGAATAATGAGGAACTGAACTAAGCTGATGCAAAGAAGATGAAGAGTAGTTATGAACACAAAAAAATATTTCTGAGAGGCAATTAGCAACTATGGGACAAACCATAGTTCTCTTCAGTTTCTTAGATAGCTGTTGATCCTTTAAAGAAACACAATTGAGGTTGGAGCAAACTTGAAACTGCAAACCAATAAAATTTTAAAAGCGTTTTTAGGAAAAGTCATTTCTTCTTAGGGCTTTATTTGACCTGCCCATCATTAATGCTAAATAAATGTTCAGAATTACACATTACAGAAAATGAGAAGCTGGCATCCAAGATATTTCACACTGAATGTTCAGGATACTTATGAGCACATCCCCACCCAGACACTTCTTGTTTCCAAAAACAAGACAAAATAAACAGATGAACAAAAACATCATTTGTTTCCATTTACAGAGAGTTCAGGAAAATAATAGTTGTCTTATTTTTCTCACCATTTTCAATTACTACAGATTTATAGAATTTGTGTTCACATTACGTTTAGGGCTCGAAGAAACCCACAAGTATAATAGAATGCCAAAACACAGGAAGAAAGAATCAAGCGTCTGTAGACACTAGCTATGCACAAAAACCATTCTGCCCATTCATTTCAAAACAATCTTCACCTCCTCTCAATCTATTTCTAACTGCCACTTACCTGGACTAAAGTTTAACTGCTAACAAAGCCTCAGAGCAATAATATGTCACCGACTTGAGATTTTCTTGTGACATTTATATCAAAATGAAATTCTCCTGTCTTCAGATATATCACTCAGACTCAAAATAAGACTAATCTGTTTAGCTATAATCCCCAGCAAGTTCACGATTCATGGTCCCTCATTTCTTCCTTATCAGATCAATTATCAACAATCAGAAAAAAAGAATTAACTGCTTGAAAACATTGATCTTTTTACCTCTCTATGTTATAGTTTTCATTTTCCTATTATCACATGGCTCTCTGATATTTAAAAGATCCAACAGATTTTGCTGTTTATATTATACTCCCTCTGGAGCTGTTCAGAAATGCAGAATCTCAAGCTCCCCCTAGACCTACGGTAGAATCAGAATCTACATTTTCGCAAGATCCCAGATGCCCCTTGTACACAGTAGAGTTTGAGAAGCATTGTTTTAATCTGATTCATGGGAAACGAAGCTACCCAGGTACCAGGCTGCTTAGCTGCTTTAGTAAAACCACCTCAACCACACACACATCACTAATAAGCCAAATGGAATCCATGAATTTTCCAAACAGAAATAATTTGGCTAGAAGAAGATTCAAATAAAAGGATGAGACACTGAAACACTCAGCAAAGGAAAAAGACCACCAAGAACATGGGAAAATACAGGCTCCAATTAGAAGCATTGAAGTTTCCAAGTTTTGAGGCTGATTCCAATAATTCAGCTCTTAAAGACTGCCCACAAACTATAGAGAATTTGGTTCTTTCTCCTTGTTTGAATGAGTAAATACCTTCCAAAGAGGGCAACATTCATCTCATAGCCTATTTTAAGATGATTATAGCCAATTTTAGGTGGTTGAAGTCATTTAGCCTTCAGCTTTGTACCTTTCCTCACCTGAGGCATGCTGAGCTCTGTGGAAATGGGTTGCCTGTTGTGCCTTGCTGCTTGATTATTATATTAACATATTGAAGCTTCCTTTGAATTAGCTCTTCTCTGTGAGTGTGTTTATTCTATAGAAAAGCCCTTCAGTGATTTGCAATGAAGGTAATTTTTCTTGTCAGCTTACTTAAAAAATCCAGTAAGTATAAATCCAAGGCAATTTGAGTTTTGCCAACATTTTGCTTCCATTTTATTCTGTTTTGTTTCCTTCACACCTATTTTTTTTCCCCAAAATCCCAAGTACAAAGCATAATTTTCTGAATGTGAAGAAGGCTGCCACCTTCCTCAGAATACACAGTCCAGTGTTGCTGCCCTGGCTCCTGTGACACTGGGCACCTTTGCCCACAGTGGGCAGAATTTGGCTACCTCGTAAGACTACGTCAGAGCACTCTGTGAATGGTGGACTACTTGGCAGAGCTGCAGGTCAACTAATCGAAAACTTTGATAGACATTCATATCTGTAAATATAAAAGCAAGTGAATAAAAGCTTTTTGGGAACATTGCACATGTAAAACTGCCATCCTCAAATTCACAGTCATCTTTATATCTGCTCCTTAAATCTAAACCTGTGGGGGTGCTGGCAAGAATATATTAGTCCAAAAAAAAAAAATGAATGGAATATTCTATGGCATTCCAAGTCAATATTCACTTCTTCTTTGGTGAGAGCCCCTACAAGTTATAAGTTCTGTTTCTATTGATTTTAGCCACTCCCCCACAGTATGTCCTCCTGTTTAAAATTTTAGCATATGCTAAGAACTAAAGTTAAAGAATAAATATTGATTTTATTTGAGCTACATGTATGACATCACAATTTTTTGAACTGCTCCCCGCCACCCACCCACACAGGCTATGAAATAGCCAGAACAGGAATTAAATTTTATTCACTTTCGTAGCCCCCTTCCTCCAGTACTTGGAATAGAAATTGGGTACATAGTTGGTGCTCAAAGATGTTGATTTGTGAATCTACTCTTAACTTTGCATCAAGGTGTTCAGATTTCTTTTTAGCTATATCTGACATGAGAACAATAAGAAACTGAAATCGAATACTCTACTTCACTAACAAATTCAAGTTATGAAATAGATGATGTATTTAAGTTTATTAATCTAAGCCCATTATTCAAAAAAAACATTCTAATTATTATTTTTTCCTGATACTCTAAAACTTTCCCAGAAATTCCTCTCTGTAAAATGTCTTTTAAATGAACTATAATCTTTTTAATTAGATTTATTTATAATTTTTTAAATACTTTATCTCATTTTCCTTTTCTTAGTGCTACAAACCCAGCCCAGTGACTCACCTATGTGAGACAGTGCTTTAGATACACAATGCCATTTTTATAACTAAGGGCTACTGTCAAGTTAAACAAAATGACTTTGGTAATGCAAGATCTCAAGGAAGAAAGTGGAAGACAAATTAGCAGTGGCTACAGAACCACAATGTAACCTCAGTTTTAATCACAAGTGTTCACCCCTCAATGTGCATAGCTGATAGGTTGGTGAGCAAACTCAAAATAGGTCAGTTCCAGCCAACTTCAAGTCAAGTGGTGGCAGCTAGAGATATGGTGGTAGAATTTGGTGGTTACAACCCTCACTTTGAACTCAGACAAGCCTATGGTTCCTGAGTTATCTTATATGGCACTTAAGAATAAAACACAGAGGGAAATTAAGAACAGAACCCTCAGGAAGGGTTATTTCAATGAATGGCAGTGAAAGAGGTAGCAAGCATTGGGGAATATCAGCCACAAGATTCATCATCAACCTTGATCTTCAATCTTCAGGTTTCAAGTCTCAGTTAATTATTTTTTTTAATTCCTATTTCAGTGCAATTGATCAATAATTGTCTACTTTGTGCTAGGCATTAAGATCTCTGAGCTCCTCACAGTGTGGCTGGGGAGACATGTAAACTTCAATAAAATAACTATTGCAAAGCGATGCAAAATATGACAGAGAAGATATGGATAAAGGGTAAAATACACAAAGAAGCTATAAACTGGACTCTGAAGGAAGGTCATATTGGAGGTGGGCCTTCAAGCAGAGGAGGAGTTTGCCAAGCAGACAAGAATGGATAAGGATTCTTAGTGGAAGAAATAAAAGCAGAATCTGGGAAAGGTTGGCAAGTTTCAGAAACTGTAAAGTATCCTGCTCTGTACAGAGCAGAGAGAGAATGGAGACAAGGCCAAGAACACAGGGGTGGAGGTGAAAGCTCTTGTAGGAAATGCAAAGGAATTTTGACTCTTTTTAAGGTGATGACAGCTGTTTAAGTAAAAAATTTATAAACTCATATCTGTCTTTTAGAGACTTTTTTTTTATTCCAAGACCATTAAATTCAATCATGATGTCAGGTTATATTTTTCCTCTGCAGTGTCCTTAATATTAAATCTCTTTCTTTTTTTTTTTTTTTTTTTTGAATTGTTAATACTGACATCGGTTCAGGCCATTGGCATCTCTGGACGTCTAGCATAACCTCCTAACAGGTTACCTAACTTCTCTTCTCTCTTCATTGAGCCCATCCAGTCTTTGCATAGGTGCAAAGTTCAAACTTCAATGACTGACTCCCTAGTCTTTAAATTACAAACTTTTCCACAGTCATGGCAGCTTTACTGATGTACTTATCCAAATACACACAGACACACAGACACACACACACACACACACACACACACACACACACACACACACACAGAGCAAGGAGCTCCAGTCATGCGGTGCCCTTAAAAGATAGTGATATGCAGGAAAGGAACCTGCCTACTGCTAAGGCCAGAAGCTCTGAATTCTGTCAAGGGAATCTAGAATTCCTAATAGACCTTGGAAAATGTAAACTTCTCACCAAATAATCTGTCTTCTTCAAAAAGTCTCCATCCAGACCATATGCTGTCACCAAAACACTACAGTTTCTCAGCATCATACCATTTTATACACTGTCCCCCAATATAAGAAATGCTTGCATTCTGTATTTTTATTCCACCTATGAAAACCCTACCCATCTTTCAAGGCTTAGCTATCTCCTACCTAAGAATGGCTTTCTTTATCTGCCCACCTAGATGTAGTCCCCTCCTCCATACCCACACTGGAAATCTCAGAGAACTTTGCCTTTCACTTACTTTACTTACCTTATTATACTTGTATTATAGTCATTGGTGAATAACTTGATGGCAGGGGTTATTTTTCCCTCATTACTGTATCCTCTGAAAATCAACTAATAATTTATCTGACAAATAATAATTTATTACATTCTACTATAGTTTCTGATGAGGCTCTGAATTAGATATCCATTGGAATGATTAATAAGTAATTATTCTAACACTCACAGACTTAGTATCACAAACATTTATTATCTCATATAATTTCTGAGAATCTAAACTGTGGAAGCAACATAACTGGTAGTTACGAATCAAGGTCTCTCATGAGGATTATTATCAGGACTAGAGTCATCTGAAGGCATGATGAGGGCAGGAGAATTTGCTTCAAAGTTCATTCACGTGGTCTCTGGCAGAGGCCTGAGTTTCTCCCTGGCTATTGGCTGGAGGCTTCAGTTACTTGCCATGTGGGCTTCTAGATAAAGCTGTTCGTGACATAGAAAATTACTTCCCCTAAGTGAGTAATCCAAGAGAGAAAAGAAAATGGAGAAAGACTAAGACAGAAAACGCAATTTTTTTTATATTAATCTCAAAATGAATACCATCACTTCTGCGGTATTTTATTAGTCACATAGACCAACCGTGCTACAATGAGGGAGTGGATTACATAAAGACATGAATGCCGGGGAGGGAAACCAGGGGGTCATATTGGAAACTGGCTGCCATAGTCACCTTCATATTATACAACAGAAAATGGTCTATTCAACCATCGAATGGATGAAAAGTTAGCACTATCTCAATAACCCTCATTGTGAACAGGATCAGATTTCTCTTACAATGACTTTTTTTCCCATCTTTATTGAAGTGTAATAGACAATTAGTTGCTTGTATTTATATTGTGCAATTCAATGACATTTTTAAAATTATAGTTGGCATACAATAATATACCAGTTTCCGTTGTATAGCATAGTGATCAGAGATCCGTATAACTCACAAAGTGATCACCCCACTAAATCTAGTAGCCCTCTCCTCCCTACATATTTATTACAACATTATTAACCATCCTTTCCATGCCTATTAACAATCTCCATGTCTAATCTGCAACTAACCATTTGCACAATGATTTTTAAACAATGATTTTAATAGGGAGGAATCAGTGACACATTATTTCATTGCTGAACAACCAAAAGTCTTCACACGTGAGTGATAAATTGTTCAACATGAATTTTACTGATGAATAGGCTGAATTCTTTTTTACATCTCACCAATTAAAATATGTTTTTTAAGTTAATTTCAAAAATTTAGCCTAGACTAGTGCTATCCAATAGAACTTTCTGCATTAGCAAGAATGTTCTATATTATGCTATCCAAAAGAGTAGCCACTAGCTACCCAGAGCTATCAAGCACTTCAAATATGACTACTGTGATAGAGAAACTAAATTCTTAATTTTATTTCAATTTAACTAACTCATATTTAAATAGCTATGTGTGGCTAATGATTATCATATTAGACAATGCAAGCCTAGACTAACATTAATGCTTTACTTTGTTTTGATGTAGACCTGAAACATAGATATTTTAAATGATATCTTGGGATAAATAATAAAGCTCTAGAATCAAATTACTTGGATTCTAAAGGTTTTTCATTTACAAGTGACTTGACCTTGGGAATTGTTCTTCACTTCTTTTTGCCTCAGTGTCCCCAATTGGCAAAATAAAAGTACTTAATCCCCATAGCATTGTGGAGAGAATTACTGCCTGACACATCATAAATGTAATCAATGCTAGCTGTCATCATTTATAAACATACAGTCTCTAGTACTTTACTACTATTGGTGAACATTTAGCTCTCAGTTCCTGGTATTACTTAGTTTAATGTGGATAAATGCATAAAATCAATCTTCACATTTATGTAACAAAGAATAATGTCGTCAGTGTAACTAGTACATTTCCTACATGGCAGCTTCAGAAAAAAAAATTTTTTCCTTGAAAATAGACAAGCTGTTAGCTGGAACATATTTTTCTTCCTTCAGTTTTACATCAAAGTTTTGTAGGATTTTTTTGCAATATTTCAGTTATCATTTTGATAATCATTATCATGAAAAAAACCAGGAGAGTGGTGGTAACTAAATTTGTAAAGTTTGCGAATATTCATTTGAAGTGAATGTTACTTGAAAGATGAAAATAATATGGCCTTGTTCCCAAAGAAAGTTAATGTTTAACTCCTCTACCTGTGAATATAAAGATATTTTATTTGCACGGGCTACACCATAAACCTTATTAGTCTCCTCTGAAGGAATAAGTGTATTTTAGTTTCTGACATTAAAAGTAATGCAGCATTTTCATTTAATATATACCAAGATAAATTCAGATTAAGTATACATTATATTAAAAAAGGATTAAAACATTGATTATTAAAACAGCATAAGATTATGATTTTCTATACTTCTATCATCAACACACACATGCAAAATTTTAAATGTAAGACTCAGTTGAGCACTATACAATATATTTGAGTTATACATCTTCCTTTCACAAAATATTATCGATCTAATCTCGCTGTAGTTTATTCTCTTCCTCAGGGGAACTAAGAACTTTATCAATTTGGTTAAAGTTGTTATGATTACCTTTTGTCTGACTTATAATGTAACATAATATATTCTAACACATCAATCTTTATTATCTTGCCCAACTCTGTTCTAAATATCACTCCTCCTCATACTTTGATTCAATTTAAAGAATCTTTCCAAAGATCAAACTAAATAAATAACAAGTTAGCTTTCAGGCAAACAAACAAATTTGCATTGTTTTATATTCATCATAAATATTTCACTTAATTACTGAGGTACCTTGTTCAGAAACACAAAACAACATTATAAATTAATTAGAACTGTTCCTGATGATCTTTTAGAAGTTCGGTAGAATGTAAAAGCCAAAAGGAAAGCAGCCTGCAGAGATCATCTAGAACAGACAAGATATCAAACGCTAAAGTCAAAAAGATGTCATAGTATAATTTGTGGGGTGTATTTTAACCCACCAAGATTCTGTTTTTCTTCAAGTGCTACCTTATTGATTTTCAAAGTCAAGGTAAAAAAAAAAACCCTCACCCCCACCTTTTTTTCTTTTGCCTTATATGGTCCAAACATACCAAAACAAACAAACAAACAAAAAAACAACAAAAACAACAAAAAACACTATTACCTTAAAAGTGATTATAGAAGGTACTTTTCTCTCACTGCAGAGTAATAATAAATTGTAGTAATACTAAAATGTAACAATATATTTTCAAAGATGGGAAAGTTCACCTGCATGAAATCAATGTACTCTCAATATATAAATGTGACAGAATTCAGCATGTAATATCAAAGGTTTAAGTTCATTTATTATCCCAAAACCAAGGTAATACATTTTACTTAGCTAATTTTGACTCCATGAAAAGATTTATTTCTTAAATTATTACTTCCAGATAATTGATCATTTATAATGTTTCTAAGTACAGATAGCACCATCTCAAAGGAAATAGTAAATGTTCATAATATCTGAGCATAAATCTAAAATAGCAATGTGTTGGGATTTCCAATGGAAGTCATGAAGTAGGTAAACGCTGTGCTTGCCTCTTATCATGATTGCAACAAAATTATAACTAAACTACAGAACAACTATCTTTGAGAGTCACATGAAGACTAGCTGAAAAGACGTCCTACAACTAAGGACATACAAAAGAAGCCATCTTGAGATTTGTAGGTGGGATGGAGACATGGAACAGGTTGGCCTCACACCCTGAGGAGCAAGGGGTCTCAGCCCCACACCAGGGTCCCCAGACCAGGGTTTCAGTGTCAGAAAGAGAAGTCACTACAATTTTTGACTGTGAAAACCAGCAGATATTGTGGTTAAATGAGATAGAGGGCTGCTGGAGTCCCAGGCAATCCTCTTAAAGGGCCCCTGCACAGACTTACTCACAAACTCACTCTGAGTTCCAGTGCTGGGACAGCATCTTGAAAGGCACCAGAGACATATAGGAAGAAACCGAATTGTCTAGCTTTAGAGTGAGGGCTGGAAGTGTAGCTTTCCCCAAGACTGTTGGCAGAATCCATTGTTCCTTTGTCGAGCCCCGCTCTAACCCAGCTAGTAACAAAAGCAAGTACCATATCTGATTCTCCATCAACCTGGGTAACATCTGTTTCCTTGCCCTGGTGATTCCATGAGACTCCATCCCACCCAACTTGTGGGC
>NW_024354875.1:11744891-11758654 GCF_902729225.1 Pteropus medius | reverse complement strand
TGGAGCAAGGAGCTCCAGTCATGCGGTGCTCTTAAAAGATAGTGATATGCAGGAAAGGAACCTGCCTACTGCTAAGGCCAGAAGCTCTGAATTCTGTCAAGGGAATCTAGAATTCCTAATAGACCTTGGAAAATGTAAACTTCTCACCAAATAATCTGTCTTCTTCAAAAAGTCTCCATCCAGACCATATGCTGTCACCAAAACACTACAGTTTCTCAGCATCATACCATTTTATACACTGTCCCCCAATATAAGAAATGCTTGCATTCTGTATTTTTATTCCACCTATGAAAACCCTACCCATCTTTCAAGGCTTAGCTATCTCCTACCTAAGAATGGCTTTCTTTATCTGCCCACCTAGATGTAGTCCCCTCCTCCATACCCACACTGGAAATCTCAGAGAACTTTGCCTTTCACTTACTTTACTTACCTTATTATACTTGTATTATAGTCATTGGTGAATAACTTGATGGCAGGGGTTATTTTTCCCTCATTACTGTATCCTCTGAAAATCAACTAATAATTTATCTGACAAATAATAATTTATTACATTCTACTATAGTTTCTGATGAGGCTCTGAATTAGATATCCATTGGAATGATTAATAAGTAATTATTCTAACACTCACAGACTTAGTATCACAAACATTTATTATCTCATATAATTTCTGAGAATCTAAACTGTGGAAGCAACATAACTGGTAGTTACGAATCAAGGTCTCTCATGAGGATTATTATCAGGACTAGAGTCATCTGAAGGCATGATGAGGGCAGGAGAATTTGCTTCAAAGTTCATTCACGTGGTCTCTGGCAGAGGCCTGAGTTTCTCCCTGGCTATTGGCTGGAGGCTTCAGTTACTTGCCATGTGGGCTTCTAGATAAAGCTGTTCGTGACATAGAAAATTACTTCCCCTAAGTGAGTAATCCAAGAGAGAAAAGAAAATGGAGAAAGACTAAGACAGAAAACGCAATTTTTTTTATATTAATCTCAAAATGAATACCATCACTTCTGCGGTATTTTATTAGTCACATAGACCAACCGTGCTACAATGAGGGAGTGGATTACATAAAGACATGAATGCCGGGGAGGGAAACCAGGGGGTCATATTGGAAACTGGCTGCCATAGTCACCTTCATATTATACAACAGAAAATGGTCTATTCAACCATCGAATGGATGAAAAGTTAGCACTATCTCAATAACCCTCATTGTGAACAGGATCAGATTTCTCTTACAATGACTTTTTTTCCCATCTTTATTGAAGTGTAATAGACAATTAGTTGCTTGTATTTATATTGTGCAATTCAATGACATTTTTAAAATTATAGTTGGCATACAATAATATACCAGTTTCCGTTGTATAGCATAGTGATCAGAGATCCGTATAACTCACAAAGTGATCACCCCACTAAATCTAGTAGCCCTCTCCTCCCTACATATTTATTACAACATTATTAACCATCCTTTCCATGCCTATTAACAATCTCCATGTCTAATCTGCAACTAACCATTTGCACAATGATTTTTAAACAATGATTTTAATAGGGAGGAATCAATGACACATTATTTCATTGCTGAACAACCAAAAGTCTTCACACGTGAGTGATAAATTGTTCAACATGAATTTTACTGATGAATAGGCTGAATTCTTTTTTACATCTCACCAATTAAAATATATTTTTTAAGTTAATTTCAAAAATTTAGCCTAGACTAGTGCTATCCAATAGAACTTTCTGCATTAGCAAGAATGTTCTATATTATGCTATCCAAAAGAGTAGCCACTAGCTACCCAGAGCTATCAAGCACTTCAAATATGACTACTGTGATAGAGAAACTAAATTCTTAATTTTATTTCAATTTAACTAACTCATATTTAAATAGCTATGTGTGGCTAATGATTATCATATTAGACAATGCAAGCCTAGACTAACATTAATGCTTTACTTTGTTTTGATGTAGACCTGAAACATAGATATTTTAAATGATATCTTGGGATAAATAATAAAGCTCTAGAATCAAATTACTTGGATTCTAAAGGTTTTTCATTTACAAGTGACTTGACCTTGGGAATTGTTCTTCACTTCTTTTTGCCTCAGTGTCCCCAATTGGCAAAATAAAAGTACTTAATCCCCATAGCATTGTGGAGAGAATTACTGCCTGACACATCATAAATGTAATCAATGCTAGCTGTCATCATTTATAAACATACAGTCTCTAGTACTTTACTACTATTGGTGAACATTTAGCTCTCAGTTCCTGGTATTACTTAGTTTAATGTGGATAAATGCATAAAATCAATCTTCACATTTATGTAACAAAGAATAATGTCGTCAGTGTAACTAGTACATTTCCTACATGGCAGCTTCAGAAAAAAAAATTTTTTCCTTGAAAATAGACAAGCTGTTAGCTGGAACATATTTTTCTTCCTTCAGTTTTACATCAAAGTTTTGTAGGATTTTTTTGCAATATTTCAGTTATCATTTTGATAATCATTATCATGAAAAAAACCAGGAGAGTGGTGGTAACTAAATTTGTAAAGTTTGCGAATATTCATTTGAAGTGAATGTTACTTGAAAGATGAAAATAATATGGCCTTGTTCCCAAAGAAAGTTAATGTTTAACTCCTCTACCTGTGAATATAAAGATATTTTATTTGCACGGGCTACACCATAAACCTTATTAGTCTCCTCTGAAGGAATAAGTGTATTTTAGTTTCTGACATTAAAAGTAATGCAGCATTTTCATTTAATATATACCAAGATAAATTCAGATTAAGTATACATTATATTAAAAAAGGATTAAAACATTGATTATTAAAACAGCATAAGATTATGATTTTCTATACTTCTATCATCAACACACACATGCAAAATTTTAAATGTAAGACTCAGTTGAGCACTATACAATATATTTGAGTTATACATCTTCCTTTCACAAAATATTATCGATCTAATCTCGCTGTAGTTTATTCTCTTCCTCAGGGGAACTAAGAACTTTATCAATTTGGTTAAAGTTGTTATGATTACCTTTTGTCTGACTTATAATGTAACATAATATATTCTAACACATCAATCTTTATTATCTTGCCCAACTCTGTTCTAAATATCACTCCTCCTCATACTTTGATTCAATTTAAAGAATCTTTCCAAAGATCAAACTAAATAAATAACAAGTTAGCTTTCAGGCAAACAAACAAATTTGCATTGTTTTATATTCATCATAAATATTTCACTTAATTACTGAGGTACCTTGTTCAGAAACACAAAACAACATTATAAATTAATTAGAACTGTTCCTGATGATCTTTTAGAAGTTCGGTAGAATGCAAAAGCCAAAAGGAAAGCAGCCTGCAGAGATCATCTAGAACAGACAAGATATCAAACGCTAAAGTCAAAAAGATGTCATAGTATAATTTGTGGGGTGTATTTTAACCCACCAAGATTCTGTTTTTCTTCAAGTGCTACCTTATTGATTTTCAAAGTCAAGGTAAAAAAAAAAACCCTCACCCCCACCTTTTTTTCTTTTGCCTTATATGGTCCAAACATACCAAAACAAACAAACAAACAAAAAAACAACAAAAACAACAAAAAACACTATTACCTTAAAAGTGATTATAGAAGGTACTTTTCTCTCACTGCAGAGTAATAATAAATTGTAGTAATACTAAAATGTAACAATATATTTTCAAAGATGGGAAAGTTCACCTGCATGAAATCAATGTACTCTCAATATATAAATGTGACAGAATTCAGCATGTAATATCAAAGGTTTAAGTTCATTTATTATCCCAAAACCAAGGTAATACATTTTACTTAGCTAATTTTGACTCCATGAAAAGATTTATTTCTTAAATTATTACTTCCAGATAATTGATCATTTATAATGTTTCTAAGTACAGATAGCACCATCTCAAAGGAAATAGTAAATGTTCATAATATCTGAGCATAAATCTAAAATAGCAATGTGTTGGGATTTCCAATGGAAGTCATGAAGTAGGTAAACGCTGTGCTTGCCTCTTATCATGATTGCAACAAAATTATAACTAAACTACAGAACAACTATCTTTGAGAGTCACATGAAGACTAGCTGAAAAGACGTCCTACAACTAAGGACATACAAAAGAAGCCATCTTGAGATTTGTAGGTGGGATGGAGACATGGAACAGGTTGGCCTCACACCCTGAGGAGCAAGGGGTCTCAGCCCCACACCAGGGTCCCCAGACCAGGGTTTCAGTGTCAGAAAGAGAAGTCACTACAATTTTTGACTGTGAAAACCAGCAGATATTGTGGTTAAATGAGATAGAGGGCTGCTGGAGTCCCAGGCAATCCTCTTAAAGGGCCCCTGCACAGACTTACTCACAAACTCACTCTGAGTTCCAGTGCTGGGACAGCATCTTGAAAGGCACCAGAGACATATAGGAAGAAACCGAATTGTCTAGCTTTAGAGTGAGGGCTGGAAGTGTAGCTTTCCCCAAGACTGTTGGCAGAATCCATTGTTCCTTTGTCGAGCCCCGCTCTAACCCAGCTAGTAACAAAAGCAAGTACCATATCTGATTCTCCATCAACCTGGGTAACATCTGTTTCCTTGCCCTGGTGATTCCATGAGACTCCATCCCACCCAACTTGTGGGCCTACCTAAGCCACTTCCAGTGGATTTTCCATACAAACGACCTGTCTTAGCTCATGAGAAATTTTTCCAAAATCTCTCAAAGATTCACAAATCTCAAACAAGCAGCATCTGTTTTCAGCATGCCTGTACCTTTTGCTGAGGAGCCCCAAGCCCAGAACTAGCAGCAGCCAGCCTAGGTTTGCATCTTGACCTCTTGAGGCACCTCTAAGCCTAGAACAAGTGGCAACCATCTGCAGGTTGCTTGGTAACTCAGGCCAGATGACCCCAGGCAAGGCACAGGCTGTGTCTGAACTTGGCCTGCAGTGGAGCCACTCCCAAGTGGCCCTAGAGCCGGCACTTCTGGTAGCTGGCTTTGGACCAAGCCAGAGCACCACTCAAGGCTGCATTCAAGGATTACATGCCCAAAGGGCAGACTGAGCAGGGAAGAGAGCCCTGCTAAAGCGAATCCTACTCTGTAGGGTCAACCCTGGCAGAACAGCTGCTCCGCTATGGTCACTGGCTAGTCCTCTCAACCAACCAGCCTAAGGGTCTATTCTTCCATGACATGTAAACAGCAATCAAGGCTCAACTACCACATGAGAGCACACACAACCCATAAGTGACACACTTGGAGCCTCCGGTTCTAGTGACTGGGCCCCACAGGACACCTACTACATAGGGCCACTGGACTAAGACTGGGAGACATAGATGCTCTACCTAATGCATCGAAACAAACACAGAGAAGCAGCCAAAATGGGGAGATGAAGATATATGTTTCAAATGAAAGGACAGAACAAAGCTCCAGAAAAAGAACTAAACAAAATGGAGACAAGCAATCTATCAGATGCAGAGGTCAAAACACTGGTTATAAGGATGCTCAATGAACTTAGGGGAAAAATAGGTGAACTCAGTGAGAGCTTTAACAAAGAGATAGAAAACATAAAAATGAAGATAAAAATATAAAAATGAACCAGTCAGAAATGAAGAATACAATAACTGAAATGAAGGATATCTTAAAGGTGTCAACAGAGGTAGATGAAACAAAGGATTGAATCAGCAATTTGGAAGATAATGTAGCAGGAAATACCCAAATGGAAAAGCAACAAGAAAAAATAATCCAGAAAATGAAGATAATTAAAACATCTTAGGGGACAACATCAAGTGTACCAACATTCACATAATAGGGGTATCAGAATAAGAAAAGAGAGAGCAAGGAATTGAAAACCCAGCTGAAGAAAGAATGATGGAAAACTTTCCTAACCTGGTGAAGTAAATAGGCATACAAGCCGAAGAAGCACACAGAGTTCCAAACAAGATGAACACAAAGTGACCCACACCAAGACTCTTCATAATTAAAGTGCTAAAGGTTAAAGACAAAGAGGGAATTTTAAAAGCAGCAAGAGAAAAGCAATTAGTAGCTACAAAGGATATCCCATAAGAATATCAGCTCATTTCTCAACAGAAAACTTGCAGGCCAGAAGGGATTGGCACAAAATATTAAAAGTGATGAAAAGCAAGGGCCTACAAGCAATATGGCTCTACCCAGCAAAGCTATCATTTAGAATCTAAGGGCAGATAAAGAGATTCTCAAATAAGAAAAAGACAAAGGAGTGCATCACCACCAAACCAGTATTACGAGAAATGTTAAAGGGACTTCTTTTAAAAGAAAATAAAGAAAAAAGACTAAAATGATAAATAATAAAATGACAATAACTATATAGCTATCAACAATTACTTTAAATGTAAATGGATTAAGTGTTCCAATCAAAAGACATAGGATGGATGAATGGATAAGAAAACAAGATCCTTACATATGTTCCCTACAGAAGACTCACTTCAGGTCAAAAGACATACACAGACTGAAAGTAGAGAGATAGAAAAGATATTTCATGAAAATGGAAACAAACAAACAAAAAGCTGAGGTAGCAATACTTATACCAGACAAAATAGACTTTAAAACAAACCTGTAATAAGAGACAAAAAAGAATCCAGTAACCCCTTTTCTGGGCATTTATCTGAAGAAACCCAAAACACTACTTTGAAGGACACATGAAGCTACATGTTTATTGCAGCTTTATTTACAATAGCCAAGGTATGGAAGTAACCTGGGTATCTATCAATAAATGAATGAATAAAGTAGTGGTACATATATACAATGAAATATTACTCAGCCATAACAAAAGAATGAAATCTTGCCATCTGCAACAACATGGGTGGAACTAAAGGGCATTGTGCTGAGTGGAGTAAGTCAGACAAAAACAAATGCCTTATGATATTACTTGCATGTGGAATCTAAAGAACAATCTAAACA
Source organism: Pteropus medius (assembly GCF_902729225.1). Taxonomy (NCBI): domain Eukaryota; kingdom Metazoa; phylum Chordata; class Mammalia; order Chiroptera; family Pteropodidae; genus Pteropus; species Pteropus medius. Next base: position 11,751,737 of record NW_024354875.1, on the reverse strand, counting down.
GACAAATAAAACAGAAACAAACTCATAGATACAGAGAACATTTTGATGGTTGCCAGATAGGAGGGGGGTTGGCAAGTGGATGAAAAAGAAGAAGGGCTTAAGAAGTACAAATTAATAGTTATAAAATAGTCATTGGGATGTAAATTATAGCATGAGGAATATAGTTTATAATATTGTAATAACTATGTATGGTGTCAAATGGAATACTAGCTTTATTGGGGTGATAATTTTGTAAGTTAATGTAAATATATAATCACTATGTTGCACACCTAGAACTGATATAATATTGTATGACAATTGTAATTGAAAAATTTTTAAAAATTAAATAAATAAAATAAAATAGTGTGGTGTCCATATTTTATTGAAAGTACAACCATAAAATTTTTGAAAAAATGAACTTAAATTTAATTCTTACAGAACAACTTATATAAATATCAAATTAGTTTCTAAACTTAATACTTAAGCCCATTTTAAAATTCATTATTTAAGTATTATTTCGATTTTTTACAAATTATCTTAATTATATATAATATAAAATCTTTGAGCTTTTTCATTGTTAGATATTAAAATAAGTATCTGCTAATTTTTTACTAAAATCTCTGCTAAAGAGAGTTGTTTTCCTTCTTGTTGAACTAAGAACAGCCTGAAGGAATTAGTACGGAGAAGAAAAAGTCAAGAAAAACAAAAATATTTTGTTTGACTAAGAAAAAAACACCAAAAATGGCTTGGTTTAAATGATGCACTAATTCGTAAACTAAGCCTGATTCTGCCTTATTTAAACAGCTGAGATTTTTAATGAGTTGCTGGGGAATCAACTTTAATTCCTCTAATGCATGATATATCCAACATACCTTTTTTGGCAATACTAGGGAATGTTTTATAAAAGGGCTGTAGTAAAAGATAATGCTAGTTACATGGGAAAATAATTAAAACATCGATGTATTGTATAATGTGTACATACATTAGAAGTAAGTATATGTACCATTGTAATGAAACTAAGGAGCAAGTAGTAACCTCTGTTCTGAATTAAAGACTGAAAAGTATAACACAACAGTAAAGAAACTCCTTATCACTCTCCCTGATTGACACATTTGAATCTCCTGAAATGAGTAGATTTCTCAACTGCAGATTTATGGTAGTTTACTCAATTGACCATTGGTTAGTCATCATGCTGACAGTTTCTGGGCCATCTTTCCCAGGCATACATGGAGTCAGGGAATTCAGTAAATGGCTAATTCATTTAACACATTCTCAGAGTTTTCTAAGTAGTCACTATGCTCTGCTCTCAGAAATATCAGAAGTACATTTTCAATGTCCATTCCATCTAATTCTTTATCCTGGCATGTTATGTCTTTGAGCATGAGGCTTCTGTTCTTTCCACCGTCTGTATGAAGTTGTACCATAAAACCAAAGTCTTTCTGCCCTGACCTTTCTTAACTTGAGGTTATTATTACTCTACCAGTTGTTCGTGGTATAGAATAGCCTGCTATAAGAGAAGAAATTTAAATCATATGAATGTGTGTGTATGCAGTATATAAAAAGATTGAATAAGAAGTTATATATATATATATATATAATTTATAAACATATATTTATACTAATGATTGAGATAATAGGTATTTTAGACTATCACTCCCATTATAATATAAATTGTTAGTAATAAAATTTTACACTGCTCTTCAATTTTAACATTTTACATGTCTGTGAAGTCATGGCTGACAGACAAAATAAATAATATTATTGAAAGAAGATGATTGAGCTATCATATTGATTATAAGGAGAAATTACAGATTATTTATAACTGAAAGGGGTAAAAATAAAATGATATGTTATAAAAACATATATTAAACACTTAGGAGTATATATTGTTTTAAGTTATATAAGAAACATTCAGAGTTTTTTTCCCCTTTTTTTAAAAAACAGAGAAATACTCAATTCTTAAAATAAGACATAGGTTCCTAGAAACAGGGATATATAATATAGGCACTCCATAGTTTATATTATTTCCTCTTTTAGTATCGTGGCAACATTGCCTAGCTTCTTGGTCAACATGTGATTTCTGGTTCAATGATAAAACACCACCAATGGAGCTCACCAACTGAACAAAATTCTAAAACCTCATCTGGATCCTCATGCTGCTCAGAAAGTCCTTCCATTCATCTTTTCTGAACTGCCAACAGTCCTACAGTAGATGTTCAACCATCTCCTCTGTCTTCAATCTTTAACATCCTCTTAACTCATTTAATTCTCCTTACTGTGACTCTATTTCTTCTGTTACTAAGAAGAATAAGACCAAGTGATATATGTCTTTGAATTCCATTTCCTCTGTCTCAAAACTATCACTGTGTCATTTTTTTCTCTCTGGTCTCCAACTCCCCAGTTTTAGAGGAGAAAGCATAACATATTTATCAATATTCAATTATGTTTCTTGTGCTTTTTATCCCATCTGATCCCACATCTTCTATTTGAATTTGTTGCTCACTTGATCAGTCAACAAATATTTACTGGGTACACATGCAGTGCAGTCAATTGAAGACAGAGGTAGGTTTTAAAATTCACTCTGTCATTTTCTATCTGCACAGCACAGGCAAATTTCTTAATCTATCTGTGATTCAGTTTGCTCACTTGTAAAATGACATAGCTTTAATACCTTTTGATGTACTAGTATAAAGATGAAATCAGAAATGGCTGATTAAGCATTTAACACTGTATTTAGTACATAATAATCTTTATGGAAAGCAAAATGGTAGGTTCTGTGAGTATTTAGTTGAAAGACACAGTCCTCAGGAATATAGATATAGATGATATAGATAGATATAGGAACAGATAGATAGATAGATAGATAGATAGATAGATAGATAGATAAATAGATAGACAGATAGATAGATGATAGATAGATAGATAGATTATAGAGATAGAGAGAGATAGAGATAGAAATGACAGAGATAGAGATGATGATAGAGATAGATAGAGATAGAAATTGAGATAAAGATAGAGATAGAAAGAGATAGAGATAGAGACCTATACACACACATTCATACATATATATGCATACACATACATATACAAAAAACTTGAAAGCTTGACTAGTGCAATATAATATGGAATAGAAATAAATGACATAACTATAAATATAACTATAAATTTATAACCATAAATGACATAACTGAACAGTAATAGTTATCCCTATTTTCAGATTTTATTATTGTAAGCTTAGAAAACTTGAGGAATCAATTTTAAATTATAATTAATAAAAGATTTGAGCTGAGAGGCCAAGTACAAATAAATTTAAGAAAAATTATAGTGTTTCTGCATCATTTAGTGCCCATGTAGAGATGAAAAGCTTTGATTTATAGTTACTAAAAATATAAAATATTTAGAAAAAAGTTGACATGAAAATATGAGACCTATATAAAGAGAACAATCAAGGTTTATCAAATGATATAAACGTTAGGAATGAATTAAAAGATCGTCCCCTTTTTATATTTTATAACAGCCATAATATCTTGAATTTAGAACAAAATCCCAATAGGATTTGTTTTGTTCTTTACAAAAAAGATTCTAAAATGCATCTAAAATGATAGATTAGTGAGAATGGAATTGAAAATTTGAAAAAATGCAGAAATATGAAGGGACACTTTTCCTACTTGATCGTAAGAGGTATTATGAAAGTCTAATAATTAAAAAAGCATGGAACTATCCCCCATATCAGCAGAGAGAAACTGGAATACAATAGATAGCTCAGGAGCAAATCATAATTTATATGTAAAAGAATGATACAGGAAAACTGACCTAATCTCTTAGTGAGGGAAAAAAATATTGTTTAATAATTAATTTACTATTTGGGATTTTTTAAATTAAATTATATATTTATTCCATTGATAATATTGACCACAAAATATTTTTTAAATTCTCACATCAAATATCTCACATCAAATGGCACAATTAAATAACAGACAATTAGTTGTGAAAGTTTTATGCATATCAATTATTGTACTAATAGTTGAATCCATCATGCAAATCAATAAATCAAACCCGAAACCTAATTACATAAACAAGCGAGCAACAAAAAGAGTATAATTGCTAATAAGAATGTGAAAAATAACGTAGAGTCTTACCTATTACAAAAGAAAAGGAACTATAAGATATTCTTTCTGCTTGTCAAAATTAGAAATAAAAGTAATATAATAATCCATGTGTATTATGGCATAGTCAAACTAATACACTTGTTTGGAGAGTAAATTGGTATATGTAGCATTTTTTTAAATTTATTCAATCAACAAATATTTTGTAAGGAATTTTTTTGAGTAATTGGGAACTTAGTATCAAAAGTTTTTAAATGTTTACTTTTTTTTAATTCTAAGGTATTTTTTTTTAGCAAGTCTATCCTACAGAAAGAAGCATTGAGGAGCAAAAATATCATAGCTTTAATAGCAAAAAATTTAGACCCACCTAAAAGCCCAATAAGAATGATTAAATGAATGTTTATCTCTCCATACACTTGCTTATATGTTCTTTAGGCAAAATTAAATCTTTTAAGAATATTAATGGCCTCAAGGATAATTATCAAGAGTGAAAGTTGCATGTAGTATTCACAATATTATGATACACGTACAACAAAGATTAAGAAATGTTATCACTGGATGGAAAATCACAGATCGTTTTATTTTAACATCAAAAGAAGTACTACTCATTTTAAAATTTATGGAATAATAGGAAAAAAAAGATATTATTTTTACCTAACAATATGACAAGACCTCAAAGTACCTTTCAGACTTTGCTTCATCATTCTCTCTTCTTTCTGGCATTTTTAATCTTTCCTTGGCCCACAAATAAGCTCAAGTCTCTCCTATTTAAAAATTACTTTCTCCTGTTCCTTTGCGCTAGCCAATATTTTCCCCATATGTTATAACTGCCAAATTTCTTTTAAAAGCAGTCAATATTTCTTTTTTCACTTTGTTGCCATCCATACCTCCTTTTCAAAATGCTTCCCACTCCAATATATGTATGTATTGCACCAGCTCTATCTCAGATCACTGATTAATCCATTCCAAATTCATTTTTCTCCGTCTTTGTCATAATCCTTGCTTTGTCTACATTGTTTGATTTGGGTCATCTTTTTATAGTTCTTTAATCATACTTCATTGGTTCTTCTTTCTCCTTCTACTCTTTAAATAAATGCTTTTCTCAATACTCTATCCCAAGCCTTCTTCTATTCTTACTTCCTATACTCTTTTCCTAAAAAAAAAAGTTATTCACTTTCACATATTGTTATTACTTCTATGAAATAATTCACGAATCTCCAGTTTCTGATTCTCTTGAACCATATTCCCTTTTTTTAAACTGCATGTTAAGATTGCCATTGGGATGTTTTTTAGGCTTCTCAACACATCTAAAATCGAAATATTCATTCTACCCTTAAAATGTATTTCCCCACATGACTTCTCTTTTACTATTTATTTCCCCACAATTTTTGCAAGACAAGCTCAAAATCTTAGAATACATCTTTGTTTTATTTCTCCTCATCCAGTTATTTGTCCAAGACCTCTCAATCTTTTTTTTTTTTAATACTTTTTTCTTTTCCTTTCTCATTCTTTCCAATTCTGATATAACTACTCTCACCTTAGGATAACTTCGTCTGCTTCTATAGGAGTAATACTCTGGTCATTAGCATAATTTCTTCCACACTCTTTTACTACCCAAAACATGGCCGGATTTGCTTCCTACAACGTCACTACAATTTTATCACTAACTATACAAATGGCTCCCACCGTGTCTCAAAGTAAATGTTCTTTGCCTTGGCGTACAAGACCATCTTCAATCTGGTTCTAGGCTTCTTCTTTTCACCACTACTGCACGGGATTTTCTGTGCTCTAATGGATCTAATGGATCACTTTCTATGCATGAATTGTCTTTTCTAAAACTGATAACACCTTTGCTAAAGACCCAGCATAAATATCACCATAACAGTGTAGCCCTCCCTGGCCATCCCCATTAGCTCCTTGATTTAATCACTCTTATGGCAATTATTGACTTCTATTTGTTATTATTTGTGAAAGTGCCTTTCCCTCAAGCTATATTGTAAAGTCCTTGACGACAAAAATAGAATACACCAGAACACTTGACAGAGTATCTTGCATACAGCAAATATTCAAATATTGAGGAACAAATCAATGAATTTATAGACAGCAAAGTATCTAACACTTTGGCTGTTATTGTATTCATATATTTCTGACAGTATATTGCTTTGTTAATCTCCTCTGTAAGATTGTTCAATCTTTATGAATAGGGATCAGATCTATCCTTTAGTAACTGATAACCAATTGTTTATGAAAGTCTTGAAAACCTGTTATGTAAAAAGCAATTTTACTAGGTGTTATACTCCTTATCCCTTGCTTCTGTTTTTGTAGGAGGAAGTATATAAAAATGAAAATAAAGAAAGCTATTTTTTCATTATGATTTGTCAGTGATTAATCCATAATTAAATCTTGATTATTAGGGTGACCATTAGGGTTAAAGCTATTTCTTGATTCAATTAAATCTTTGCAGGAGAACATAGGTAGCTGCATAACTTCTTAAAAATAGGCACAATTAGATATCCCAGTGGTATATAAATCAGGTAACTTTTATTTGGCAGATTTTTGAGGGAAAAAAAGCATCAAATGACCAGTTATTTCCCTAAGTGCCTCTCTTATTTTAATAGCTATTACTCTCATTCCATGCTCATCTCCCCTGAGATACTGTGTTGGAGTCTTTTCCTGAATAAGTCTTTCAAAAATTAAAGATAAATACAAGCCTCAGAATACCAACAACATTTCTCTTTGAGACATTTCTTATATGTTAAAT
>NW_024354875.1:11598092-11744880 GCF_902729225.1 Pteropus medius | reverse complement strand
CATAAAATTTTTGAAAAAATGAACTTAAATTTAATTCTTACAGAACAACTTATATAAATATCAAATTAGTTTCTAAACTTAATACTTAAGCCCATTTTAAAATTCATTATTTAAGTATTATTTCGATTTTTTACAAATTATCTTAATTATATATAATATAAAATCTTTGAGCTTTTTCATTGTTAGATATTAAAATAAGTATCTGCTAATTTTTTACTAAAATCTCTGCTAAAGAGAGTTGTTTTCCTTCTTGTTGAACTAAGAACAGCCTGAAGGAATTAGTACGGAGAAGAAAAAGTCAAGAAAAACAAAAATATTTTGTTTGACTAAGAAAAAAACACCAAAAATGGCTTGGTTTAAATGATGCACTAATTCGTAAACTAAGCCTGATTCTGCCTTATTTAAACAGCTGAGATTTTTAATGAGTTGCTGGGGAATCAACTTTAATTCCTCTAATGCATGATATATCCAACATACCTTTTTTGGCAATACTAGGGAATGTTTTATAAAAGGGCTGTAGTAAAAGATAATGCTAGTTACATGGGAAAATAATTAAAACATCGATGTATTGTATAATGTGTACATACATTAGAAGTAAGTATATGTACCATTGTAATGAAACTAAGGAGCAAGTAGTAACCTCTGTTCTGAATTAAAGACTGAAAAGTATAACACAACAGTAAAGAAACTCCTTATCACTCTCCCTGATTGACACATTTGAATCTCCTGAAATGAGTAGATTTCTCAACTGCAGATTTATGGTAGTTTACTCAATTGACCATTGGTTAGTCATCATGCTGACAGTTTCTGGGCCATCTTTCCCAGGCATACATGGAGTCAGGGAATTCAGTAAATGGCTAATTCATTTAACACATTCTCAGAGTTTTCTAAGTAGTCACTATGCTCTGCTCTCAGAAATATCAGAAGTACATTTTCAATGTCCATTCCATCTAATTCTTTATCCTGGCATGTTATGTCTTTGAGCATGAGGCTTCTGTTCTTTCCACCGTCTGTATGAAGTTGTACCATAAAACCAAAGTCTTTCTGCCCTGACCTTTCTTAACTTGAGGTTATTATTACTCTACCAGTTGTTCGTGGTATAGAATAGCCTGCTATAAGAGAAGAAATTTAAATCATATGAATGTGTGTGTATGCAGTATATAAAAAGATTGAATAAGAAGTTATATATATATATATATATAATTTATAAACATATATTTATACTAATGATTGAGATAATAGGTATTTTAGACTATCACTCCCATTATAATATAAATTGTTAGTAATAAAATTTTACACTGCTCTTCAATTTTAACATTTTACATGTCTGTGAAGTCATGGCTGACAGACAAAATAAATAATATTATTGAAAGAAGATGATTGAGCTATCATATTGATTATAAGGAGAAATTACAGATTATTTATAACTGAAAGGGGTAAAAATAAAATGATATGTTATAAAAACATATATTAAACACTTAGGAGTATATATTGTTTTAAGTTATATAAGAAACATTCAGAGTTTTTTTCCCCTTTTTTTAAAAAACAGAGAAATACTCAATTCTTAAAATAAGACATAGGTTCCTAGAAACAGGGATATATAATATAGGCACTCCATAGTTTATATTATTTCCTCTTTTAGTATCGTGGCAACATTGCCTAGCTTCTTGGTCAACATGTGATTTCTGGTTCAATGATAAAACACCACCAATGGAGCTCACCAACTGAACAAAATTCTAAAACCTCATCTGGATCCTCATGCTGCTCAGAAAGTCCTTCCATTCATCTTTTCTGAACTGCCAACAGTCCTACAGTAGATGTTCAACCATCTCCTCTGTCTTCAATCTTTAACATCCTCTTAACTCATTTAATTCTCTTTACTGTGACTCTATTTCTTCTGTTACTAAGAAGAATAAGACCAAGTGATATATGTCTTTGAATTCCATTTCCTCTGTCTCAAAACTATCACTGTGTCATTTTTTTCTCTCTGGTCTCCAACTCCCCAGTTTTAGAGGAGAAAGCATAACATATTTATCAATATTCAATTATGTTTCTTGTGCTTTTTATCCCATCTGATCCCACATCTTCTATTTGAATTTGTTGCTCACTTGATCAGTCAACAAATATTTACTGGGTACACATGCAGTGCAGTCAATTGAAGACAGAGGTAGGTTTTAAAATTCACTCTGTCATTTTCTATCTGCACAGCACAGGCAAATTTCTTAATCTATCTGTGATTCAGTTTGCTCACTTGTAAAATGACATAGCTTTAATACCTTTTGATGTACTAGTATAAAGATGAAATCAGAAATGGCTGATTAAGCATTTAACACTGTATTTAGTACATAATAATCTTTATGGAAAGCAAAATGGTAGGTTCTGTGAGTATTTAGTTGAAAGACACAGTCCTCAGGAATATAGATATAGATGATATAGATAGATATAGGAACAGATAGATAGATAGATAGATAGATAGATAGATAGATAGATAAATAGATAGACAGATAGATAGATGATAGATAGATAGATAGATTATAGAGATAGAGAGAGATAGAGATAGAAATGACAGAGATAGAGATGATGATAGAGATAGATAGAGATAGAAATTGAGATAAAGATAGAGATAGAAAGAGATAGAGATAGAGACCTATACACACACATTCATACATATATATGCATACACATACATATACAAAAAACTTGAAAGCTTGACTAGTGCAATATAATATGGAATAGAAATAAATGACATAACTATAAATATAACTATAAATTTATAACCATAAATGACATAACTGAACAGTAATAGTTATCCCTATTTTCAGATTTTATTATTGTAAGCTTAGAAAACTTGAGGAATCAATTTTAAATTATAATTAATAAAAGATTTGAGCTGAGAGGCCAAGTACAAATAAATTTAAGAAAAATTATAGTGTTTCTGCATCATTTAGTGCCCATGTAGAGATGAAAAGCTTTGATTTATAGTTACTAAAAATATAAAATATTTAGAAAAAAGTTGACATGAAAATATGAGACCTATATAAAGAGAACAATCAAGGTTTATCAAATGATATAAACGTTAGGAATGAATTAAAAGATCGTCCCCTTTTTATATTTTATAACAGCCATAATATCTTGAATTTAGAACAAAATCCCAATAGGATTTGTTTTGTTCTTTACAAAAAAGATTCTAAAATGCATCTAAAATGATAGATTAGTGAGAATGGAATTGAAAATTTGAAAAAATGCAGAAATATGAAGGGACACTTTTCCTACTTGATCGTAAGAGGTATTATGAAAGTCTAATAATTAAAAAAGCATGGAACTATCCCCCATATCAGCAGAGAGAAACTGGAATACAATAGATAGCTCAGGAGCAAATCATAATTTATATGTAAAAGAATGATACAGGAAAACTGACCTAATCTCTTAGTGAGGGAAAAAAATATTGTTTAATAATTAATTTACTATTTGGGATTTTTTAAATTAAATTATATATTTATTCCATTGATAATATTGACCACAAAATATTTTTTAAATTCTCACATCAAATATCTCACATCAAATGGCACAATTAAATAACAGACAATTAGTTGTGAAAGTTTTATGCATATCAATTATTGTACTAATAGTTGAATCCATCATGCAAATCAATAAATCAAACCCGAAACCTAATTACATAAACAAGCGAGCAACAAAAAGAGTATAATTGCTAATAAGAATGTGAAAAATAACGTAGAGTCTTACCTATTACAAAAGAAAAGGAACTATAAGATATTCTTTCTGCTTGTCAAAATTAGAAATAAAAGTAATATAATAATCCATGTGTATTATGGCATAGTCAAACTAATACACTTGTTTGGAGAGTAAATTGGTATATGTAGCATTTTTTTAAATTTATTCAATCAACAAATATTTTGTAAGGAATTTTTTTGAGTAATTGGGAACTTAGTATCAAAAGTTTTTAAATGTTTACTTTTTTTTAATTCTAAGGTATTTTTTTTTAGCAAGTCTATCCTACAGAAAGAAGCATTGAGGAGCAAAAATATCATAGCTTTAATAGCAAAAAATTTAGACCCACCTAAAAGCCCAATAAGAATGATTAAATGAATGTTTATCTCTCCATACACTTGCTTATATGTTCTTTAGGCAAAATTAAATCTTTTAAGAATATTAATGGCCTCAAGGATAATTATCAAGAGTGAAAGTTGCATGTAGTATTCACAATATTATGATACACGTACAACAAAGATTAAGAAATGTTATCACTGGATGGAAAATCACAGATCGTTTTATTTTAACATCAAAAGAAGTACTACTCATTTTAAAATTTATGGAATAATAGGAAAAAAAAGATATTATTTTTACCTAACAATATGACAAGACCTCAAAGTACCTTTCAGACTTTGCTTCATCATTCTCTCTTCTTTCTGGCATTTTTAATCTTTCCTTGGCCCACAAATAAGCTCAAGTCTCTCCTATTTAAAAATTACTTTCTCCTGTTCCTTTGCGCTAGCCAATATTTTCCCCATATGTTATAACTGCCAAATTTCTTTTAAAAGCAGTCAATATTTCTTTTTTCACTTTGTTGCCATCCATACCTCCTTTTCAAAATGCTTCCCACTCCAATATATGTATGTATTGCACCAGCTCTATCTCAGATCACTGATTAATCCATTCCAAATTCATTTTTCTCCGTCTTTGTCATAATCCTTGCTTTGTCTACATTGTTTGATTTGGGTCATCTTTTTATAGTTCTTTAATCATACTTCATTGGTTCTTCTTTCTCCTTCTACTCTTTAAATAAATGCTTTTCTCAATACTCTATCCCAAGCCTTCTTCTATTCTTACTTCCTATACTCTTTTCCTAAAAAAAAAAGTTATTCACTTTCACATATTGTTATTACTTCTATGAAATAATTCACGAATCTCCAGTTTCTGATTCTCTTGAACCATATTCCCTTTTTTTAAACTGCATGTTAAGATTGCCATTGGGATGTTTTTTAGGCTTCTCAACACATCTAAAATCGAAATATTCATTCTACCCTTAAAATGTATTTCCCCACATGACTTCTCTTTTACTATTTATTTCCCCACAATTTTTGCAAGACAAGCTCAAAATCTTAGAATACATCTTTGTTTTATTTCTCCTCATCCAGTTATTTGTCCAAGACCTCTCAATCTTTTTTTTTTTTTAATACTTTTTTCTTTTCCTTTCTCATTCTTTCCAATTCTGATATAACTACTCTCACCTTAGGATAACTTCGTCTGCTTCTATAGGAGTAATACTCTGGTCATTAGCATAATTTCTTCCACACTCTTTTACTACCCAAAACATGGCCGGATTTGCTTCCTACAACGTCACTACAATTTTATCACTAACTATACAAATGGCTCCCACCGTGTCTCAAAGTAAATGTTCTTTGCCTTGGCGTACAAGACCATCTTCAATCTGGTTCTAGGCTTCTTCTTTTCACCACTACTGCACGGGATTTTCTGTGCTCTAATGGATCTAATGGATCACTTTCTATGCATGAATTGTCTTTTCTAAAACTGATAACACCTTTGCTAAAGACCCAGCATAAATATCACCATAACAGTGTAGCCCTCCCTGGCCATCCCCATTAGCTCCTTGATTTAATCACTCTTATGGCAATTATTGACTTCTATTTGTTATTATTTGTGAAAGTGCCTTTCCCTCAAGCTATATTGTAAAGTCCTTGACGACAAAAATAGAATACACCAGAACACTTGACAGAGTATCTTGCATACAGCAAATATTCAAATATTGAGGAACAAATCAATGAATTTATAGACAGCAAAGTATCTAACACTTTGGCTGTTATTGTATTCATATATTTCTGACAGTATATTGCTTTGTTAATCTCCTCTGTAAGATTGTTCAATCTTTATGAATAGGGATCAGATCTATCCTTTAGTAACTGATAACCAATTGTTTATGAAAGTCTTGAAAACCTGTTATGTAAAAAGCAATTTTACTAGGTGTTATACTCCTTATCCCTTGCTTCTGTTTTTGTAGGAGGAAGTATATAAAAATGAAAATAAAGAAAGCTATTTTTTCATTATGATTTGTCAGTGATTAATCCATAATTAAATCTTGATTATTAGGGTGACCATTAGGGTTAAAGCTATTTCTTGATTCAATTAAATCTTTGCAGGAGAACATAGGTAGCTGCATAACTTCTTAAAAATAGGCACAATTAGATATCCCAGTGGTATATAAATCAGGTAACTTTTATTTGGCAGATTTTTGAGGGAAAAAAAGCATCAAATGACCAGTTATTTCCCTAAGTGCCTCTCTTATTTTAATAGCTATTACTCTCATTCCATGCTCATCTCCCCTGAGATACTGTGTTGGAGTCTTTTCCTGAATAAGTCTTTCAAAAATTAAAGATAAATACAAGCCTCAGAATACCAACAACATTTCTCTTTGAGACATTTCTTATATGTTAAATCAAAATGGGGTGACATTAGAGTCCAGTCCTGCTCAGATCAGGTGAAGCCTTCCCTGAGTAAATCTATTACACAAGACTGTTCCCTCAGCTCTGAGCCAAAAGAAACAAGAGTAAAAGCACAATAATATGGTAATATCATTCCAAGATCCCAAACGTATCTGTAAAACCTCAGCTGGAAGTTGATTTAACCTCTCTGGTATTGTCATGTGACCCCTGAGGTGGTACCTTCCCTTCTGTAAGTGAGTAGAACGATTACCATCACCCGTGGAAGCCAGAGTTCCCCAGTGACTCGGAAGAGTCTTGAGAAAGGATAAAGTTTCATAGCTTATTGCAATTTTTCCAGCACTGAAATCTCCTGGAGCTGAAACTCATTCAGAAATAACGAGGCATTTGAAGCTGCCTGAAATAAGGGTTCTCTACTAAAGTGACTGGCTAGTCTATCTCTCACCTGAGATAATGATGAAAAATCACATTCAGAAAAAAAAAAAAATCCATCCCTACAATGGAGCCAAGACAGCGATTATTAAGCTGACTTTGAATCAAGCTTATTGAACTCTTTAGAGTCCTAATAGCTATCTGCCCTGAAGTATTAAATGCTGCACTGATGTTTTAATTTCTCCCATCCTATTTCTGCGATAACTCCTGTATTCTGGATAATCAGGGAACTGAGCACACAAATTGCCACCCTTCTAATACCAGGATAAATGCTTTACTCCAGGTTTACCCATCTTACCTATAGAAAGCCTTCTCTCCATAGCATAATCTCACCATGGTATCTCTCTCTGGGCAGTTTCCCACATTGCAGAGTATAGGGGAGAAAGTTAACATGTGGGGGACTTAACTGAGGCTAAACCAAAACTTGGCTGTCATCCCACGAGAAGCAAAGCAGGAATGACAGACCCTCTTTGCATACACAAAATACTTGTTGCCACTTCTGAACGGATTTTCAAGTGCAATGGTAATGGCTGGCTCATGAATCTCCTTCCCACTGGCTTCATCGGTTCCATACCATGTGTATTGAAAATGGCATCGTTTGACTATGGCAATAATAGTATTTTGTTCAACATTCTTATAGTTACAGGGCAGCTACACAGACGCAGAGAGAGAGAGAGAGAGAGTTGTAGTTACACAACGAAAAAGAAGAAAAGGACATTCATAGAATAGGAAAATAAACAACTGACTCACACAAAGATAATAAATGAAAAAACTAAACACCTCAAGATGACTTAGCGAGCAATTTAAAGTCAGCTGAGGTAGAGCAAGATGGCAGAAGGCTAGAGGAACTACTTATTCTCTAAGAAGGCATCTTATCACTTATGTGGAGATTAGCCTGGCTCCAAAGAGAGGGATTTTATATTAATTTGCCTACTGGAGGTAAGAAAAAAAAGGCACCAACAGGAAATGGATGTTTAAGGCTACTTGTAAGCCCACATAGGAAGTGGCTGTTCCATTGTGGCAGTCCTGCTGCCTTCTACTGGCGACCCTCCATGGATACCGTCATTGCGAAAACAAGCAACAGGCTACCTCCAAGAAAAGAGAAACATTTTTTTTTTTAATGGAGATTTTTCTAAGAGTGTAAATGCAAAGGACAAAATAAATGGGTTAGGAGGGCATAGTCAACTTTTTCGGAACTGTGAAATGAGGAGCAGGGGGAGAGAGAGCAAGAGAAAGGGAGGAAGAGCTCTAAAGAAGGAGGAGAGCCTACTAAAGAAGCCAGCCCCCCTGTACAGACAGCCTGACGCCAGATGGCTTCTTCTAATAAATATTCAACCTTAACTCTGTTCCCATGTAACTTTGTTGTAAAGCTGCCAGCACACCCACACAGATCTGGGCCAGCAAAATGATTACAGTAGTACAAACAAAATAGTGCAATAGAGGAAACAGACAGACAGGGTCCTGTCCACAGACAGTCAGGGCTGGAAGATGTGAGCTGATGGATCTTTAGATTTAATGCTTCGGAACTCCTAATAATAAGTAGCATTGGAGGGGAGGGGACCTCAAAAGAGGAGAAGAGACATTTAACCCTTATCTTTACTCTGTTTCAGGTTTCAGCGCTGACACATGTACAACTTTTTCTTTAGAGATTACATGTGAGATGCTTATTTCAAATATAATTTTCCAATGTAACTACATTTAGAGTAATTCTACGTTTAAGTACATTTAGAATAATATGGTACCCCTCTATTTTAAATTGCAACAATCATAAGACTGTATACTTTGAGTTATCATTTAAATAAAAATAGATGCTTCATTATAATTATAAAGAAAACAAGAATAATTCTCCATCACTGTTTTTTTCTTCACCTCACCCCAACCTTCACCCTTTTCCACCCCAGCTATTTGGTATTTAAATTCTATTTAAATATATAGACACCTCTGGATCTGCGGGGAGGAGGGTTTGTATGCATTTCAGTGTTTTGAGGTACACAGTTTGAAAACAATTATGTCAGAATAAAATGATATTTTAATAAAGTAAAATATAGAGATTTTGAATGAAACGATGTCAAAACTCTGCTTGAGAAAAATGGTGATTTGATGAAATATTATTTTAGAAATGTATACTTTGGAGTACATTAAAATGCAATATTAGAAACAACTACTACAGAACTATATCAAGCTTTTGTAATTTTAGTTTTCCAATGATATATATGGATGTGTCAAAAAATGGACTAAACCAACAGTAATAAAATATAGCAACTTGGAGCAAATTATCCAAAATTATCTAAAATTCTTGGTATAAAAATGAGTTTCTAACTATATTTTATTTTCTGTTTCTTGGTCTGATATCTAAAACTGTCCAAAAAAAAAAAAACTAAAAAAGTTCAGAAACCAAGGCTTCTCTTACCTCAAAATTAAGAATATTTTTGTGCAGTTATCTATGAGCACTGATAATACTGCAGGAATGGAGATGTAAGAAAAACCAGCGAAACAAAAAACTTAAACACTTACAAAGAGCTAGATAAGTTTTGGTAAGTGCATACTGTTGTTTTGACAGTTTGAGAATCTGCACAGATTTTACATTTTATTACACTGACATCAAAAGCTGTATTGATAGGAAAAGACCATGTTTCTAACAAAGAGAGACAGATAAAAATTAGCATTTATCTTCTAGTGATACTGAGCTTTCTAAGGGCAAGTCACAGAATTTTCCCTTCCTGTCTTAGGGATCTCAAAATGCGATGGAAGGTTAAGGCTTCACAATTAAGGATATGATGGAGACAAATCCTTGAAAAGATGTGTATAAACTGCACACATGAAATAAAAACAATGCAAACATATCCATATACAAAATATTCAGTTGTGCATTCAAAAGAGGTAATGGCATGCAATAATTGGAAATTATTTGAACATCTGTTTGCACATTAATCTGCATATTTTTGCACATGCAATCATCCATTTACATCAGCATATTTTGGATGTCGCATGCACACATTAGACACCTGTTATTAAAAACCAGGTCCATAATATGCTGCTAATTTCTATAAATGTAATTCCATTTTCATAAGATTTATCATGGGTTCTTTAAAGTAGTGGACAATACACACAGGATAATATTAATGAAAAGTATGTATACTTCTCATCTATGCATGGGCAATTGACTTCAGGATTCAAAGACGGAATCAAATTGGCAGGTAATGAAAGCAAAACATGGCAGAGATAAATCATGACATAATCCAGATTCTTCCCTCTGGTAGAAAAATTATCAACCTCTGAGGAATAAATTGAGACGTCATGCTTATCAATTGTGCCAAGCATATATTTACTTAGCACATAGTACATAATCAAAAAATATTTGCCAATTCCTTGGTTAATAAAGGAATGTATAATTTAATTTAATGTCACATTGAGCTAAGTAAGATTAGATGATATATGAGACTCTATTCTGACTGCTTTTGCAGGCCTATCTCATTTAATCCATATGGAAATAGCCTTTGACCAAATATGGAAAGACAGCTAAAAAGAATCTGCTACTAATTAATGGACTAATTTTTCTATTAATTAATTAATTTCGTAAAGAGGGAGCCTGGGTTAAGTCGGCAAACATGTGGTACCTATGGTGCTCCTATTCCCCTCTTTAACCAAAATAGACATAAAAAAGTTTATCCTGGCATTTTTTCCCACTGAGCTGAACTAGCCATAAACTCTTTCTTAACACCACTCCAGGTAACCTTCACCAACTGATCAAATTTGGCACACAAAATGAATATATTTTCTAGCCCCTGGACTATATTGTCTCTAAAGCCCCTTCCATAAACTGAATCAAGAAATTGTACAGAACACTAAAATCCTTTGTTTTTAAGAAACTATGCTAATTATTTGGTTGTTTTCTGATTATAGTATCTGATGTTCTCTAAAAGTAGTTGATCATTAGTTGAGATTCGAGAAATGCTTGTTCCATGCAGAATTTCACTGTAATTGAATTTTAAATGGTTTAACCCATAAAATATGTTATAGCAAAATAATGTTTAATATATTTTTCTCTTTTGGATTATCTATAAAAGTACTTTCTTCCAGGTAGTTATGCAAAGCGGATCAGGAAAGCAGCATGAAGCAATACTTTGCACAACACAGCCCTTTGGTATGGAAGAAAGACAGCAGCCGTGATCCCAGCTTCTGCCAGACAGAGCGTTGGTGGTGTGATAGAAAGCACAGAAACCTGGAGGCATGTTAAAAGGACATATTCAGATGACTCAAGTGATACAGAAAGATGGGAAACAAATGTGACTCTTAGAGAGGATGGGATTTTGAGAAAAATTGCTGGGAAATCCTTTAGTGTGATAAGCAATGCAAACAGCTGAAATGAATCCATCAAAAGTATATACTCAGTGTTTGCTCAGTGTGTCCAGCACTGTGATACATTCTTAGAAAAGTACAATAAAAGACTATAACACAGTGCCTGCTTTTGGAGAAATAACACTCTAGTTGGAAGAAACAAAACTTATAAATAACACTACAAAACAGCTCATAAGCCAATAATATTCTTTTCTTTCCAGCTACATCTATACCCATATGGACAACATTTCAATTAACTATATAACTTTGAATGGCAAGGCTCCAACAAAGAATACCCAGAGTACTCTTTATGAGGTAGCAAAATGCCCCCTATTGTTTTGCACTTGGGTTATTTTCCTAGCTATTTATTGTGTCATGCCTCTTTATTTTATAATGGTGGTAGAGACACGTTCTTTTTGTCTGCACATCACACGTACCTCTTGCTTCTGGAACTGTCATCCAAATTTTCCCTAAAGAATCACCATTCTCTCATTCTCAGTCTTAAGAGTTGAGTAGGGCTGACCTTCACACCTTAGTTACAAGGTTGGGCACATGATCCAAGATAGACAATGGCAGTGAGTGCTAACATTTGCTAGGCCTGTGGTGAAAGAGACACTCAGTGTATGACTGGACTAGCTGGTGACCATGGGTGGAAATTAACTAACAAGTTCAAACAAGGAAAGTAGAGCTGAGAGATGGAAACAGGCCAATCCCTAGTGGCATAGTATGAGCATTGGAATATAGTGATGTCTAAGTCTACCTATTTTCCAGGACTTTTCAGTTACCCAAATTACCAAATTCTTCCTTCCCCCTTACCATCAGCTTAAAGTGGTTTAAATTGGATTCCTATCACAGGCAATCAAAACAACCTGGCAAATTCAATCCACATCACTGGAAGGCAATGAGCATTCAATTGGTCCCATTTAACAAAACGCATGTAAAAAATAACTGATATCACTTTTTCTAAATCGCAAGTCAACAAAAATACAGAAAATAAAGGCTCAGCCTTTAAAAACAAAATAAGTTGAAGCACTGGCTTATTATAAACTATTTTCTATAACTATTTTCTTACCTTTGTGAAAACTCATAACCAGTTCCCATTTCTCTTCACACTACCCAAGATCCTCCTAAATATATTCTCTGAAAAATATTAGGAAACAAGGTGACCACCATAATTACCCTCCACTAATCTTCTCTTAAATTAGGATCCTTTCAAGGTGCTAGCAGAAAATCTTTTGGAAAACAGAGTACCTAGTTATTGGGAAGAATTATCAGAATTCCAAGAAGTTCATTTTTAGGTCTATTTATGGGACTGTTAGTGTTAATTCTCAATTTAGAACCCCTTCTCCTGCTTATTTCCCCTATGAGTACAGCCAGCTCTCACTGAGTTCCTCAGAGGGAGATGCACAAGTAATACAAATTTCAGTTAAATTCAGGGTATCACCTAGGGACAACAGCTGATTATCACTCTTAAAGTCATCCCAGGATACTGGCAGAACACTAAAGTATGTTTGCCTGATTCCAGGAAGTAATTTATGCAATAGAATTTATCTAGCTGGTGAAAATAAGTAACAAAGGAACAACTAAGATGAGGTGGGGTTAAGTTTCTCATGCATGTTATCAGAGTGAACCTACAAGAGCTATCTAAGTAAACTACCAAGTCCTTACCTCATCGCCTAACCTAAGAAGTCACCCTGCTGCTTCGATGAAAGTTAGTTGTGGGAATATCTCTATCGCAGCATCCCTATTACTGATCACTTTTAAACCAAGCATTTGTTCTTTTTTAGTCTACTTCCTGTTTAGAAATCACTTCTATTTTGAGTGGTATGTTTATTTTTTCACCTTTTTGTGAGGAATTGCATTTTATTAGCTAGAATTCAGATACAGCTAACTGAGGGAAACTCAATAAAAGGACTGAAAAAAATTTTTTCATCCAATAAATTTTCTGTGAAATGCCAAGTTTGTGGCTGTGCCTGCAGTCATTTTAGTTATAAGACACATAGTAGGAAACAGTTTGGGTGTTTTCAGCCATTAGTTTATAAATTGAATAAGATAAATGTGTTCATTCATATTGAAGTAATGTAATTTTTCTTGGGAAAGTTTAATATTATACAAATCCATTAGCATATTTACAAATTAATCTTCCCTTAGGAAAAAAAGATCGAAGATTTACAGAAGGAAGAGTTTTATTACTTTTAAAACTGCATTTTAAAAGAGAATAAAAGAAAAAGAAGGAAAATTATATTGAACCATAAATGCCTTTTTATGACTAACAGTTTTGTAGAACCAAAATTTATGAAAGGAGAGGAAAATGGAGGAGAACATAGAAAGAATTTTCAAGGAGCTTGCAGAAATTGCAACTCCTATATCACAAATTGTAAACTCCTATAAAATTAAACCTGTTTATGTAAATGTAAGCTAAATGACATAAAAATCATTAGACACTTAAGGCTATTACTATTCATTTCCCCTAGATAATATTTTTTGTCTAAACTCTGTAGCTACTTGTTCTAATTTTTGACAAGGTGAGGCTTAAAGCCTTCACAGCATCAATGACAACAAAAACCTGTGTTCATTTAATTTCTTCCTCAAACTCTCAATGACTTCTTATAATGTTGAGCAAGTAATTGACAACATAATTAATTCCTAACAATCTACTGTCATAAAATAGACTTTCCTACAGAGAAAATCTTGGAGTATAGGGTAATGGAAGTCTCAATTCACACACAAACTCCTGACATATTATAAAAAGGAAAAAATGTGATTTGACTTTCCCCCAGATAGTCTCATTTTGCTCATCCCTAGCATTTACTTTCGAATGTCCTTTTTTTTAAACAAAGGATTAAATAGACTTTCTACACAAACAAAGAATGCAGTATATTGTTAACAATAATCTTATAAACAGATGCAAAATTTAAGGATTTATTTACAACCACTTTGTAACATACCTACTGTAAAAAAAATCAAAGTATTCGTTATGTTAAGATATTCTTCATTTATGAACATTACATATATAATTCTTCAGGTTGAAAGTCATTTAGTAATAATTGATAATAAAAATAAATGGCTGCCATTTATTTATTGATCACCTCCTATACTCCAGAATTGTATTAAATGTTTTCAATGTATTATCTTACTTAATACAGAGCAACTCTATCTGGTAAAAATGATGATCATTTGCATTTTACAGATAATAGTATTAATCTTAAAGGTGTTAAATATCAAAGACATCTAACTAGTAAATGATGGAGCTCAGCATGGAATTTCAGTCCCTCTGATTCCTGAGTCTGCACCATTAACTTTACTATATACCTTGAAATTCAAGCAATCAAACTTCCTCCCTGAGATTTTCAAACTTATTTAATAAGTGAACTGGTAATATCAACTGGAATAATTTCAGGGACCTCACTACCATAATTTGGCAATGCCAGATAAAAAGTTCTTTTTCATTACATTCAATCAAATACTACTTCTATAATGTGTATCCACTGATTCTGTGTTGTTTTTCTTTATCCTTTTTGTTTGTTGTTTGTTTTGTTTTTTTGTTTTTCTCTCTGGAACATGACACTATCATTTTGCTACCACAGCTCCCATAAAGCTTCTTATTTTTACACTAAACATCTTCACTTGCAAGAGCAGCCCCTGAAAGGATGTGTTACCAAGTTTTCTCACTACCTCTTCTCTCACACCTAGGCCCACTGTTCTTTCAAGTTCCTCTTTAAAAAGGGCACCTCATCTGGGCACAACCCTCCATAATGATTTGATCACCGAGAATAGTAAGCCTTCCAATTACCTACAACTTCACTCACCTCAAAGTGCCAACATTATGTGTAAAGCCATAGCAATTAGATTCTGGAATTAGCTAAAATATCTATCATTTGCCAAATAGTAAATAAATAGTATTTCTGAAAGGACTCATACTTTTTTTTTTTTCTTTTTTGGATGATTTATTGGGTAATCCTGAAGAGCCAAGTCTGGGAAAAGACCATTCCCTCATAATCCTTTAGTAATGGTCATGAAATTGACCAGAAGTCAATAAACTGGTGCTTTCTGTCTAAAATCCCCCAAACAAGTTCTATCATAGTGATAGAATGGAAGCCTTTCCTGATCCTACACATGTAGAAAAAACTGAATTCACCACATTTAACTGGGAATACTTGAAGATCAATCTGAAAGGACCCCAAGAGAGCCTTTTTACTCATATTGAAATATTCAATTTCTATGATAGTAGAGTCAAAATCTCATGGAAACACAGACATAAGCATATAGTACAAATATGTATAGCATTTCTGACTTCAGTATATCACTTTATGTTAACAGGCACGGTAGAGAAGGGATGACCATTAGTTTTCTTCATTCAAGAGAGAAATTGAGAGCTGGAAATGCTAAATAGCCTTTATATTTCACTGAGTAAATGGCAGTGGAGCTGAGGAAAACAAGATTGGCCTTCCAGTTTAATGCACTCTTTAGACTTCCTCTCATGAAATGCACTGCAGTCCATCACACTTAACCTACACTTTCCACACCTCCAGAAGGAGATATCCACAGATATACCTATTTATTTTGGCATGAATTCAAAGAAATAAGCCTGCAAATCTGGTCCTTTCTTTATGCATTAACTTTAATTTCTCCTTTCCACACATACACTGCAAGAACATCAGGTAGATCCATTTACTTCCACCCCCTCATCCCACTGCCTCTCCTAAAGTGACATATTAATTATGGCTCGTTTGAAATTTTCTCTTACAAACGTAGACTCAGACTTCAACACCTAAATAAATTATATATACACCACGCAAGCCTGTTTGTTCCAGGTTTCTTAAAAGGAGAAAATGAATGCAGTGTATTAATCATCAAACTGATCTCTCTGATTGAAAAATAAATTATTTAAATGAGTAGTGCTCCAGGTTTTTTAATATGTTACTTTCTAGAAATTTTTTTCAACATGCAAGGTGAAAAGAATGAAAGGAATGTTAAAGCATACTACCAAGATGAAACAGGTACCAAATTAAAGCTTAGTATAGGCTACGCAATCATGGTCAATCCAAACTATGTGTCTTACTATCAATTGGTTCTGCAGTTATCAATCAAATTTATTGAATGGTAATCCAAATTAGCTTTTAAAAGAGTCTTAAAATCCAGGTTGACTACCTCCGATCTAAATACATCTATTCCTTTCACACACAAAGAATGAATGTACCTCCTAATGTAGATTTTTTTTAATATTAACTTCCAAGTGTATGCAGTAGAAAAGACAAGTGGAATAGCCATAATACATATTTATCCAGTCTGTATTCCTTATGATTTAACTTCTTAGTAAGCAAATTCATCATATTTTACATTTTTTTAAACCATATTATAGATATACCACACATGCAACTCAAAATTACAGGGACGAAACTATTATAAGATCAAATATAAGGAGAAAGACATAAAACTCAATAGAGAAAAAAACCACCTTGAATAGAATATCAGTAATCTGAGTAGTCATTAAAACCACCACATAGAATGTGCATGAATTGATTTTTTTAAAAAAAAGAATACCCCATGAGCACAATTTATTAAACTCAGCAGGTATAGGAAAGGCGTTTCAATGATGAGAGTTACACTAGTCAGGGGAGCCTAATTGCTTTAAAAAAAAATTGGAAATGTGTAATGGCACAAATTCAAAAGAATTTTTGTTATTTAAATAATGGTACTGAGTGGGAAAATGTTGAGGGGCCCTGCGCCATGTAGTTACTCGAGGACCTAGGCTGATGGAGGCTCTGCCGTATTCAACACATGGTTTCTAAGGTTACTATAGGGATTGTTTTCTTTTCAGTCAGCAGGTAAGGGAGAATATAATGGAAAAGTGCCTGCAGTAATTTTTAATGGGCCAGGCCTGGATGAGATGTGCATCTCTTCTACTCACATTCTATTGGTTAGACTTTGTCACATGATCACAGTTAAACATTAAAGGGAATGGAAAATATTGTAGCTGTGTGATCATAAAGAAGAAAAGACTATAATTTTTTTTCAACAGCAAGCAGTTTCTGCCACCATCTGCCCTTCTGGTGACTCTAGTTATGTTCATCTTTCTTCTCTCCTGTAGAACACATTCAATAACATCCTGAAAAGAGACAATTCACTTGATGCTTCCAGCTCAAAATCCATAGGTCACTGAGTTTTGTGTTTTTCTCTGTTCAAACTTGAGGTGGTTTCTTGTGGTCCTGTGACTTGTCAACCAAGAAGACAAGTTCTTCCTCTCTCCCAAATATACCTCTATGTCAATAGTGTAAGATCACTCTGATAAAGACTCTAAGATGAAGAGGAGTAAATGGTAGACACACATTAATCACGGATAATAGCAATGATGAATCCTTGCTGAGCAGGAATAGTGAAGGCACAATTTATAAAGTTGGGTAAGTTCCAGGATCCCGATTAACTCTCTAGAAGCTGCTACTGTGTATGTTGTTCTCCATGACCTGGCTGCACTCTCCAGTTTTTTTTTTCCTTGTCCATTATCCTACATGGCCATATCTGAAGTGAACACTAAAAAAAAAAATGTACTCACTTTCAGAGGTCAAAATCATCACTATTTTCTGCTAATGTAAGTTTGGGAAACCGAGGGTTATATCATAATCACTTATTTTCTATTCCTTATATCCTATTCAAGAGTTTTATAAGGCTGAAATTATTGTTTTATTGGTAACGTAATTTCCTCAAATACTTAGTTGACCTCTGATCTATTCGTTTCTAGTCAGTTCCATGAGTCAGTAATAATTACCTAAATTCGTTTTCAGATTTAAGACTTGGGCCTCTTTATTTGTTTGTTTAAATTTTGGGGTTTTATTGTTTGTTTATTAACTTATTTTGCCTTCCAGCTTTCATGCTTTCTCTCAGCCTGATGGCAACTTCTTTGGATCTCCTAAAACAAAACAGGCTTGGACGGGAAGGTAACCTACTTAATTATGTTGAGATATAGTTCACATACCACAATGTTCACCCATTTAAAGTGTACAATTCATGGTTTTTAATACATTTACAGATATGTGCAACCTCACCACAGTCAAATTTACAACATTTTCATCACCTCCCGAAGAAACTTTAGCTACCACCTATCTGTTCCTCCATCCCCCCAGCTCTAAGAAAACTACTACATTCTGTCTCTATAGATTTAACTATTCTAGATGTTCCATAAAAATGGGATCATATAACATGTGGTCTTTTGTGACTAGCCTCTTTCACTTAGCGTATTGTTTTCCAGGCTCATCCATGTGAAGTATGTATTAGCACTTCACTCATTTCTTTTTATGGCAAAATAGTATTCTGTTGCACGGATATATCATTTTTTGTTTATTCATTTATCAGTTATTGAATACTTAAGCTGTTTCTACCTTTTGGCTATCATAAATAATGCTACTACAAACATTCGTGTACAACTTTCTCTGTGGACATGTTTTCATTTCTCTTAGAGTGGAATTATTGGATCATATGTGTAACCATTCGAAGAACTTCCAGATGACTTTCCAAAGTAGCTGTACCAATTTATATTCCCAACAGTAGTGTATGAGAATTCTAATTTCTACGGACCTCACCAACGAGTGTTATTATTTGACTTTTTGATTACAACTAATCTAGTGGGTGTAACAAGGTTTTGATTTTCATTGTGGTTTTGATTTTCGTTTCCCTAATGAGTAATGATATCAAACATTTTTCAACTGTTTATTGAACATTGTTATACCTTCTTTGGAGAAATGTCTATTTTTCAATTGGGTCTTTTTATTAAGTTGCAGGACTCCTTTATATATTCTAGATAAAACTTTCATACATATGATTTGCCATTTTTTTCCTATTAAGTGGTTTGTTTTTAAACTTTTCTAAAAATTAATTTTTATGAAGTCCAACTTATCTATTATTTTTGTTGTTGATCATGCTTTCGGTCATATCCAAAAATTCATTGCCAAATCTGACATATGATCAATTACCCTTATGCTTTTTTCTAAAAGTTTTATGGGGACAACACTTGTGTTTAAGTTTTTGATCCATTGTGATTTAATTTTTTTTATAGTGTGAGATAAAGATCCAATTTCATTGCTATTCATATGGCTATGCGGTTGTCTCAGCACCATTTGATGAAAAGACTATTCTTTTACCATCAAAAGAACATCATTGTTAAAAATCAGTCAACCATAGAAACATGCACTTATCTCTGTACTCTCAACTTCATTCCATAGATCTAAACGTCTAGCATGATGTCAGTACCACACTGTCTTGACTATTCCGAGACTCTTACAATTTCCTATGAATTTTAGAATCAGCTTGTCAATTCCTACAAGGAAACTAGATGGGATTCAGATAAGGATGGCTTAGAATCTGTAGATTAATTTGAAAATATTCCCATCTTAACAATATTGAGTCTTCCAATGCAAGAACATGGATGGTCATCATTTATTTAGATTGTCTTTAATTTCTTTAAACAATGTTTTGCAGTTTTAAGAGCATAAATTTTGTACTTCCTTTGTTAAATTTATTCCTAAATATTTCATTATTTTTGATGCTACTGTAAATGAAGCTGTTCTCTTGATTTTATTTCATAGTGCTCATGGCAAGTGTATAGAATATAATTTTTGTATATTGATCTTGTATCCCCCAATCCTGTTGAACACATTTTTTAGTTTTAAACATTTTTTTAGTGACTTCCTTAAGATTTCCTATATACAAGATTATATCACCTTGAATATAGTTTTATTTCTTCCTTTCCAATATGGATATATTTTATTTATTTTTCTTGCCTAATTGCCCTGGCTAGAATCTCTAAGTATGATGGTGGGGGAAAAAAAAAAAAAGAGAGGAGGGGCAAGTCTTGTTCCAGATCTTAAAAAGGAAAGCATCCAGTTTTTCCCCATTAACAACGATGTTAGCTGTGGATTTGTCAGAGGTATCCTTTATTAGGTTAGTGAGGTTCCCTTCTATTCCAAACTTGTTAAGTGTTTTCATTATGAAAAAGTGTTAAATTTCGTTAAATGCTCATTCTGAATCTATTGAGATGATTGTGTGGGGCTTTCTTGTTTGTTTGTTTGCTTGACTGATTTTTTTTATTTTATTGATATGGTACATTACATTAATTTTCAAATGTTAAATCAACCTTGTGTTCCTGGAATAAGTCCCACTTGGTCATAGTATAATTCTTTCATACATCACTGGACTCAGTTTACCAATATTTTGTTGATGATTTTTTAATTCATATTCATGTGATAGTGGTCTATAGTTTTTATTCCTTGTGATGTCTTCATCTGATTTTACTATCACAATAATACTGTTTGCATGATATACCCTTTTCTATATCTACTATCAATCTGTTTGTATATTAGAATTTAAAATGTGTGTTTTTAGACAGTAAACAACAGGTCTTCCTTTTTCATCTAGTCTAACAGTCTCTACCTTTTGATTGGATTGTTTAATCTATTCACATTTAATGTATTATGATAAAGTTGAAAAGTCTGCCATTTTACTTTTTTATCCACATAGCTCATCTTTTTGTTCCTCTGTTCTTTACTGCTTTCCTTTTCACTAAGTGAACATTTCTAATGTAACATTTTAATATCTTTAATGATTTTTTTACTATATTTTTTAGTTATATCTTTAGTGGTTGCTCTAGAGCTTCCTATATACTTCTTAACTTAGCAAAAAAAAAAAAAAAGCTTCAAGTTTTTACTGACTTAATTCCAGTGAGAAATAGAATGTTTCTGCTATATAGCTCTATTCCCTTTTCTCCTATTTGACGGTACTACTGTTATATATGTAGTATATCTATAAATGTTATAAACTCAATAATACATTGTATTTATATAATAGCATGCCCTTTAAATAAGCTAAATGAAGAAAATCACATAAGTAAGTATTTATAGCTTTTTTTATATTAACATTCCTGTTTATCATTTCTGGTTGTCTTTATTTGTTCCCGTAAATTCAAGTTACCATCTGGAGTCATTTGCTTAGCCCAATACAGCTTTGCTCCCACCTACTTCCTTGTGCTGTTATTGACAAATATATTACATTTCTATATGTTATAGGCCCAACAACACCTTATATACATATGGTTTTATAAAACTGGTTTTTAAATCAGTTGAGAAAAAATGAGAATAAATATGAATTTGTACTATCTATTAAAATTATGTGATGCCTTTACTAGTGCTGTCTTTTGCTTTATTTTGTTTGGATTTGAATTACTCTCTGGAGTCACTTGCATTCAACTTGAAGAAATCCCTTTAGTACGTCTTATAAGTCAGGCAGACTAGTAACAAGTACTCTTAGTTTATGTTTATATGGGAATGTCTTATTTTCTCTTTAATTTTGAAAGAGATTTGCTGGATATAGGATTCCAGATTGACATTTTTTTCTTTGAGCATTTAGAATATCTCATCCCATTGCTTTCTGACCTCCATTGTTTCTGATAACAAGTCAGAAGATTGTGTTAAATCAACACATGGTTGATTTAACATTTGATAACAAGTCAGAAACAATGGAGGCCAGATTCCTATGTAACTGATAAGTCATTTTTCTCTTGAGACATTCAAGATGTTCCTCTTGTCTTTGCCTTTCAGTATTTTTACTATCATGTGTTTATTTGTAGATTTTTTGTGTGTTTATCTTAACTGAAATTCATCGAGCTTCCTGGATGTACAAGTTAATTTGTCAATAAAGTTCAGAAGTTTTCAACCATTATTCTTTCTCCTACTCTCTCTTTTCTGTTCTTCTGGTACTACCACTAGGTATATGTTGGTGTGCTAATGGTGTCCTACATTTCTCTGAGGCACCGTTTATTCTACTTCATTCTTTTTTTTTTTCTTTGTTCTTTAGATTCCATAATCTGTATCAATCTATAAATTTGAAGGTTTTTTGCCTTCTTCCAGTTCAACTCTACTATTGAGTTTCTCTAGGAAATTTTTCAATTTGTTATATTTTTCAATTTGTTATATTTTTTACTCCAGAACTTCCATTTGGTTCTTTTTTAATCATTTCTATCTCTTTATTGGTTTCTAAATTTGATCCATCCTTGTCATCATACAATCTTTTAGTTTTTAATCATGTTTCATTTTTAATTTTTTGAACATATTCATAATGGCTATTTTGAAATCTTTGTTAAATCCAACATCTGGTTGGTCTCAGCAATAGTTTCTGTTGTTTACTTTTTTCTGATGTATGGGTCATCATTTTTATTTGTTTGTTTATTTGCATGTCTCATATTTTCTGTTAGAAACTGGAGATTTTAGATAATATATTATAACAAATCCAAGTACTTGGTTCTCCTTCAGGTCCAGTTATTATTATTTGCTTACTGGTTTAGTGAATGGCTGGATTATTTTAGTGAAATTTATTCTCCTTCTGTGGTAGCTCCTCAAGGGGTGCATCTTTGGATATGTTCTCGGGATGCCCTGGGATGACAAGGGTTTTGGCAGAGTTCTCTTTGGATAATTTTTCCCAGACCACATTTTTGTTAAGCTCAGCTGACAGTTCTACTGTTTTCCACAATGCCTTGAAGATAAATTGCTTCTAGACTAACTCCAAAAATTTCAGTCTCCTTTGAAGGAATATTGAGTTGCTAGATCATTGTTTCAGATTTGTTCTGACACCAGGAGAACTCTTCTCAGATGTCTCTTTCCATATTTCTCTCCAGCAAATTAGCCAGCCTACAATTTAGCCTACATCTCCAATAAGTCTATCGATATTCTTCACCAAACTTTCACTCCTTTTGAGAACGCCCTTAGGCTTGAACCTCTCTATGCTCTGTTGCAAATAAAGTCAATCACTCTGGGGAGATATTTGGAGATATCTATTTCATGCTTGGCTCCTCCTGCCACCACTTCCTAGAAAAATCTCTGTGTCATGTCTGGGATGACAGTGGTAGGCTATTCTCTGAACAATACCTCCACTTTAGGAGCTTAGCATTCAGTAGAGGGGATGGGGGTGGGGAGAAGGAAGCAGCAGCTTCAGATCTTCTCACCTTGCCTCTCTCTGTGTGTAATCTCTTATCCATGAGCCAGGGCAAGGTGATCAGGGTTCAAGTGCTCTCAATGGTGCCACATCCACGGGAGAGCTTCTATCTCATGAGTGGGAGCTGGACAGAAGAGAACTCAGTTAGCCACGCTTGCCCAGGAGTGCTCTTCCCAAATGTCTCTTTCCCATAACAGGTAATGTGAATAATGCGGAATGCTCCTGTTCTGCCCCTCCCAGGTAGATAGCTCTTCAACTGAAATCTGGGAGTGAAAGAGAGCCTTGAGTTCTTGGCTATAGCAGTCTTGGGTAGCCAAGTTCTGAGAAGCTTCTCACATTGTCATGCCAAAAGTGGAACTCCCAAAAATCCCCTTAATTTTATCTTTGCTATAATGGTGAGTCAGATTTTTGTTTGTTTAATGAAGTGTGTTTTGGAACTTTGACAGTTAAAGTTTTTTTCAGTCTTTTTGTCTATTCTTTAAAGCACAGAAGTAGCCTTTACATTCCTAAGAGGTCATTTACACTGACAAATTAACCTATTCTGTTTTTGATCCCATCTCATCTTTGTAATACCAAGCTAAATGAAGCAAAGAGCAACACAGATATCCTGGCTCTAACAACTTTCTCCAGATTAGCAGGCTCAGTATATCTGCCCTCCAGGTTGTTGCAGGCAACAGTTTTTCCAAATACTTAGCGACTGTATAATATAGATATCCAATATTTTTCTATTTTCCAGTATTTGTTTCCTTGCTTTCTACTACCCAAACACTATAAGTCAATGCCCCATATTTTATTCCTTTGAAATGGCAGCAATATACTTCAGGATACTAATTTGTTTTAGTTGGGTGACGCAAACCACTAAAACAAATAAACTCAATTGAAATTTACTTCTAGCTCATATAATAGTCCTGGGTTATAGATCAAACCAGTAAGTCAAAAGTCTTACCTTACTCAATTTAATACAGAATTTTTTTTTTTAAGTACAAAAACTACTTTATAGGTACAGACAACACCCAACGTAAAATATATTTTTGTCTTACTTCAAAGTAAGAAAACACATCGAACCTCTCCATCATAGACTTAGAGATTTTTGTGGGGATTTATATGTACAAATCTTTATTAGGTCAAAAACTTTTATTAGAGGG
The DNA here is from genome assembly GCF_902729225.1 of Pteropus medius. Taxonomy (NCBI): domain Eukaryota; kingdom Metazoa; phylum Chordata; class Mammalia; order Chiroptera; family Pteropodidae; genus Pteropus; species Pteropus medius. Next base: position 11,720,513 of record NW_024354875.1, on the reverse strand, counting down.
TATTTGCAAGCATATTGAGAAGAGCATTTACAGAAACTATTTACATTAAAAGGGAGTTTCATTTCCTGAAGTCTGCATTTCACACATTTTGGAAGATAAAATTTGGAGAGAGATATACTTACTCCTTAATTCTCATATTTTCACATAAGGGTGGAAAAATCAATGGGTTCAGGGACATCTAAAGCTTCTCTCTACTCCTCACTTTATCTTGTAGTGTTATGGGATTGTGCCCCTCCTTCATTCATAGGTTGACTTCCTAACCTTCAGTACCTCAGAATTTGAGTGTAGTTATAGAGAGGGCCTTTAAAGAGGTAATTAAGGTAAAATAAGTTCACATAGGAGTTAGTTCAACATTATCAGTGTCCTTATAAGATGGGAGATTAGGACATAGACAACATAGAAACCTAGGGACAATCATATGAGGGCACAGCCACCTGCAAGCCAAGAAGAAAGACTTCAGAAAAAACCAACCCTGACAACTTCTCGATCACAGACTTCTATCATCCAGAATGGTGAAAAAATAAATTTCTGTTGTTTAAGCCACTCAATCTGCGGTATTTTTTATGTCAGCCCTAGCAAACTAACATTCATGGTAAAAGGGATAGCATATAATTGGTATGTTTAGAAGTAACAGGGCATGCTGAGAACCCGCCAAAACTAAACAATAGCTAGCAAGGCATTTGTTCACTTATCCAGAAGATAGCTATTACACAAGTATTACAGGACCAGCACTGTGTTAGATGCTAATTCAGTAGTAAATCATGCAGATATGACCTCTGCCTGCAAGAAGCTTAAAGGCTAATGGAGAGGGAACAAATAGAGAAACTTTGTGTGAACAAGAGACCACAAAATATGGAGAAAACCTGAGTAGTCTGGTTTCTTCCCCGGGAAATCTGGGGAGCTGACATTCATATACACCTACACTGGGTAGTGGGAATGGAAGAGAAATGTAGACTCTGGGTCAAAACAGCCAACCCCCAAATTTTCTGATCTGCTGACCAGATTTTTTTGATGCTATGGCATTGAGGGACAGCACACCCTAAGATGGTTATTTATTTTACACATATGGAACAGGGTTTGGATATAAACCACAGAGATAACTACTGACTAAGGGTTTCTCCAGTTTTCTAATGAATGGGTTATAGCTATTACCCAAACTAAACTGGTTAACTGAAGTATACAGGTATATAAAGAAAATTAAATAATGTGCAGCCAAAGCTAATACGACCAATTTTTGTATATAGTTCATTTCAGAGTATGGAGCTATAATACTAATGAGGAAACACAGGCTTTGGAACCAGATTCGAATGCAAATGACATATAGAGGTAGCAAGTACTAGTGAGATGCCAACCACTGCTAGGAGAAAGCAGTGAGAGGAAAAAGAAAATAGGCATAATCCCTGCAACTTGTGAACTTGAGCAAGTAATTTAATCTCTCTGAATTTATTTTCTTATATGATAAATAAAGATCATGATAGCTATTTTGGATAGCTCTTGTAAAGAGTAAATTTAAAAGAAAAAAAGAAGACATTTAAAAATACTTAGCACAGTGCCTGGCAAATAACTGTGTGTTGAATGTTATTTCCTTCTCACTTCACTCCACCTTTGCTCTCTGCAAAAAGTACCAAGTTAAAGGAGTCCTTTGGCCATTGTTCAAATGTGTTACCAAATAGCATAATCTTCATAGCCCAAACCTAAAGCTTAGGAAAAGATGGGTGAAAGAGACTGAATCTTGTTTGAATAAACCAGTTGTTATATCATGATAGATAAAACTTTTAGGATCTTAAGTGTACTCTTCCATAAGGTATGTATATGTATATTAATTCTTCTCTATTTTGCCAGATCTCTGATCCTTATATTTTTAGTTTCGAACTCAAAGCAAAAAGCTCACTTATTTGTTGAAATAGAACAGAAAGAGGATGTCACAAAGAATCATCTGCAGGCAATGAATTAAAATAATCCATTCTTTTAAAGCCTTAAGAATGATCTTATATTTTTACATGCAGAATATGCTAACATACATATTCAGTAATATATAATTATCTCCCTTTTCTCTAGGAAATGATAAAAGCAATGCGAGATAGAGAGTAAATCAATCTCTGTAACGTTCAAATGGTACTGAAAATAGTAGGGAACATATAGTTCAGATAATGTATCAATACAGGTATGTTATCTGTATTGTGTTGAGCCAAATTTTCTATGTTCTCAAACAATTGCTAGTTTGGTTCAGTACTCTAGACAGAATTATTCCTTCCTTTGCACAACTTCACGGAATAGCTTCAAATACACACGGAATCTAACTTACTTGGTCACTACGCCCCTAAATAACTCTCAAATCCTAAACTCTTATCTATAACTATAAAGTCAATGATTTGCAGAGTCTAGAGGCAACATGTCCCTTTCTCTTATCTTTATCATCCCTTCTATCCAGCAAGTCCACATCCTGTGAATCTGAATAATTTTGATTTGCGATAAAAATACTAACTTTGTGAATGGGCTTTCTGCTTTTATTCTTATCCTAAATCCCCACCCCACTCCCCAAAAAAAACAGCTTTCTTAAATCTGTCGCCTTTATTTTTTGCTCTTGAAACAGAGTTAGGCTGTAATTAGATGTACTCTATTAGTATCTATCATATTGAGCAGTTATTTATTTTATTCTATGCAGGGTGAAAAGCTAAGCTATTTAGAGATTGCTGAGGGTGATTGTGATTCTCACATTTAAAACCACATGATACTAAGTTATGTCCTCATTTTTGCTCTATGCTTTTCACATTTGTACATAAATGTATGCTTCTTTCATTACACTGTAGTGGTCTATGATCAAATAAATAATGCCAAAAAAAATCCCTTTTGTTTCTAACTCATTTGGATGTATGTAAAACATCCATAGCTGTGGTATATAATGAAACCACCCTCTGTTTAGTGATCCCTGAAAAATCTAAATGCGATGGAGTTCATTTAAGAAAAAAAACATTTACACAATTTGAACATAGTATTGGCGATATAATAAGCAGAGAACAACCTTCTGGGTAATACCAAAGTTTACTTAAACAGATTGATAACGTGCTCACCAAAAAAAAAAAAAAAAAAAAAAATAGCAGGCATAGTTTTCACAGTTTGTTCTCTTCTATATGACTTACCCACCAAGCAAAATAGTACAATTACTGAACTTCATTGTAAATGTCCAGATCCCCTGATGTGCTCTGATGGAAAATCATCCAATAACAGCAATGACATTCCTTTTTGTATCACATAAGTTTTTGTGGCTGTCATAAAATATATACATTTCATTATAATCAAGAAATAGAAGGGGTACAATAGAGAAAACAAAGGTAATAAAAGGAAGAAACATATGATTATTTTCTCTAGCCTTAATTTTTTTTCTCTTCCCCACAGATCTCTTTACAAATCCTTCACTGGATGCTCATTGATAAGCTTGGCCAATCAAAATGTCTCAATCAGAAGTAACTGGTCCCACAAAACCCAACATGATTGCCATAGCAACAGCCCTGACCTTTCACTTTTCCTTTTTGGTTCCAAAGCTGCTTTAGTGGTCATTCAAATCATGAAAGTGTTAAGTGGGTGTAATCATAAATCAGCATTTTAAAGTCTGCTGCCAGCATGAATCCTCTATATTTAAAAGGGGACGGGGAGATTTAAGGCCACACTCAATAGGACTTCACAGTTGTTCAAGTCAGCTTTCTGGTGATTTGGTAACTGGTGAAATGATAGTCTTTTACTAAAATCTGGTTGTCCAAATATAAAATATATACAGATATACACATATGCCAATGAAATGTTGTAAATAACAAACATAATGTAGGAAAATATCCTAAAATAAGAACCATTTAAAGGATATTTAAGCACAAGGTATATTTGAAATACCTGTATGGGTAAAATTAGATCAATGTCTTTGCTTCTCTGTTTACCAGAACTGGAAACAATAACAAAAAGCAGAGGAATATATCAAATTCACCTGTGATTTGCACAATCATACATTTCTTGGATGAATGTGAAATGCGTAAGGACACGTGTCATGCGAAGTTCCAAAGTTTGTAGAACAAAGCTTGAAATAAATTAATTTGAGATAAAATATGCCTACTTCTCCATGCAAATAAGTTTAGAAATATTTTTTAAGTAAATTTGGCCAAATGAATAGTTTAGTAATTGGGCATTTCCAAAACAATTGGTTATTTAAATTAAGTCTGCTTTTTTGGAGGACACATTTTATAGCATGTCTTAGCCAATAGAAATAAAGAGCCAGATTATGGTGTCTATCACATCTCCAGACACATACACACAATTGAATATGACAAAAATTCTCTCAAACAAGGCTGGTCAGACATTTCGTAGAAAAGGCAGCCATCTACATGATGTGCATTGGGAAACACAGAAGAGCATCTCTGCCAAAAATATCTGTTCCATTCATTCCCCGTGTTCTTAATATCATTTCTCTGGTAGCATTTAGAATTCTGATCACTAGTCATTATTTTTTGCGCATTATTAAAAATCTTTCCAGAAAGCAAAGATATTATTTAAGAAGCCATTAATAAATTATTAACACCTTCCCTTGAATTAAATCAATCAGAATATACAGATAGTTTACTTAAAGGCCCTGAGGGGGTTTAATATCAAACAGGTAATTTTGATGTGTAGGGATTTTAAAAACACAAATGTTGGGCCATTTTACCAGAAGAGCCCCTAAAACATAGAGTGGTTTGTCAGGGGAGGCAGAATTGCAGAGGGTCATAAATGCAAAGGTTAGAGGAGATGTGTATGGGGAAAAAAACGTATGGCATCATTTCCCTCCAAACCAGCTAATGTATAACCTGAGTGTGATTGACAGCTTTTGGAACACAGTAATAGTATGTAATTCATACTCTCAGCCTACATAATACAGGCTTCACTGACAGCTCTCAATGCTATACTCCTAATGACAATTTTGAGTGAGTGAGGTATAGATTTCTCAGCACTGGCAAGTACCTGATCTTAGTCTGAACCAAAGCACAGGGAATCAGCAAACACATGTTAACATTTTACAGTGAGACACAGGTTAACTAGAAGACTTGCATATAATGCCATCAGTCACATTATTTATAAAAAGCCTTTGGTCAATTATTGAATTATTAAAGTTGCATCCAGATAGTTCTGAGACAAGTGATTAATGTCAGTTATGGTGTGTATGTGTGGTGGTGGAAGGACATACAACGTAATGAGTGATTTGATTGAAGTAACTAATGCAGGCAGATGATCTGACAACCCTGGCTGGTAATCCTGTTCCAACACACAGACACACCCTCACTCACAGCCAAGTGTTCAGCATACCCAAGTCCTTTAGACTATTGGCCTATAATCACATACATCGCTCTTACATTCAATAAAGGAGACTTCAAAATAACAGCATTTTATTGAAAATTACACTAGAGGAAATTCTCTGAAGTAAATTAACGATAAAAGAATAAAGCTGTTAAACGAATATATTTTTCATGCTTCGGGGCTATGTGTTTAACAGTTTTCTAACTGTTCATTCATTTATAAAAAATACTTCAGTTATTATCTCGTAGAGTTGAAATTAGATATTTAATTGACTGGAGGGAATGAAATTCGCTCACTTTTAGATACAGCAACTATTTTAAAATATTTCTATAAAATGCTTCATAAGACCACCATCAGCCCAAATACTTGGCAAACATTCTTGTGTGTATATATAGTTGTTTTTATAAATGTCATGCTGTAAGAGCTAACTCCTTCAGAAATATGTTTATCTTAATTAGGAAAGTCAACAGACTTCTAATGGGAAGAAATGGGTATTTTTCTCTGTGGTATCGAAGGCATCAGAAGCCTAGTTCTTCTGCCAAACCAATCTTCCTTCCTGTCTGTCTTTCAAACCCAGGTGATTGCAGACAGCTGAACAGACATTCCCCAAAGCCGCTATTGACCTGGCTCCAGTCTTTGCTCTGTCCCCGTCTCTCTCTCTCTCTCTCTCTCTCTCTCTCTCTCTCGTCTGTCTTCTTGTGTGGTTTTTTTCTCCCTTTTTTTGTAGTTTTGCCTCAGGAAACCTAGGGATATTCATGGCACTGAGGCAAATAATGTGGAATTAAAAACTAAATTCTTGAGGCCTTATCCTAGCAACAAGACCATCACCATCTGTTCAGAAGACAAGCCAGCCATTATCCACTGCATTCTTTATACAAACTCCATCACCTGTGAGGGAGAAAAGACACTGCCCCTTCTTGGGTTCTTTCTTTGTCACTAGAAAAAGTGGTCTGTCTCCTTCTGATGCAGTAAAACCTAAAGAAAGCAAATACAACTAGAAGCACTTACAGAAAATTTAAAGAGATATATCAGAAGGCTCTAAAAGACCATTCCGAAATATCTGATAATTGTCATCTGTGCATAATAAAACCCGACAAAAATATATTATTGACGTCTCTCAATTGCCATTTTAATATTTAAATGAGAAAAGAAAAAATTGGAATGCGTGTATCTGTATTTTGGGTAGTAAAATCATTGTAATATTCTTGCATTTGTTTTTAGCTTCAAAAATTTTATTCATTTCACCTTTCAAAAACCACATCAAATTTTATATTTTGAAAGTGACATTAAAATGTTATTTCAGTGACTTCAGGGTAAGAATCAATCTATTTAGACAGCTAGTTTAATCCAGGATGAAAATTTTTCCTTGAGAAAATGTTTAAAACATTAAAGACAGTAGCTCAGTTATATTTCATGGAGTAAAATTTATATTATTAGGAATAAACAAGGTTTGTTTCTTCTCCCAAGATAGTTCAGTACAAAGGAAGAGTTTTTGTAGAGAGAGCTTTTGAAAACACCAGGGTCTGGGGAAATAGGAAACAATTCTAGATTATTGTCTTCCTAGAAAGACATATACATGGAGATGTGATCCAATAAATTAAGAAAGAATAGGTTTATTGAATGTCTACTGTGTACAAATCATTATGTAATGCGCTATTGAGTATTTTTTTAATTTGACATTTTTTATGAAAAATACATCAACAAATAAAGTGTATCTCAAATTCTAAAAAATATTAACTCTATATTTATAACTAACATTTTCTTGGTGTTTATAATTTTTAAATCTTTTTCTACATGATCTAATTTGATTCTGATGAAGAGCATGTGAGGCAGACTGAGCAGTCTTCTCCATCACCCATTTAAAGATGAGGAAACCCAAGTTCAGAGAAGTGTGCTGATTTGCCCATGGCCACCCAAGCTAAGAATCTAAAATCTACTTAGTCCATGTTTAAAATTTAACTCTGTTTTTTTCAAAAGACATTATTTATATTTTTACTATCAAAAAGGAAATGCAAATAGATGCAAAGATTCAAGCTAAACAACAATAACTCTTTATTCTCTTGGACAGATTACTGAATATACCTTTTGGCTGATGTTCAAAAGTAGCATTTGTGTCTTACATAGACTCCATTTTCATGAGGCAATATTCCCAAAGTTATTTGTAAAACATGAACTGGAGTTACCCTTGTGGCTGTTAATTATCTTTCTTTTTAGATTGCACTTTGTATTTCTATCACTGGCACATTGGGCACTAAAAATATCCTACATGTTTCCCACATGGCTTTTGTCTAGTCACAGACACAGTTGAAAATCTTTGCCAATGAGGTAGGGATTCTGAGAAGCAGCCGAATTATTCTCTCCATCCCATCTGTGAATTTGCTTAATCTGCAGGGTATAAAATCCTCATGTTTTACTAGTTTCAATGCATGGAAGAATAAATATGTCTGGTTATACCACATCAGAACATGACAAAAGCACACATAAAAAATGGTAACTGGATAAGTTATATAGTGAGATCATTGAAAGATACTTTGATCCCATAAATAGGTGTTCAGATAGCAAAGAAAAACATATTCTAGAATAAATGTTTCTAGCCAATTGGAGCTACTTGATTACATGAAAATATTATAAAATAAAATATTTACCAGGTTATAGTTCAAAGATACATTCAGGATCGTAGATTCCATAGACATGCAAAGTGCAATGAGGAATAAATAGTATAGCTTAACGATGCAGTCAGAACACTTTCAAGCCTAACCTAAAAGAAAATAATCATTCAGAAGATTATATTTCTTCAACGAGGTATAACTATAGCTAATATGAATACAATAACAATTATGCAGAAATCATTATTCCCATTCTCATTTTCAGCTTAATTTAGAATAAGTGTTAGTGATGTTAGCAATGTTTTGATCCCCGTGAGGTCTGGTGACTTCACTTTCTCTGTTTCTTGAATACAGAACATAGCCTTTTCTTGACAGTCTCTTATAAACAAACATGTGCTGGTGGTCACAAAGGGGAATAAAAGGGGAAAATAATGTGATCAACCAGCAAACTAAGGAAATCGTGTTTCTACTCTTCAATTGTAAAACTGAACTTATCTTGTAAGTAAAAAGGTTCCTTTTAGCTGGAGCAACCAACCATTCTGATCCACCCGGAACTTGAGGGGGTGCTGGGATGAGGAACTTTCAATGTTAAAACTGGGATGATCCCAGGAAAACTGGAATGAGTTGGTGACCCTACGTAGCTGTGAAATCAGTCGGCCGGCAGTTTAATTTGGCACCACTACTCACAATCTTTAACATTTTTTAAAAAACATTTTAGGAAAGTAAGACTAAAAGGATCTGGGTTTCTACTTTGAGAAGCAAGAGCTCCAGAAGCACATGAGTAGCAGAAATCTAGGGTTTCAAACTTAATTTATGCAAGCAACTATTTGTGATTTTTGCCAGTACCAAGACCATTGCTTGCCTTACCTCATGACTCATCTTGTGCTCAATTAGAAGTGACTTTTGCCTTCCTTGTCTCCTGCCTGCTGTTGAGCTATCCGTTCACCCCATTATGCCTCTGTTTCCCTTTACTAAGCAGGAGTGCCTGATAATTTGTTAATAATGTGAAACAACCAAAAAATAATCCTCATCCCATCACTTTTTTTAACATAGCATGGAATTACAGCCCTACTATTCAGAGGAAGAAATAAAATTCAATGGAATGCATTGGAGGTTGTCAGGGCACCAACAAATGACTATAAATTGATTTTTTAAAGGAATGGGGAAGAAAAGTTTCAAGAATTTATCCTGTCTTTAGTTACTTTGAGGTAATTAAATAATTAATAAAAGTTTTCTTTTAGAAAAATTTCAACAAGTAAATATAGAAAAAATAATGGAATTAGAAAAATCACCATTTTTCAATCCTGAAAGAAATAATGGATATAGATAATGATTATAGATGAATGTAAAATCATTACTGAAAAGTTTTTGCGGAACTTTAAAAAGCTAACACAATCATTAAACCTAGAATTATTTAAAATGAGGCAACTAGATTTATTGGGGTGACCACTTCATAAGGTATGTAAATGTCTAATTACTATATTTTATAACTGAAACTAATATAATATTGTATGTTAACTGTAATTGAAAAATAATTTTTTTAAAATTAAATTAAATTAGTAATTGACATTTTCATTATAAAAAGATGAAACAACACAAAGTGAATATTCTTTTTCAAAAATTAATAAAATGGAGTAACGAATCATTATAACCCTCTCACAAAAGTCATACACAGAACCATGTATGAAATGTTCTAGCCTGAAAAAATTAAACCAAAAATCTGAAACTAGTTGTAGCAGATGCCTCCGGTGTTCATTCCTCTGCCCATCACTGATCTCAGATGCAGTTTTGGGGAATAGTTCCAACTCATTTTATGTAAGCATCAGCTTCCACGGAAATCTTCAACCAAAGGTAAAGGGGAGTCAGTGGTAAGTTTAAGAAGTAGCCTCTAAGCTTCTCAGAGGTTGCCACTGAACAGAGATCTGCTGTCTACAGCATGAACTTTGATAATATAACCTTAAATGATCTTCCTGGCTTGCTCTCTCTATTCCCTCAGACCCCCTGTGGAGTCACTTCCCAGATAAACAAAGGCCCTTTTAGCAAGTCCTGCTTTCATAAAAGGTTTAGATAAATTGTTAATAAAACCTAGATCTAATTACCTATTTACAGGAAATACAGGAGATAGAAGAACAAGCTCACACTGCTAGCTTAAGGAATGTCCAATCTTCCCAGGATAAATGATTGATATCTTCAGCAAACCAATTGCATGAAAAGAAAGGAAGACGGAGGAAGAAAGGGAAGGAGATGAGAGAAAGAAGCCATTTATACGATTTAAAAAAAGACATAAAACATAACAACGAAGTACAGTATGTGGACCTTGTTGAATCCTGATTTGAGTAAACCAACAATAAAAAAAAATCTTGGAAATAAGTAGGAGACTTTGAATATAAATTACATATTAAGTGATATTGAGAAATATTTCTTAATTTTGTTAGCTTGATTAGCAAAGTAGAAGTGGTTATGTAAAAAAAGAAAAAGGCTTATCGGGTGAAACACATACTAAAGTATTTATAGGGGAAATAACAATATTTTATCTGAAATTGCTTTAAAAATACTCTGGCAAACCAAAAAACAAAAAATAAAACAAAAAACAAAAATAACAATGAGGAATAGAGGAAATCAGATTGCTACAAAATTGATCATTGTTGAAGGTGGCAATGGAAATAAGGGAATCATTATTATTACTATTCTCTTTACTTCTGTTTATGTTTAAAATTTTACGTAATGAAAAGTTAGGAAAGAAAGATTTAGTGACTTGAAAAACCCTGAATTCAACTGCACAAAATAATATTAACTCTAATTTACCTCTAATTTAGTTGACTCAATCAACTAAACTAATCTCTCAGTTCCATTTTGATTCCAATTGTGAGGTGTGGGATGAAGATAGTTCAGAGAACATTTTGGTACTACATTTTCTTTGTTAGCAGGAACAAATTTCCATGTAAGTTATTTTGTCACAAGCTAGCACACTTTGGAGTCCTCCTGTTAGACTGAATATTTGTGTTTCTCTAAAATTTGTATGTTGAAATCCTAACCCACAATGTGATGGTAGTTAAAGATGGGGCCTTTAGGAGAGACTTAAGATTAGATAAAGTCACGAGGGTGGAGCTCTATGGCATGATTAGTGTCCTTAAAAAAAGAGAAAGGGACAGACAGAAAAGATTGTGAACCATATAATTTCACTCACACGAGATATAAAACTAAAAGCAGTGAGCATACAAAATAAACAGAGACTTATCGACGCAGACAAGTTTAGTGGTTACCAGGGAAAAGGGAGGGAGGGAAAAGATAGGTAAGGTAAAATGGGTCAAATATCAAAGGAAATTTAACTTTGGGTGATAAACACACAATGCAATAAACATATGACGTATTTTTGAATGGTACTCTTGAAACCTGTATAATTTTATTAACCAATGTCATCCCAATAAATTTAATATAAATAAATAAATAGATAGATAGATAAATAAATAAATAAGAGAGAAGGGAGATCTGAAATTTCTCTTTACCAAGGGAAGAGAGACGGGCCGTCTGTTAGCCAGGTGCCCCTCCGCCCCCTCCCCCACCTTGCCCCCCAAATGGGGAACAGAAACTGCCTGTACCTTGATCTTTGACCTTCCAGCCTGCAGAACTGTCAGAAATAAATTGTTGTTTAAGCCACTCAGCCACCCAGGCAATGTTATTTTGTTATATCAACCCAAGCAAACTAAGATACCTTCCCAACTTCTATGTACTCAGGAAACAAAAATTTATTTAAATATTAGCTTAAGCTAGATATAATTAGGAAACTATAAAAAGAAAAATTAATAACACCTTATTAATAACATCTTTTGAAAGTGTTTTCAAATACACTATTTCTATTGATTCTTAAAGAACCCTGAAGAGTAGAAGTTATATAATATATGCTAACATTAAATGAGAGTGAATATGAATCATCTGACAATAGCTGCTTTATATTATTCTTCTCTTATATGAATGCATATTTGACCATACTTGGAAATGTCTCAGCAGACAGGGAACTTCTTGAGGGAAGGTATTTTTTTAACTTATTCATTTTTGTATCTCTAGCACCTAAAAGAGCATTTGAGACATTGTAGACATCTAATAAATATTAATGTTTAAACTTTTTTCAGTCCTTTACTGAAGTAGTAATTATTGGGTCATCTGTCTATTGTCATTGTCATTGCCATTACATTAGCCTAAACTCACATTGCTGTCTTTTCTGGACTTTTTAACTGGTCTCCTCACATCCACTGTTGGCAATATCAATTACATTACAGACAGAATACTTTATGAATGCTAGTCTGATCACATGACAGCACACATCCACCCACATACATACATACCCACCTAAAACCATTCAATTACAATCGATGGCTCTAGGGCTATTATTTTATAAATATGTCATTACACATTTATTGTGTGATTTATTTGATTAATAAATGTCTTTCCTAACAGATTTTAAACCCCATTCTTATTGCAGAAACTGAGTTTGTTTTGACATTTATCTCTATCTCCAGGGCTCTACATAGTGCCTAGAATATAGTGGTCAATAATACTTGTCAAAAGAATTCCTCTGATAAGGATTAAAGAAGTACAACTTAGAAGTTGATAGTTGGTCATGGGGATGGGGAGCACGGCAGAAAGGATGCAGTTAGCATTAATATGATGGCTAGGTGGAGGGCTAGGGGAGGGAGGGAGCAATTGGGGGATCATTTTATGAACTATACAGATGTCTAACCAATGTACTGTATACTTGAAACTAATTTAAATAAATAATTTTTTTCAAAAAGGAATTCATCTGATAGCCAAATTTAAACTTGCTTTGAGTTATTTTTGCATGCTACTTTAATTATCCAAACTAAACAGGTGATATAAGATAGTGGAGAAATAGTATTATCAAATTAATAGAATTGTTTCTGCTTGCTAACCAATCACTACAACACCTATAAGATTGCAATTTACTATTAATAGAAGAGCAGCAATGACATCTCCTTGACACAGGGTAAACCTGCTTGTCAATTCAAAGGAGATACTGAAAGAAATTCATTATCGTGCCTTTATCTATAATGGTTTTATAAAAACTGAAAGTATATTTGTCAGCTTTCAGGAGCACATCAATTCTATATGTGCAATGGTCAATAAGAGAAAGCAGTAAAAGCTCCCATTCTGTTAAAAAGTTTAGCTCTTTAGCAAAACTCATTATACAAGGGGAAAAAGTATGCATATAGAAAGCTCAAACTTACTATGGGCAAATTTCAGACTATGTCATTTGAAAACAAAAGAACCTTGAAGAGTATACACAACCAGCTTTCTTTAATTGCTGAGCTCCAGGGCATTTCAAAGGAAACAGGTTTCCACATCATTCCATGCTAGTTCTAGGAGGAATGCGAATGCATCTTTTCCTACTCTCTGTGGTACCATATTTCCTGTTAACATTATCCATGTGCTGTGTTTCTCTCACTGGATTATAAATCTGTGAGGTCAAGATCTGGATCCACCCATATAGTCTGGAACATAGTATGTGCTGTATGTAGTTCAATAACACTTTATTAAATGCTGTAATCTAATTTACAAAAATTCAATTTAAATGAAGTAGTCTGGGACAACATCCATTGTGTCAAGTAGAAGATGGCACCAAAGCACGTGGGCCAAAAGGGGGAGGAAAATAATATTCATATATGGACTGGCCCACATAGGCAAATAGCAAGTGGGGCAGAGTTTGTCTTTGGAGTTCCTCTCCCAGATTATCAGCTCTGAACTCCATGTTGGTACCCCTTCAGGTCATCACCCCATTTTTGTTTCATGAAATTAAATTTTGATGAGTTTTACGTGTATATACTGACATAATGAAGAATGTAAAGCAACTGATTAACTTTTTGTCAGTTTAAAGTCAAATTTATTTACAAGAAATGTTATTAAATTATAGCAATCTGAAATATTATGATGAAATAAATTTTTTGAAAAGTTTTCACTATCTATGGAAAGACACCTGCTTAAAGTTTATAGAATGTTACAATAAGAAAGACCTTCAGATAATTTCTAGTTTACCACTCTTAGACTCAGAAAGGTTAAGTGATTTTATCCATTAGCTAATAACAGATATTTATTGAATGTCTCCTATACTGGACACTGGGCAAGGCACTAGGAACACAAAGATAAATGAAAATGAGGACCTGTTCACAATGAGTTTTCAGTGCATCAAGACATTAACCTCTAGGCTGAGGACAATTAGATCTCCTGCATGTAGCAGAGACATTTGTAGAACTCAGTATTTAGAGAAAATGTGACTTCTCACCTATCATCCTGATGAGCATATTAGTATTCATGGGGGGCCTCATGTTTCTCTATAGGTACAATTGTTGTGGAACATATTCCATCTGAAAAGAAATAATCCCCCGAAGGGCATACATTTTTAATCTAAATAGTACCCTTTCTTTTTGAAATTTTAATTTTTGGAACTTAATATAAAGTCTACTGTTACCAGAACGACCACAGCCACCAAAAATCATCTTAAAGTAGCTACACAATCCCAAAAGGATAATGAGTTCTTACAGAGTTTCCCTAGTTATAGAGAGGAAATCATTAGTAACTTAAGACAGAAATAAAGAAATCATCTAATTAATGTATTCAGAGATGAATCTTAATGTCCAATTATTCTCTTGATTTGACACAACCTAGTAACAACATAACATACTCAGCAACATTGTATTAATGTTGGAAGAATTAAAAAGAAAGTAGCCAAGTGGGGGAGGGAATGATTTTTTAAATCCTTTCTTTTATCTTTTTCTAACATACAATAAGCAGCAAATCTCTTGCCTAAGTTTATAGTATAAAAAAAAGCAAACCCAAAGAATGAACCGGAAAACCATATTGTGATGAAAAGTCAGAATTCTATTATAATTAAAGCTTATAAAATATCATTTCAACAAAGGTCTCTCCGTTCAATTCATTAAATATTCACGAATGATTTTCTTATCATTCGACATAGTCTCTTAGTTCAGCTTCATTGATTGATTTAACCAATGTCTATTTAAACATGTATAATTTCCATATTTTGTAATTAGTCCAATATTAAATGATACTCACACAGAGTAAAAAAGTTAAAGTGCCAGTATTATCATGTCCATATTCATGCTTCCATTTCTTGAAGGGATGAAAATCAAGGAAGGAGATTTTTCAATATTTTGATATTTTTGATTAAATAATACATAGTGGTGGTAATAAAAGAAAACAATTGAGAGTACACAAAGGTTTTATAGTTCAAATTTGCACCCGTTTCAAACCCCATTGCCTAATTTTCCTCTATAAAAGAAAAAAATTTCCTCTCTACTTGTCTTTAGTTGTTCCGAAATTAAAAGGCCTTATCTCTTAAATATTAATAATTTATAAAATTCAATATCCATGAGCAGTAGCTGGTTGTATTTTAAGATCATTTAACCACACCTCATTTTCCCTCTTTCTCTTATTAAAACATTATAGAACCAATAAATGTGTTAAGCAAAAATTTCGGAATAGAAATATTAGTACCGTTTTAAATTTTTTCAAAGGTAAATTTATATGCTCTGCTTATTTTTATATTCATCAAAGTTTAATTGTTCTAGGAGATATTTTCAAATTGCTCTGTTAGAAAATCCTTCTTTTTGATTTTTTTTTTTTGAAAACTTCTAGATGATTCTCCCTTTTTAATTGCTAAAGTTTTGAGTAAATGTCTATAAGCTTTGCCCCATCAGTGTGGTTGAGGTGGATGTTTGTTGTAGAATGCAGTTTTAACTGGACTATCCAGAGTCACCAGTGTTTGAAATGACTGATAATGTGAATAAACATCTGAAGAGTCTGTCCATTCATAAAGAAATAGCATTGAGCTTGCAATATATGCAATAGTCCATTCTAGGCACTGAATTAGATATCTAGAATTACAATCTCATCCCAAAGTTTGTATCAGACATGGAATCTGACCTCAATAAATGTAGTCTATTTGAAGAGATACAGTGCATGCAGATGACATCGATATGGCACTATTATTAGTAATTCATGGACAACAAAAAATGCAAAAATTCAAAGGAGCGAAAATGACCACTGTAGGTTGTCAAGGTTTTTTGTTGTTGATGTTGTTCTTTTTAGGAAAACGGGGTTTAAACTAAGCCTCAAAATATATGTGAGTTAGGATTACATTTGAAAAAAAAGACAGAATAGTGTACCCAAGTGCATGAGGATGGAGATCCAGAAGGCTGTATAAGGATAGTGAGTTAGCAGTGTGTCTGAAGTAAAAAATAAATAAATAAATAAAAATAAATGAGGGTAATGAAAAATCAGGTTAAGAAAGCAGTTTGGGATTACCTTATGGAAACTTTGGAAAGACTAGTTAAAGAATTGAGGAGTACGTCAGCAGGGCACAGCTAGTTATAATTTTTGATGAGAGATGATATGATAAGAAATGATGTTTTATAAAGCTTAGCCCAGGGGATTAATTTTACTCTGTTCATTCATGCTCTCATTTATTCAACAAATATTGATTTGAGTGCTAGAATATCCAGCATTGTACTAAAAATAAAAGCAAAGACAAGCAAGATACATT
Source organism: Pteropus medius (assembly GCF_902729225.1). Lineage (NCBI taxonomy): Eukaryota > Metazoa > Chordata > Mammalia > Chiroptera > Pteropodidae > Pteropus > Pteropus medius. The sequence continues at coordinate 11,704,016 of NW_024354875.1, read as the reverse complement.
TCCCACCCTCAAGGCGCTTTTATTCTAGAGACAGAAGTAAAACAATAACTGCCAGTTGTTGTGATATATGGCATGGTGCAGCACCACCTTGAACACTTTGAATATACTGAAGAAAGATTTCTAGTTAATACTCGTGATTAGGGAAAAATTCCTGGCAGAGCTGATTCTGAAACTGAAACTTGAGGGATCAGCATGAATTTACTATATCAACTTGGAGAAGAAGAGGCAATAAAGACATTTTAAGCACATAGGAACAATTCATGCAAAGGCGTAATGGAACCATCTTTCCATTGTCCAAAGGCATGTCCCCTTGGCCCATCTATGATTTCAGCTGCAGCTGTGATACACAAGTCCGTGCAAAGTCACAGATTGTATCCTACTGAAGTTTTTCCCACTTCAAGGACTTCTCAGAAGTTCTAGAAGCCACTTAGCCCCTGCACAAATGCACCCTGGAAATGTTGGGGTGTTATATCCAAAGGCATCCTTCAACCAGTGGATGAATGACTTAGCCTTCTGTCCTTCTGACAATTCTGTGCTTATTATAGGCTTCTCAGAGGTTTCAAGAAATGAAGCCCTATTGCACATTGCAGGGACTTCAATGTCTACACCCACAAAAATACATGACCGCTCTATTCCTGCTCCCTTATTCCTGCTTCATTATATAACTACCCAGATAAAGTCCCTGCCACCAGTCCTTGCCTCAGGCTCTGCTTTTAATAGAACCCAAACAGAGACAGAAAGTAATTCATTTAGGGTGACTGTAGAGAAATGTGTGGTAGTGGCGAGAGGGGTCACGGAGAAGGATAGCTATCTTTGAGACTAGAGAGAACCTTGTGTGCCATGCTAAAAAGTTTGAAATTTATTTAAAAGGTTATAGAAAATCATTAAATTATTTGACTCAAGATAGTAATGAGATCAATTTTTTATTTTAACACAAACCAATGGAACAGAATTGAGAGCCCAGCAATATACTCCCATATATATGGGCAAATAATTTTTGACGAATGAGCCAAAAATAGACAATAGAGTAATAAAAACCTCTTTAATAAATGGTGCTAGGAAAAATTGGAAAGCCACAAGCAAAAGAATAAAACTAAACTTCTATTTGTCACCATACACTAAAATTAACTCAAAATGTATCAAAGACATAAATATAAGACCTGAAACAATAAATTGCATAGAAGAAAACATAGGTGCTAAACTCATGGACCTTGGATCTAAAGAGGATTTTATGAATTTGACATCAAAGACAAGAAAAACAAAATTAAATGAATGGGAGTATATCAAACTAAAAAAGCTTCTGTATAGCAAAAAAAAAAAACACATCAGCAAGACAAAGAGGCAACCAACTGAGTGGAAGAATATATTTGCAAAGAACACCTCTGAAAGGGGCTAATATCCAAAATATACAAAGAACTCATACAACTCATCAACAGAAAAACAATCTGAACAGACAATTCTCCCAAGAAGACACACAAATGACCAACAGACATGAAAAGATGCTCAAAGTTGAACAAGACAAACAAGATTCATGGACACAGACAACAGTTTAGTGGTTACCAGAGGGAAGGTGGAGAGGGGAGTAAGTAGATAAGGGTAAAGGGGATCAAATATATGGTAACAGAAGGAAATTTAACTTTGGGATATATATACATACATACACACACACACACATATGATGTATTATTGAATTTTATACTTGAAACATATGTAATTTTATTAACCAATGTCACCCAAATAAATTTAATAATATTTTAAAAAGATTTTTGTTTTAAAAAGATCTCCCCAGCAACATGTAAGGAGTATGAATTGAACATCCTAGAGTGAGAACTGAGAGGCTGATTTAGAGACTATACTGTGATCCACACAAGATATTTTGAATCTTATTAAGAAATTAATTGTATGAATGAATACAAGAGATAAAAAACATATTTTTTAGTGCTTAATTAGATATGTGGAGTGAGAAGTAGGAGATTTCTGATATAGGGCAATATATGAATAACAATTGCATTCATCCAGAGATAGAATACAGGACCAGAAGGTTGAAAGGAGATGGGTAGAAAGAGTTTATTTTTCAACATAAATTTTTCATTAGAATTTTAATCAACCATGTGAAATTAGTCTGTGCCCTATACTTCTTGGCCATAAACCTAAATGCTAAATATTTATGGAACCTCTGAAATTCTACATAATTAAAACTTTGTTAAAGAAAAATATCCTCTTATTTTTTTAATAATTTTGGATATAAAGCAAAGTATCATTAGTTGAAAAGTTTTTGGTTTCTTCATACAACTGGTGGTTCTCAAATTATAAGAAACATCAAAAGCACCTAAAGGACTTGTTAAAACTCAGATAACTGGGCCTCACCCCCATGTGTGTGATTCAGTAGGTCTAGGAAGGGCCTAGAAAATCCACATTTTTCACAAATTCCTAGTGATGCTGATGCTGCTTGTCCAGAGAGCCTACTTTGAGAACCACTGCATTAATTAGACCATGAACAACTGGTGGGCAGAAATAACGTCTTATTCTTTACTATATGCTTACTGTGTACCATCTAGTAGAATCTCAACAAATGTTTATAGGAATGAGTGAATGACTAAATTAGTATATGTGATATAGCTTAAAATTTTAGCTAATTTGTACAATTAACTGCCCAGTTCAAGAGTCTTCTTGTTACGTCTACTTATAAGGAAATTAATAAATCAAAAAAATATTAAGTAATTGCTGTCCCATTTGCTGAAAATGGAAAAGCTCAACTCTGTGTTGTCATGGATACAGCATTCTATTTTCAGTACTAGTTGTGTCCTACTTGTTAATGACTGTTACAGTAACCAATAGGAAAATAACACTTCACTCACCACATTTCATTAAATTTAACACCTCATATTAAGCTTAATGGGACAATAAGAACAAAGTTCTGCTTGCCAATTGTTTACAGAATTCCACCATTTCTCTGCAGTTAATGACTTACACAGCATCAATCATTATGAACAGTTCCCAAAATAAAAAGGAGATAGGAAAATGAAAGCTTTCTATTTGACTTAATAATAATGACCTCTGGGCTGGACATTTCCTGACATTTAACCAATAGTTGAATTAAAAGACTCTACTGTCTTTGATTCAGGGTCTCTGCTTCTACCATAGATTATTACCTTGCAGGAAATGCCTTTACTTTCCAACATTATAAATTTAATGGAAGAAAAAGAAAAAGAATATGAATACTGAGCACTAGGATCTTTAGGTCCATGCATTTCAAAGTGGCAAATGCAAAATATGGGTGGAGAATGGACAAAATCTCTTAGTTTGAATAAAATTCTTCACAGTTTTGTTTTGATGCCAATCACAATAAAATAATCAACTTCGTCACTGAAACATGGAGTTGTGTTACTTTATTTCCAACGAAAATTAAACCGTGAGGGTAAAGACCTTCATAAGGCATAGGAAGGGAATGGATTATAAACAAACAGCTCAGGCACACACACACACACACACACACACACACACACACACACACACACACAAAGAAAAGAAAAGAAAGATAATTAAATACATTAATGATGCACACATCTGAGCAAAAGACCAAAAAAATATTGGAAACTATAACATCATTTAGAAGTCAAGGGAAATAAATGGGGAAGGAGAAAAGGACAGATAACTCAGAGGGACTGAATAAATCTCAGATAGGATATAAAAGACTGGAAACAGATGTTTATATTAAACTGCCAATGGAGTGATGAAACCATACAGATTGTGGTACCAATTTAACTGGAAAAAGCTATGGCGAGCAGACAGAGATTTGAGTTGGAGCTCTATTTTCCACCAGTCAACTAAAAGAGGTGGCTGCTGCCGCTACTGCTAATGATGAATACCATATGCTTGCAAGAGACATAGCCAGTGTGCTCTGCTGTGTGAGCTGGTTTGGGAAGATATGTGTAATTTTCTTTATCTGTTACAAAATTAATGCAACTTCAAATAACTGCATGCAGAGTGCCTGAAGAAGAGTTTCTCATTGCTTCTCATTGAAAAAGTCAAGAGTGAATCATTTTAAAAAATTTCGTCTCAATTCAATAACTCAGTTAAAATCATTTTACCTGATTTAGCCCTAGTTTTCCATTTTATTTTTATAGAAGAGAGGAAGCCTACAACAGAATAACCAGGTAATCAAATAGTACACATAATATTAAAGAATAAATAAAAACAGCAAACTTGCTGCTTACAGTCTTCTTTAAATGAGCATATATGTGTCTCTGTACATATATTATCATAGTTTCCTTAGTGTATCAGTAAAAAAAGAATCTAAACCTTATGTTCTAGTCATAAATTTAGTTTTATACTGAAAAATGTCAATTCCACAATTTTAAAAAATCTTCAAAAATATACTAGAATTGGCAATTGGGGGTTTGTTTTTGTTTTGTTTGTTTGTTTAAGGAAACATTGTATCCAAATCCAAGAATAAAATAAACAAAAGTTCAAGGTAGAAGAAAATAAAAGAACAACTAAGAGAAGTGGTGTATAAGTGATCTTGTTTTTTCTTTTGAATCCAGCTGTAAATGCCTTAATTCTAAGCTGAATGCCTAGTTAGTCTGGTCAATTCAGTAGAAAAAGAAAAAAGAAACGAAGGAAGGAAGGAAGGAAGGAAGGAAGGAAGGAAGGAAGGAAAGAAGGAAGGAAGAGGAAGGAAGGAAGGAAGGAAGAAAAAAAACTTCAGTTATTTACTTTTATATTTGATAAACAAAATATCTGCTGATCTGAATTTTTTATGCCCCCATCATTTTATTAATGTTATAGAGACATGGTTTAAATGTTCTTTCTATGTTTTTTTTTCTCCAAAACTCATTAAAATATGGAGAGCAGAAAGGGAGAGCCACAGAATATCTTTAAAAATATTTTGGTAGTCCTCATTAAGAAGAGTTTAAGTACCTTGGATTTTATTTTATTACGTGGTAATAAAATTCAGCCAGAGGAGAGATGTTCAATCTGGAACTCAAAGGCCAAATATAAGTGCCTCTAACTCATAACCAATGAGCCTTTGACAAAGTAGGCTTGGAACTGAGGAGGCCTGTTGCCTCAGAAAAACCATCTGCACTGTATAAGCTACTACATTTTTGTTGTTGTTGTTGTTGTTGTTGTTGTTGAAAGTGATTCCTGCCTTACCGGCTGAAGTTTCTTTTATACTCATTAATATGGAAAGGAAAAAATAAAAATAAAACTTCTGACAGAATGGGAACTTCTTAACAAATATTATCAGTTAAATCTTAATATAATATGCTTACTGATCTAGTTTTGTTCTGAAAAAGGACAGAAATGAAGAGAAGGGTATAAAGACAAATACAACATGCACCAGAAAACTGAGGGAGAAATGGGAAAAAATTGAGGAAAAGTAACTACTTGTAGTGACAGACTGTGCTGCCTTTCAAGCTACTGTCATTTCATTTTTTTCTATAGGCCTGGGACTTATTTTCACTGCTGAAACAGTCTTTTGGATCTCTAATATCAAGGGCAAACATGTATTACTTGACAGCATTCCAAACTTGTCTGCTGGGAAGATTTAAACCACCTGATTCTATCTACTGCTCCTGGTCTAACACTGTCATGTATTGTAGGCATAGATGTGCAGCTCCTCCAGGAGACTGTGCATGATCAATTCCAGTGCCCCATGAGCAAGAGTTCACCTTCAGAACCCTCCAGAGTCACAAATCCCATTGAAATATATAGCAAAGGTTTGCATTCCTCGCTAAGAACAATTGCTCCCTGTGGGGAAAACTTTTGCAAATGCTCCCTGAACTAACTAGAGACCTGGGATTCACTTGAGAAAGGCAGAGGGACACCAAGCTCTACTCCACCCCCCTCTATCCCGCTTGGGTTCCAAGAATCAACAATGAACTAGCAAGCGTGGAAAAATTAGAATTGTAGAAGTGCCAGAGGTATCCCTTGGAGCAGTGTGAATATTGTGTTGTCATGTAAAAGAGCCCTTGAAAGATAAAGGAATCAAGTGCAATTATATTACTGGTTCCATGTTCATCTGAATCACTGTCTAACTTCAGACTTCCAATGATATCATAGTGCCTGCAATAATTAATTCACCTCTTACTTCCAAAAATACACTGAAAAATTAATTCCAAATGCTAAAATGAAGTTGGCAGCACAACACTATAATTTCGCAGGTTCCCTGGCATCATTTTGAAATGTTATCTTGAGTAAAATGTAGTCTTGCATCTTCCCCACAGATGCAGTCTGTCTGATTTGTGGGCTTTATTTCTCATTATATTAAAGAAAACATACCTCTTTTGATCTTTTTATAAAGGAATACAAATTATCTTTCATAAACATTTATACAGATGCAAAAATATATCTTAACTGCAAAAACAACAATACTAAATTTTAACTACAAATAAGCAAGGATAAATATTATACTTATATGAAAACCAATTTAAATTAAACTTCATAAATAAATAAGTTGGAGATAAATCTTTTTGTTATTGCATGTTTGTTATTATGGTTTTATCATAGGAGATAACTACATAATAATTTAATCTCAGTTTAAGGGCAGCCCAACTGCACTGAAATGTGCTCTTACCAGAACATAAACTCCTGGATTTGTATACAAGAATCTAGGAATGACCATTTAGACACCATCAAAATCTTAATCTGTAATTGGCAGGTCTATCAACAACCGAGAAAATCGACTGAGACATAAAAACAGTTACAAGGGTTGAAATACCAGATGTAATAAAACAAGTATTTTTTTCTTCATTTTAAGATTTGGTGGGGAGGGTGTGTGTCTTGTTTTTACTTTGCAATGTGCAAACTCAAAGAGAACCCAGATCTCTGAGGTATTCTCATTTGGGCTACTCCAATACCAAGAAGAGACTATTTATATGAATATTGCAGTAGAAAAAAAAAAATAGCTGGACACAGCTGGCTACTCTTTCCTTTGGCAAAGAACAGCAATAGCCTTACCATCCTTCTGTTTATGGCAACACAAACTACTTTATTTGAAAAGTCACTCATTTCTATGATTGCAGTGGACATGTTTTCATCAACAGAGCAGTTCAGGGGGAAAAATTATTTTATTAGCTAATTTTCCTTTCATGAATTAGGGATTTTTCTCTGCACAGAGAGAAACTTCAAACCCCTCCAGAAATGGAAGCATGCCCATGGATCGACTACTACAGATCAAGTTTCCAGTGGGCTAATAACCTGCTCCAGTGAAAACATATTTTTAATTTGCTTTTAAGGTTATTTATTTTTTTATTATTACGCTAAGGGTTTATAATTTAATGTCAAACATAATTTTGCACGAATTATGTGACTGTACTATGATGCAGTAGATAAGCTCAGTGTGCCTGGTTGGCATGGTCTCAAACGATGTTTTGAGAAAATGGATCACCATTTGGCAGGTTGCCATTCCATAAACTGCTCAGTAGAACTTTAAAAGGAAAAAGTTGCAAAGAATTTTCATGTTTTGCAAAAAATATTTTTAATAATATTAGAAGCAGAAAATATAATTACTCTCATTGCTTTCTACTAGATGTAACATAAATTGTATGAAGCTAATTAAAAAATTAAAAGGTTTCCAATTAGAAATTGCGAAGTCATATTTATTGTAAATTGTCAACTAGCCAAGTAGAATAATATTTTTAAATGAGAATATTTGTTTAAAAATATAGTAGTCATGATAGTGTCTCCAAGTTTTACGATCAGTTTGATAAACATTTAGGAGCATCAACAATGTGCCAAGCATTATGCTGGAAATGGGAGATACAAAAATAAAAACTGTATTGCCACAGCTCTCAAGGAGTTCTCTGTCTAGTGGAAGAGACAAACAGAGACACATCCTTTCAATGTAACACAGTAAATGCTATCATGCAGTTATGCAAAGTGTTCTCTGGGCCATAGATTAGGAGAATTTCACCAAGATTTGGGGATGTGGTGAAATGTCTACCAGAGGAGACTAGGAAATAGATTTAGTGTTCCAAGTTAGAAGACAAAGAATCAAGAGAATTGACACATCAAATAAATGATGATTTGAATATATATTATTTCACAAATTTAAATAAATGTAAATATAACATTTATATGTTATTAAGCCATTTTCACATGCTTTAGTCATCTGATTCTTTTACTGATCCTATGAGTTTCAATATAGAGGGTATTAGTATCTTCATTCTTTAGATAAAATATAAATGTATCCCAGAAAGGTTGCATGACCAGCCCAAGGTCACTGAGGTAACAAACGCATTTGTAAGAAAGCCAGGAGAAACTATAGGACTCATGATTTCAGCCCAAGAGTTATTCTGGTATACTCCACTCTACCATCATCTTGCTCATTTGTCACATTATCACCAACAAAACAACAATAACTAAACCTTTAGGCATAGAAATGCATAATTAAAGAATAATGTAAAATATCATTTTTGGCCTTTCCAATTAAAAAGAAAACATCAAATTAACATAATCAGTAAGAATTCCATATATATTTTAAATGTCATCCATTCATCAACCACAAATTCTAAATTGAATCACACAGAACGTGAAATCGAAACTTATCTGTGTCTCCACACGATCAAGTACAAATAGTTTGGCAGAAAAGTGAAATCTGAGGAGTTAAAGCGTTTCAGGATGCACTGGCCTACTGGACATAGTAGTTAAGCAAGTTATCCAACCAATTATAAGACAATGATGCTATCATGTTGATTGGATTGCTGAGTCATTGACCTGATTTTTTTTCATTATGGTAAGTGAAATAACTGAGTTGTGAAAATTTCATGAATCATATATTTTTATAGATTTAATTGTCTTTATAGACAATCTTCAATAGGGGACAGTTCTCTTGAGTTTTCACTCTTGCTTCAAAATATTTATTTTTGATAATATAAGAGATGTGAATCCTGGTTTAGACAGAACATTAACATGACCTAGTATGACATGATTGTTTCTTTTCTTTTATCATTGAAAAGTATTATATCAAGCACGGGCTGATCTAAATCAATCTCTAATCCTACAGGAAAATATTCAGTGTGACAAAAAAATTTGCTTTAAATGTGTTAGAAAAAATAATTGTCTCTCTATATAAAACTACAGAGCTAGTTACTGGCTATAATGAATTTTCCTATTAGTTGTGTCTACTTAAATTATGTAGGTAACCTATTGCAACTCCTCTTTATATTTTCTAGCTACTTATATACTTACAATTAAAAAAAAAACAAACAAACAAAAACAAAAAAACTGACTGTTCCAAAAGCTGCATATATTAATCAGGTTAGCTTAGGCTATGCTGCAATAACAACCACACCCCAAAATCTCAGCATAATTTACTAATTGCTCATGCTAAGTTTTTCTGGGGTCTGATATTTTCCAATTGATGTCACAGGCATTCAAGCTATTTTTATATTATAATGATGTCAACAGAAATATTCAGCATTCAGGTTGTACAGCAGAGAAAGAGAGCTTAAGGACCACATACCAGTTCATAAATACTTTTTACTTGAAAGTGAATCACATTACTTCCCTTCAGAGTCTCTGTGCCAGAAGTAGTCAGATGGGACTGCTCAACTTACAGAGGGAAAGGGGAATGTGGAAGAACACTTGAATTGTCTGTGAACAGTACATTTCTTTGCCATAAAGAACATGGTTCTAGAGGCAGTTACATTCCTAACATTCTGAGAAACTCTGACAAAGTCCCTGGTTCAGACACATCACAATGTAGATTATGTATCTAGAGCTAGAATGAGTATTAAATGTTAAATAATAAAGGAGATATTATTTTTAAAAACAATAATAAGAATAAAATTATACAATTATTTAAAACCAATAGGTAGAAAGGAACTAATTTTTTAGATCATTTTGTTATATATGCCCTCACTAAATTTTTACATTAAAGTCTGTATTCTGAGAAAGCAAGACTCAGAGAAACTAATGCCTGAGGTAATGATGCTGCAAGCACTGGATCCAAGAATTGAACCTAGTTTGATCTTAATCTAATATCTCTGCTCTTGCCACTTTATCATTCTGACTGCCCAAGTGTAAGTGGATCAGGAAAGTGATCAATATCCCTTTCTCAGCCAACTAAACAAACAAACAAAAAAACCCACAGTGGAAGATACCTCTAACCCAAGGTACCTGAGTCTCCCAAGAGCAGTAAGGTCAGAGCTAGGTTCAAAGGTAAGAAATCAGCCTGCTAATTCAAGAAAGCTAAATGAAGAATGGGGATTACCAATAATGATAATAGAAGTGAGAATAAAGGTAGCCAATGAGATAGAGAAATTTTTTAATGTATAGGAGTGAAGGCTTGACATCTGTTACACAGACAATACAGTGCACTGATTAAGAAGAGCCTTTGGCATCAGATGGCTTAGGATAGTTCTTCATCTGCTTAACCTTTCCACATCTCAATTTCCTTTTTTCTATAAAATGGGCATAAGGTCTACTCTGTTAGATTATTATGAAAACTATATTAAAGGAATTACCATTTGAAGTATTGATCACAATATATGATGATGCCTTTTCCTAGAAGAAGAAAGATTCTTGAAGGGTCTCAAGTCATAATATTTAGTATTATAAATAATGCCCTAGCCACTGTGAGACTGCTTACAACAGTTTCTTATGTGATTTATGGGACTTTTATGTGGATTTCTTGGTCATGAAATAGGGGACACACTATTGTAGAATACAATGTGTCATATGAAGTCTCCATGACACTGAGAACACATTCTAAATAACACAATTAATATGAAACAATGCAAACCTGCTTACAAAATATGTAAATATCCAAAAATAATTGATAAAATATTCAGTAGGACTGAAACAATTTATCTTATTTTCTACTATCTTAAGAAATTTTCCCATTCTATTGTCATAGTTGCTGACAACCTTGTAAATCATTAAGATGGGAAAAATAACCCATGCCTTCAATAGTGACTAAAAATATAGCTTCAGGATATTAATCCAACTTAAATCATCTGTGTGATTTCAATAGTTTTGTTTTATATAACACCATTCAGCACATTAATCACAGTTCTTCTATTCTTACACTGTAAATATCCAGGTACACTGACATATTTTCCACTTATTCGACATTATCTTTTTTATAGCATGTTAACATGAAAGTAAATGATACAATTGAAGCCAAAATTGGTTGCATAACCTCTAGTAAAATCTCAGAAATGTGTCTCCACCCTAAGAATAAGCTTCTTGTTTCAGCAGTAGACTACCTAAGTATTTTTTTTTTCCATTGCTTTTTAACTCTAAGAATAAGAAATGTGTGTCCATTCATTTTAGGCACTAAACAGACAGCAACAGAAAGAGAAGTTCACTATTTATTCTATGGAGATAGAGCCTGGTAAGTGATATCATGACATTTTTCACAGTAAATTGAGGTTTTTGTCCGCCTCCAGATATTCCGATGGAACCACGTTCAATGGCACCCTCAAGACATTTAGAATTCCGTAAGTACAAGAAGGATTTTAGATATAAGCTGAAATGAGAAAAATAAGTCAGAAATAACCCAGATAGTAGCATCAAGGCTGTGAAGGAAACACTTTCATTACTAAGCATTAAAACTCCTTTTGATAGGATTTATAATCAAACACTTGTTTCTAATAACTCATATATATAATATATATCTCAAGTGCCCCCCAAAAAGACTAGTATACATATCATTTGTCTCTTGGAAATAGAATTCAATATAGAAAGGTTTTATATTGGGCGTATTTAAATACACGTTTCATATGTCTTTGAGTAAATATGAATTGTAAGGAGAAGCAGTGCACTAAGGACCAAAACTCAAAGTCCTCAATTCCAGTTACAGCTCCAGCCATTTTATCACATCATTTTACTCTTCTGAACCTCATACTATCTATTAGATAAGAAGTTTGCATCTACTAGATAAGAAGATCCTATATGTTCCAAAGCACCGAACTCTTCATTTATATTCAATGTCATTCTTAGACCAGTATGTCATTCCACCATATACAAAATATAGTATGCCTCTCAAAATATAGTGAAGACTGACCACCAAAATATAGTAAACTCGACTACACACAGCTCATTAAAAAATCTAAAGGTGGGCAGTATAGTAGAAAAAAACAGAACTATACAGTACAAATGAATGGATAATTATCTAACATTGCACAATGAAAGCTGTCTCGGGCCTTGTATTTCTAATCATTCATATTAAATTTAACCAAACACTTCAAATAGAGGTATCCCAGATTGTCTTGACCTCACTAAATGGTAAATCTGTGTTTTAAAAAAAGAAAGTAAGAAAGAAACTTCGTGTGAACCACAAGGAATCAGAATAACTCCAGACCTAACAAAAATTCTATTGTAATAGTCATTTCTTGAATCCTTACTAAATGTCAGGTAATGTGTTAAGAAATTTGTAAGCATCGTCATATGTAATCCTCTCAACAACTCTTGGTGTTAGATAATGTAATTCATGTTTTACAGGTCACATTATTGATACATGTAAATGCTAGTATGTAAACCCATTTCTGTCCAACTCCAAACCCTAAACCCCTAACTATAGTGGGTCCTCAAACAATATCATTCAGCGTCATTTTGTTATAATACTGATGAGAAAAAAATTTTTTTAATTTCCGGTCAGGGCCACTGTCTATGGAGTTTGCCGCTTCTCTCCATGTTTGCGTGGATTTTCTCTGGGTGCTTCAGTTTCTTCCCACATTCCCAAAGATGTACATGTGTTGTGAATTGGTGTGCCTATATTGTCCCAGCCTGAGTGTAGGTGTCAGCATGAGTGTGCCCTGCGATGGAAGGGCATCCTGTACAGGGCTGGTTCCCATCTTGTGCCCTGAGCAGTCAGGACAGGCTCCCACCACCCATACCCTGAACTGGAATAAGCAGGTTGAAAAATCGTGATCTCGTTTGTTTTTATTCATCATTCTTAAATGTATGTATAGCTCAATACTTAATATTAAATTTCAATACTTAATATTAAAAGTGTCTGGGGTCTTTATTTAGAAGTTTGGTGATGTTTCTTTAACCAGAAATATGCCATAGAAACTTATCTCTTGTTTCTATCAATTAGCTGGTGGCAAAATTGGTTTCATTAGACATAGTTTTACTTAAAAGATCAAATTTCCAAAATTCTTTCAATGACATTAAGTGAGGATTTACTGTACTGCCTTATCTGTGACCCTCCTGTTGGAACCATACACTGAATTTTCTAGTAGGCTCTAGAAATACTATTTTAGGAGCATAAGTTAGGAAGAAATATGTATAATTCTGTTGCTTAGGCAGGGGTTATTTTGCTAGCCATCCACCATTAAGCCAGAATCTTATTTGTCATTTTGAAATTAAGAGTTTTATTATTTAATAAAAAAGGACTAATTCACTAAAAGATACTAAAATATGAATAGAAATTATACTATTTCTTCCAGAATTAGCAAAACCTTTCCATGCTTAGACAGATTTTCATATAATTGAAGTTACAGATAATTGTCATAAGCTTTAAAATTACCTTGAATTTAAAAACAAGAAGGTAAATTTAAAAACAAGAATTCTGATAGATGTTTCTGCCCTGTTAAATTTGCAAGTGGAAAAACACATATCTACATACAGCTCCAAAATAAAACCTTCTAGAGCAAAAGTTTCTTTTTCACAGTATGCCCCTTTACCAATTCTACTATATAACTCACAAATCTAATTAAGAATGTTTGAGCCAGCAAGAGAACTGTGCAAATGATTTTCTATCCCAGTTTTCTCACACAAATATAGACATTTTTTTCATTTGCTGTATATTCATGTAATTATTTTCCCTAAAAAAAAAGTTTTGAATTCTAGAAATGTTCAAAACTAGTTATACCCAGCTTTCAATGAGCTCGACTAGGATTTCATCATCACAGGAAACACAACTGTACCTCTTGTGGCTCATAATGGTAATGGTAGGCTTCTGCATCATTGCTTTGACAATCTGCCACTAATTCTTGTGGTCTTCATCTTGGTCTCCAAACACTTAAAAACAGCTGGCAGTCTTGATGGAGAATTACATTCTCACTTGTTGGTCCTTGAGCTTTTTAACAACTTAAACTATTGTCATAATGATGTGGCCATGCCTTTGGGCTTTAATCTGATAACATCTACCACAGTCCACAGTTAGAGCCTCTTCGTATGGTCCTGAAATATTTCTTAAGAGTTCCAATCTGAAAAGAAATACATTATTTTAAGATATTCACCTTCATCTAGCAACAGATATTTGTAAACAATGGGAGTAAGAAAAATTAGCACCAGCAACCAACACAATCGTAAACATGTGATTTTTTAAATAAGTATTTTCTTGAATCCACATCTTGAGAATCGCCTCACTTACTGAGAATATATGGCATTATTATAATGTTATAAATAAAATCATATTAAAAAACATAATATGAGTAAACAGGAGTAAGGGAGTAGTAAAAGAAAAAAGTAAAAAGGAGATAATTTGAGATGACTATGGAGAAAACTTGAAAAATGAAGAAAAAAGATCCTCAGTTTAGATAAACAGCACTGAAATCAAGAAGAAAGGAATTGAAAAGAAGAAACCTATCATATGGTAAAAGATTGCAGATTATTATAGCACTTTGTTGAGTTGAATTACAGCATTTTAATAGTAGTATATAATGTGAATGGACCACAGTTGCATGAATCAGTAAAAAAAAAAGGCCAATATTATGTGAGTTTTAAAATATGAGATATAACTTGTGGGTTGTGGGTCATTTTTGGCTGGGTGAGTGAGTCTAACCCTATCAGAATTTGAAATAGCAAAGGTTATAAAGCATACATTTTCAAAATTAAAATAAAATGTCATTGCTATTTTTGGAATTCACCGTCAGATTATTATTGCCTTAAAAATCAGTGTTGGCCTCTTAATCTCTTTTTTCCATATGTCCAGAAGCAAGTTCATATTGGTACTGGTTCATTTTGCGAAAATGCTGTTGGTGGTAAAGTCAGATGATGACATTTATGACCAAACGGTATACTCTTCATAAAATATTTGGTTAACAAAGATACTGTTACATATCCTACAGAATAGCAGAAATTTCTCTTGACACCTGATTTATGGATACTTGTTATCTCAAATCCATGTGTGAATCTTTAGTCACAGAGTCCTAGTGGTGCTATACAAGTTGAACAACTAAACTAGGCTCATCAAGTCAAGAGATTACTCTCTTTATCATAACTCTAAATAAAGTCATGATCTTTTCTCATAACTCAACAAACCTGTGATTACAGCTATTGCAGACCACACATGACTATTATTCATGATTTAAACAATGGGCATTTTTTACATTGTTATTTGAATTAAACTCATAAAGACGTTTATGATGAGAAGCAGAATTTATTTTTTTTAATGTTCGATACATCACAACTTAGCAAATGCAAATCATTCTTTTTGGGTACCTGTTTAGTAATACTGAGGTACCATTGAGTTTCACACCTATCTTTCCATTTTCAGCACCTAACGTCATTTATTGCTCTAGCAAAACTCATTATTGAATCTCTTTTCCAAAGTAGAGATGCTAATAAAAAATCCTAATGTATCAAAAGTAATAAAAAAGAGAGGGAAGCTGCATCATCACAGACCACAGCCTGAATCTTATAAGAAAAACTGTAAGTATATGTAAGTATATATATGAATAGGGAAAGTACAACACAAATTAGGAAGAAGAGCTTATAGAGAACCCTATAAAGGCAAGATTTCTGATTATTTTATAAAGCCCTTAAATAATGAGATGGCACATCAGTCTACCAGATTTATTCTTTTACAAGAATACAAAAATTTACTTTTTCTCTTAGAAGTCTCTGATGAGGAAGACTAGTACTTTTGGGGGATACAATTTTTGTAACCTCTAATTACAGTATCAAATATGCTGAAATTATTTACCCCTTAAAATTAGAACAGAAATGACTAACAAAAATGGATTTTTCTATACAAGTTATGGATCTCTTTGTTGAAAATAAATTAGAATTTGAAACTTACATAATCATCTTTATACTCTTCTACTTGCCCCAGATATAGTTTTCAATTTCCATTTCTTGCTTGCAAATACATTAAAAAAAAAAAAAGACTTTCTCTACCTTCGTCTTGACTGCCCAGTGTTTATTCCCTCTACAAATGAAAAGTCAAAGATTGCCAAAGATGACAGGGTAGCCTGCCTAACAAGCAATATTAATCGCATATTAGGTTAATCACATATTAGGTTTAATGTTCCCCTGACTACGTTTTTTTTCATAGTCTGCATAAAATAGTAATGGCATCTGTTAAATATATTCATGGATAATATCAGATATTTTCTTTTTTTTTTCTTCAAGGCTGCAATACCCACCTACCCCACTCACCCCTCTCTTATGTCCTGGTCCCATCCCTCTCTTCTCTGCTCTTATTTTAACAATTTCAATGACTTCTTTACCACTGGGTCTTCCAGTCATTCTACAAATATCTTTACGGGTACATAATCTTAAAAACAAAACAAAACAAAACAAAACAAAACAAAACAAAACAAAAACAACTTCATTTTGCTTTTTTGTTAAACTTTTATTCTACTTTTTGAAAGGATAAAGTAAACTATGCTTTCCAAACAGATGCTGTATTATATTAAATAGTTTAGTATGTGTGTTTTGCTCCTTCCAGACCACAAGCTCCTTGAGAGCAAAAATGAGGTCCTGTTGATCTTTGCATCTCCAGCAACTAGAATAGCTCCTCACTGCATAGCAGATGCCCGATAAATAGTACATGAACTAAATTGAATCCATTACCCACTTATTTCTTATCCTTTTAAAATATGGCTTCTGCTCTCACAACTCTGCTGAAGGTCAGCAAATCAAACGGCCCTTTCTCTTCTCCTACATGCTTCAACCTGTTGGCAACACTGAACAGTGAAAAAGCGTGAACTTGGGAGTGGAACAGATCTGAGCACAATTGCAGCTCAGCTGCTTGCCAGCTGTATAACATTGGGCACCTTACCTAACCTCTCTGAACATCAATTGAGTACATCCAGATCTGACGTATTATTGATATTCAGTGTATGTTAGTTCTTTTTCCCCTTCCCCTTCATTTTCCATTATCCACAATGCTACAGTCAATGGGTCCTCCTTTCTCATTGTTATAACCTTTGTAACTTCTCAGACTCCTCCAATGCTGTTCTCCTACTAATTTGGATTCTAAGGATATGTCTTATTCTCTCATTCTTTACCTTCTATCCCTTAACAAACCCATCTAATCTTTGAAGTATAACCTTTACTTTTAAATTGCCTTTTCCTCTGCTTAGTTGACTTTAAATCTCTCTCTAGCCTCCCTGTCTTAGGACTCCTCACAGCAGGCTAGCCATCTGCAGACACTCCTAAACTCAAACATTACATTTCCCATACAAAATATGCTGCTGTCTCCACTCTCCCAATATGCTTGTCTTCTTGTGTTTCCCATTTTGATGATGAGACCACCACTTATAAAATCAAATAAGCCAGAAGTCTGGGTACCTTCCTTGACCCCCTCCTCCACCCTCTACAGTACAACTCTGATATTGCACCACCTCTGACTAAACACTTTAAGTAGCTTCAGTTGCCTACAATGAAGTTTCTTTTGGTTTATTCCTCACCGCTTATGACTGATAGAGCCAAATAATCAATAATCTTGCCTTCGCCAACTATGATCATCATCTTTGCTACTGCCTGGATGCTGTTATTCACAATGCCTTAGTTTGGCATTTAAAACTCTCCATTGCCTGGTCCACATTTGTCATTTCAGTCTTATTTTTTACAACTCTCATAGACTCACCTTATATTTCAACGAAATAGAAATAGTCAGCACTTCATTAATGACTCCAGATACTTCTGCCTTAATCTTATTACTTCAAGCCTTCCCAACATCCTTCTTCCAGCTCCTACCTTTTCCAACCTTAGGTAATTCAATAAGCTCAATACCAATGTCCTCTCTCTATGAAGATTTCCTGGGGTTCCACAGTTAAGAGCCATCTTTCCTCATCCAAATCAAGACAATTTAGTAGTTTCTCTCTTAGAGTCCTTGTTACTATTTATCAAACAATGGTTATTCATTTCTTTTTTTATTAAGGCCTGCTAAATTACTTATCTTTCTCTCTTTCCAGTGCTTTTCCACCCGCTCCCTATTACCACCCTTCTTGAAAACCTGGGGAAGAACTTAAAGTAGCTTTGAAAATTCCAGACAAACAAGTATATTAAATAAGCAATCATAAATGTACACACAAAATTAATTCAATAAATTTTCCAGGAGATAGTTGAACATCTCCAGCAAAAGAAGTTGTTCTTACGTAATCAAAGCTTTGAAAGGTGCAATTCCAGGATCTCAGCTGTGTTCTGAGTGGTAAAGATTTCTAAAAATCTGACTACCAGAAAACTGGAGTCTTACTATATAACCAAAGGCTTCTGGTCAAAATTTATAATTAGCAACAGAATCAACTGGCATTACTAAACTATATTTTGTTTCTTTAATCTCCTTTTCCTCTCTTTTGTTTTCCTCCTCCCTGTTTGTGACTGATAGAGCCAGATGATCAATAATCTCGCTTTCACCAACTCTGATCATCATCTTTGCTACTGCCTACATGCTATTATTCACTTTAATACATTAATCCTTTGGTTGAAATTCTTAAGCCACAATTCTTTATTAAAGGACCATCTTGGCATCCAGGTGCTGATAGCAGCTTGTCTGATGTTTCAAAAAAATAAATCTGAATGAAGCCTCTCTCTCCCGCCAAAAATCTAAACTGAAGAGAGAAAGAGAAAGATACAAAGAGAGACAGATTTCAGCTCATTGACACAATCAAAGATGTGGAAGGAAAATTAAATCTTATTACATAAATTAGAGAACAGGAAAGTTTCACCTTGCGATTACAATTAGATGTCAACATGTCATTTAATGACAAAGTGCTAAGAAATATTATGGCATTTTATTCAATTTTACTCTCATTATTATCACAATGAGAAATAGAACACATACTGTACTGGTTAGCAGACAAAACCTTTGTATGATTGCTGTAACCTTTGGTGGAGCCTAGTGATTTTTGTTCCTTTTCAGAAAGACATTAAAGTGACAGTGTGGCAGGCCATTTTTTCCACCACACACACTAAAACTAGTGTGCGTGCAGCAGAACCCTGCCAAAGCACGTTGCATTCATACAAAGATCCATACAGATCTTAATCATAAAATAATCCATTCTGTACTCTGTTTTTATGACATTTATATGAATCTGGCCACAGCCTCATCAAGCAGTTCACAGAGGAAAATTGTTCTATTTATGTGGTCGAGACAGGGCGGACTTGATTTTCAAGCAAAGAGAAAAAGAAAGAAATACCCAATTTTTTGTAGTCACAAATCTGGAACTCAGAAGAACTATTTTACACCATTTTGTAACTGTATTTGTAACAGAGGATCAGAAGAGATGATATTCTCTTTCTCTGTCCCCTGTCAATAGTAAATTCATATATCACTATTTCTGAAACTGAGAGACTGAGTGAAGACACCTGGAAATAGTTTCCTCCTTCTTTTCTATTTAATTGCAAAAGGCAAAGAAATGGATGTGTGGTAAAAGTAGAAAGGAAACTTTCCAATGTGCATCTGCTTTAATTTATTCTTGCCCTTGCATTGTAAGAACTAATACTTTTTCAGCTAATTTCCCCAATTTTTGTTCCTTTTGCCCTTTAAGCATCTCACGTTCAAACACTGAGAAAAAAGAAAGGTGACTTCTGAGAATCTGTACAGACTCATCTGCCCTTTCTTTCAGGTTTGCAATAATGGCAAAAATTAATCTGTGTACATGCTAGTGTGATTATTTTCTGGACTTTATTAAGATATATAGAAATAAAAACAACTATTTTATTTCCTATAACATTTCCTAGAAAGCTAAATTTCTGGGTAAACTGTGTGAATAAGTAATCTGGGTAAAAAATATCTCATTGCTGTGCCGATTTAATAATATTTCAGCCATTCATGCCACGCTTTACTCATTTAAAATAGCCCTAGCTTTACTAGCAGTGTCCCCCCTATAATTTTAGTTTTATATCATTACATACGACTTCTCAGATGTTGCACTCATTCCCTCCACATCAAAAACTAGACTTCGATTATCTAAATCCTACATTTATGAGAGAGATCTGAGTTCAAGTTTTCTGGCTTCTTAAAGACACCTTAATTTGAATGTGGAATAATTACAGAAGGGTACAGAATCATGTATAACAATCAGATACCATGTGACCCCAGGCGCCACAAAAATAAGCATAAAAATATGCTTATTTTTACATAAATTTCATCAGAAAATAAACCTTTTCTCTTTCTCTTTCAAATAATAAAGGACAATCCTTCCTTCTCTTTGAACAAAGAGGGAAAAAAGATGAAGTGCCAATAAGTGTAAGAGTGTTGTAAGAAACCAAATTAATGTGAATAATTATGTAATGATTGCTCTTAATTGAATAAAGATAATGTTAAAGGTGTTCTCTTTTTTCTTTTTACTTTTTTTTTTCAGAAATCACTGGTATTTAGGAATATGCTATATACACTGCTTTCTTTCTCTAGCCACCCCCCCCCATCTAAATGACAGCATAAATAGACACATAAACTCCAACCGAATCATTAGTGTGTGAGATACTGTTACCCTGGGGCTGCTGTAACTCACATATATTCCCTTCTTTCTATTTCAAATCTTTAAAATATTTTCTTTTCAAATACTTATAAAAGCACGTATGGTTGAAATAAAAATAAAGCACATACAGATGATATTTTCAAACACTGCGCTCTCATGTACCAGAAGGAATGTTCTGTTTCTCTGGGTCCAATATATATGTTCAGAAAAAGTAAAAGCTTAAAAGTAGGGAAGATCAAGAATAGGTTGTAGAACTACTTTAAGATGTTACAACCATCATTTAGAAAAGAATTGGCTTTTCTTTATACAGCCTAACTACCTAACATTAAAGTTTATGAAAGAATGTACATTCCATTATTAAAAGTGTGTATGCACAAAAGTGTATGTGTTTTACATGCAATCACTATGTGAAGATGAGAAGTTGCAGATAAATTTCAACCTATTTAAACTATATTTGATTCAAAAAAATCCCCTTATTAAAAAAAAAAAAAAACTATTAAATAGTTTGTCCTTAGACTATTTATCAACATCAATGTCATCTTTTGTTTTAGCCAAGCCGAAAGTAGTGGAAATACTCTTCAAGGTAAAGACTGCCATAAAATCCTATAAATCAAACACCTGAAAGTCTCTTTTTTAATGACAAGGGACCTTCTAGGAAATGTGATGACTCCTCCCTCCCTGAGTCTTTTCCAAACTTTTAGGATGCCAGCTTCTTATGAGAATTAAGAGAAACATTAACAACAAAGTTGGAAAGTTCAGCATGAAGCAAGGAGGTTGAGCACATACCTGTTTTGTTTTATTTTGCTTATTTATCTTGCAGAAAAATGAGAAAATTCTATAGGACTACTCTAGGACAATAAGAAAGCTTATTAATTTTTTTTTTTTTGATCTGGAAGATATCCATCTCCCTAAACTGCACATTCTTGACAACATTGGGATTTAAGAGAGTGACCTACTTTCCACATGAAGAGTTACACATCAGATGTGGCTTGACCACCACATAAAATTAGTCATGATGAAGACAAAAGAGTACAGAGTAGGTGCGACATCAAATAAGAGCCCCAAGACTACGTTTACAAGCCAGGTCCATGCACCAAACACATCTGCAAAATGTAACAGGAAGCATTTTTCTGGAATAAGAGAGAAAATGCACAATAAATCCACATTAAAATGTACATTTAAGTAATGTGATCACAACTATATGTAACATGGCCAAAAAGATAAATAAATAAATGAGAAAGATCTATTTATGTATCAAGGCAACTCTGCCAGCTATTTCCACAGAATGAACGTGAAATAAGAGACATGAAGCCACTCTTCCTTTAGCTGATCCCGTTCTCACATGTCTTCCATATATTAAACAACTCCCAGCACTGAGGGTAACTCAAACAAATATTATTTTCTATGAACCCTAAATACAAGTCAACTACTTTACTTACGTTCAAGCAAAAAATAAAAAGCAATTATCTGTTCCAATACTGGAGGAAAGCCTTGCTGTCGTGGACTTATTAAGAAAATATAATTCATTTGGTCTCCAATACGGCAGCTGCCTAATGAAGAATTCTTAAGGTAATTTTGTCTAATTCAATTTTTTTCTTATATCCCAGTTGAGAAATTAGTTCCCAGATACATAAGACTCCCTATACATTTTTTACATAATATTGCCAATAGAGATGATCCTTGGTACCCATTAAAGAAACCAAATGGCAAACAAAAATATTATTGAGTATCTACCGTATGCCAAGCTAGATGCTATAGGCAATAAAAGAAAACATACTACATGATGTCAATCCTCAAGTAATTAATAGACCATGTATGAAAATTGCAGAGACAAGACCAAGGGTTTTTAGTATGTAACAATCACAAATATTTTAATTCTATGAATTAAATTTTAGAGGGATTAAAGGGAAAACGTTATGAGTGTGATATATAATAATATGAGAAAACTTTTGTAGGTAGTGCTTGAGGTGAGTATTAAAAGAGGAGGTATGGATTAGATAGAGTAAAAGAATTTAAAATTTCTAATTTTACTACTACATCATTGAATGACCAATGAGATCAAAATAGATCATCTTAGTTTAGAACAATTTCCTAGCACTCAAGGAATGATTAAAGGGGTGACATTCAAAAAGAACAAATTAATTACCCATTATATTTTGAGATTCAAAAAGGAAATTTTGAAAATAGCATTGGAATGTTTTCTGGCTTTCAGAAAAACCATTGGTCTGACACATTGCTTGTATTACCAATGGCCCTTGAATTTTTCACCAGTGAATTGAGGAGTAATCCAGGAATTATACAGAGAAGGGAATTTTTGTTGTTAATTTAAAGACAGCAATTCACTTTGGAAGCACTGAAGCAGATCAAGGTCATGCATTTGCATGTACTATGAATATCTCTTAAAAACTCAAAGACCCTAACAGAATATCCAAAAGGAATTACTTTGGAAGGGGACTCAAAAGTGAATAAAACACACATACAAAATAACAGCATAATAGACTGTTTTTCATTTTGACAAGTTTTTTAACCAACAGAAATGATGACTAAGTCAATAATCTACATGCCAATAAGCATGGTCATGGCACAACTGGCAACGCTTTTTCAATCATTTTTATAAACACACTTAGAGCTGTCATTCATATACAAAGAAATATACTCAATTTAATATTGTTACATTTGTAGGTTAGTCTAAGCTGTTAACTATGGACATGTGGAACCTGGAAGACAGCAAAGTTCACTAAGAGTATAGTCACCCTCATAAGCACAACAAAAGAAACTCTACAAACATCGACTATAGAAATGCTGGTTGTTGTGAAATAACAATATCTGGAAAGCAATAGGCCATTAGCGATGTTGCAGCAAGTAGAAATAAAGGTATCTTGTTTTGATCAAAGCTACCATGATACCCAAAAGGCAAAGAGACAGGCCTGCAAACAAAGAGCTCTATAATCAGCAGCAAATCACAGAAAGTCTACAGAAGCCCATAGTCATGCAACGATTGATTGCAGGAGCCTACATCTCTCTTTCTGGGATTAATGCCCATAAAGATAGCAACACCATCATCAGTGTCATCTTCCAAACAAAGGACCACAATATAGAGAGAACAATATTAATTATTGTCAAAATCACTTGAGCACTCAGCGATTTCAGTAGGAACAATCAGTTTAAGTGGCAGTGGCAACTTCTCGACATAAAACACACTTGCTACAATCTAAACTGAATTTAAACAGAGGTGAGCGACTGCTTTAGTTGTTTAATCTGGTTAGATTTGAGCTAAAGTAGTTCACATTTTTAGAATGAACGAATCAAAGGCATAATTGTTTTTGTCATCTGCACAGCAATTTTACTCCTGAATGCATTGTTTTAGGCAGGAATTAATAAAAATTGCATGCGCTTCAGGTGCTGGGTAGATCACCCTTTTCCACACAGCCCAGCCTGGAGCTGTGAATGCTCCTTTTCTTATTATCAGTTAATAATTCTCTCTCATTGAGGCAAATTAAGAACTTGACTGTGTTAGAGAGTCCAGAACACTGCTAGAGGCAAAAGGGGGCTAAATGGCAGAAATTCCTCTCTGAGCAAGATGCATGAAGCACGACATTGTGTCCACCACAAAAGCCGCTCTGTATTTTTGATCCTTTCTAATTTAATTAGCCCAAGAGGTAGCGCATTAATTTGCCAAGAATTCTTCTGATGCGAAAGCTGCCCTTATTGCAGTGAAGGGAAAAAATAACCTGCATGCTACAGTGGCGTGCTAGTAATGAAAGGGGGTTATTTTTGTGTTACAAATGGCATTGCAGGGTTACAAGAGACCTTTAAACCTTTTTATCTCTGGTTAGGTCATATGTAACACAGTGTAACACAAAGCGCTAATTAACCAATTCTGGTCCAGACATCTTTTAGAACACTTAAGAGAGTTACACAGTTAGAACCCAGGTCAAACGCACTGCTTTGTTTGCTTTTAAAAGCTGAAAACATCTTCTGGTGTATATATTAAAAATAGAACAAAAAAAAAAATCATCAATAGACAGTTCAATTACCCTATAGACTCAGTGCTCTAGATATTTATTCTCGTCTTTGTTTTCTTTCTCTTTAATGATATTCTTTATGTGGGCAAGCTGGAGCCTTGAAGTCCCTTAGAAGATCTCTTGGTTCTTTATGCTGTATTTGTTTGGTAAATTGTCTCCATGTTAATCTTCTTCATCAAATACTTGGAGTCAGCTTTGAAAAACTTTGATCAGATCTACCACCACCAAGCTTCTTCATTGCCATGTGCTTCTGATATGCATTCATGCACTTGAATGGGTCATTTATTCATTAAAGGACAAGAAACATGCATCCTACCATGATAAGTCCTCCCCAGTACTTTGAACTGTTAATTAAGCCTATGCAATCATGTCTCCCGTTTGTAGAACTATTTCTTTTCTAGAAATTACAGGATCCCATTTAGGGACTTTCAACACCCCTGTTGTTTTCCCTCACCACTTTCCATCCCTGCTGCCTGAATGTGGCTTGGTAAAAACACTCACTCCTAGAAACTAACTCAAGAAAACCTGAGGATTATTACACTGTACCTTTACTTCCCCTGTCTCTTTAACGAAAAAAAGTAGAAGACAATAGCTTTAAAGTAAGGCATTGATATTTCCCTCCCTTTTTGCTTCTACACTGAAATCAGTGGATTAAGGAGTGGTGGTATTTAGTGTTTTCAGTTATGCCTTATGGGTACTCAGAGGCATCACAAGTAGCCTGCTTATGCCAGAGTATAAAATTTAGTAGCCAAACTGAGAAGAGGAAATTAGCACTGTCAAGAGGTAGGCAGGATGGATCCAGGCTCTAAGCAATGGTCTGGGGTGAGAGGGCAGAGAGCAGAAGAAAGAGAAGAGCATCTGGAGAGAAGAGAGGTAAAAAAAAAAAAAAGAGAGAGAGAAAAGGAAATACAGTAATTGGCTGTTAATTGCAAGGGAAGAATAGGGGTTGGAGAGAGAATTGAATTAGGAGAATCTCTTAATCCGGCCGCATTTTCTCAAGGACAACAGTACAAAATAATCTAGTTTCTTAAAATAGCGTTTGTCCTTTCAAAATATTTTTATTTTTTTAAAGGTAACAAACTTCAGAGATGTTTGTTCCAACCTACAAATACTTTTCAGATTTATCATGTACAATTTTAAAGACCTCCTTAATTAATATTTTTCTGAATTAAAAGTCTTTATCTTTTACATTTTTTGTAGATTCTGTTTAAAAATCAGCAACTAAATAGTAAAATGACAGTTTTCTTACATGAGTTAAAAAGTTAATATATAATGTTATTAATATCACATATGAACGAGATAACTTAGCTGAGAATGTGCTTTATAGATATATGTTAAAATGTTCTAAATTTTTCCAGGTTGTCCAAAAGATTTGAAAGGGTAAAAAGATTTTTTAACACACAGTAAATACTTCTGAAATAGTGAATTAAAATGAAAAACAGATGACATATTTATTCAGCTTTTGGCTTCTGTAACATCAAACAGCACATTTTCTTCAAATGGTTTCATCAGTGGACTGGTAGGTAACTTCTTAAATTGATTGACTCAAACATGTCACTTTTTTGATGATTGGAGGTTTATAAAATAGTCCCAATTTTTTTCCTTCTGTCAACGTATTACATATCTCTCACAATAGATTAAAAGATAGTATTTATCCCCATGCTTTTTCAACAGATAATTTTGTTTTCAAATAAAATCAATATAATGTATGAATAAAGTATTTGATTTCCATTAAAGAAATATCTTAAAATTTATAATTAATTAATTTTTTAAGTATTTTTTAAAAGGAAAAAATATTGATAAAGCCAACCTAAATATTGCTCATAGAAATATCCAAGTAACTTACTTCTTACCAGGATGATATGCAGACATGTAAACTTATTCAAAGTAATAGAAGGAAAACTAACGATAGGCATATCTAAATTTGAGAGGAAAAAAATAGCAAAATCATTATTTCGAGCCAATATTTAGTAAATGATAAGAAATTACTTTAATTGACAAATAAAATTTTTTTAAAGTTTTCCCCAGGAATTTCAGATACCTTTATAATCTCAAGGAACACATACCAGGGGAAGAACAACTTACGTATGTCTGCTTTCAAGATAAAGCCAGAGCTCTCAGATCGCAGTCCATCCTTCTAAAATACCATGAAGCCTGTATCAGGATAAGTCTGAGAATGCATATATTCCTTGATATTTATTCTCCATGTCTCTAGAAATCTGTTGATATTTAAACATTTTCAGTTAGGGCAAGTTGAAGAGGATCTAAAAGTATAATCATCGCTGGAGAAAAAGGAAGAGTGAAAGAGAAAAATCAAGAAAGATTTCTAAGATTTCATTTAGTTCTCTATACCTTGATCACTGAGTGTAGGCCTGGGATAAATGCCCTGAGGTGAAGTATCGGGCAGAGTCACAGTCCAAGCAGGTGAAACATT
This sequence comes from Pteropus medius, assembly GCF_902729225.1. Classification (NCBI taxonomy): domain Eukaryota; kingdom Metazoa; phylum Chordata; class Mammalia; order Chiroptera; family Pteropodidae; genus Pteropus; species Pteropus medius. The sequence goes on along the minus strand of NW_024354875.1, from coordinate 11,676,948 downwards.
CAAGCTTGGAGACTGAAAAGAGTTTAATATAAGGACACTTTACAAAAATGAGGACAGGAAAATTGGGATGCCCCAGAGTCAGCAACAGCAGAGAGCTGGTACACCCTGAGACCTGAAGCGACCAGGATTAAAAATGGTTACCAGAGCACAGAGAGAAGTTGTGGCTTGGCTAGAGGGCCACAAACAGCCTGCAGGCACTCACCAGGGAGGGACCTGGGGGGAAAAATACCCTGACTCCTCTCTCCTCTTACCTTCTGCTCTGTTGTCAAGTTTTCACAACGACCAACAAGAAGGCAAAGAGCATCCCTTGCAATCAGCCTCCCTAGGAGAGAGTGGCCTGAAAAGGCAGTCATAAGATAACCAGCACAGGTGACTTTGAATGTCTAATTGTAGAAAGGAGACATTTTTTTAGCATAATAAAAAAAATGTTAATGACCTTATGGAAAGAAAACATGATGTCTTTTTCAGAAAGAACATTTGACAGTATTCTGGGATAAAAAATGTATCTGTACACACCCACAGCCAAACCACACACACACACACACACACACACACACACACACACACACTAAATTCTCAAAAGAAAAAGAGAAGTCAAATTATAAAACTAAAATATATAAAAATATATAAAAGTATGACAATAAAACATAAGAATGTATGAAATTATAGATAACTTTAAAACTCTGCAACCAGACTCAGTTTGTCTATTATTAAGAAATACAATTTATCCAGTAAAGATATTATAACATATGAGGAACAACAAAAGAATGAGAAAAAGAAAAAGAAAAACAAGAAAAGATCAAGGGAAAATTAATTGAAGCGATTATTTTCATTTTTCTTTTCTTCCCCACAATGCAGCCTCAGAATGTAAATTCTTAGAATCCAAGGATCTCCCGAAATCTCACTGCTCTTTAGCCACTGTAGAGATAAAGCTTTATTCTTATATAAGCCAGTAGTTCCCACCCTATTTTCTCAGCAATCTTAGGAAGAACACATCTAGAAACACAGAAGTACAATTCACGAGTCAGGGGAAGGTGAGGGACACGGAAAAGCTATCTTCACAACCAGTGAAGCTATTTCAGATCTAGATTTCTATTCTCCACCCTTCCCTGCTTCCCATGTAAAGGGATGAGGCTCCTTTGGAGGTATGAGGAGTTCTAGATCATGGCCTTCTAGAGACAGTCTGTATGTGTGCAAATGAAAGCCAAAGGGCCAGTCTCTGCTGAACGGTTTCCTTTCTCACTTGCCTGAGTCTGCCACGCATGCCTCCTACCTATGCACAACTGAAAACAAAACTACTTATTTGCTATCTTGTCATGCCAAATACCATCTTATGTGCATCTTTATTCCTTTCTTTCTTCCATTCCTCCTTCCCTATTTGTAACATGAATTCATTTCGCCAACATTACTGAGCACAAATATGTTAGCTGCTGGGCAAGTCTAAGGATACAGAATAATAAATCAAGATCCTCAATCTTGAGCAGCACACATTACAGTGAAAACAACACATTGTTACACTCTCCTTTTCCACACCCCCGTTAACCCAACATAACATATACTATACACATAAATACGTATCTATAGCACATGCATGGGCTATACACATAAATGAATACATATGTATATACATAATCTGATCCCGAAATATCTCCATTCCCCTGGGGAAATATCCTCCCCCACTTACCACACTCTCTCCTGGAATCATTCCAATGTCTCTTGGTCTTTTACTGAATTTCAATAAAAATTTCAGGTTTTAAAGAATTGAACATATGCATGGATGTTAAAGCCCACTCAGAACGGTAGGCATAAACTCATTCCTGGATAAGGGTTAGCAGTGGTAGGAGTTGGGAATCAGCTCTAGAAGAGTTGGAAGGAAGTAAATACATGCAGAGGATATTATAAGGACATAGAAGAAACTAAAAATTAAGATTCCCTTCAAAAATATCTTTTTTTTCCATTTTTTCCCCTCAGAACCCTACTCTGTAGAAACAAACAGGCTTTAAATTTAATATTTGGGACTAAATTGTATAAGGGCAAATAATATGTAAGAAAACCCTTTTTGTAGTTACCTTTTCCAGAAGCACCTGTCTTAGGACAGAACACATTTCTCCAGACCTATTAGAATCACCTGGGGAGCTTTAAAAACTGTCAGGTCCAGGCTCAAACCAGGTGAGCCCAGGCAACAATATGGTTTAAAACTCCCCAGTTGATGCTAATGTGTAGCCATTGCTGTAAGTAATAAATATGTATTTAAACGTATGATTATTAGTTGCATGCCTATCATCTTTAGTAAAAGGAAGATATTCTAAGTAATTTTGTTTTTGATAATGTCATCATTGAGAATATTATAATATATAATATACATTTTAAATTCACTTAAAATCAATTTAGATATTTTAAATTTTTAAATAGAATCTATTGTTGAATAAAATAAATGAAGTATAGAAGTTTTTTAATGCTTATATTAAAATGAGCCTCCAAGAAAAATAGCAAGTTTTTGGTAAGCAGATGGAGCTTGGGTCAGAATAATGATGCAAAATTTTTATTCAAGCTTACTTCTTCCAACCCACAGCCTCTTTTTTCCCATCTCTGCCAGATCTGTAGTCTATTGTACAAAATAGATAGTTTAGCAACTTGCAATTCAAGTTAGTTTGGTAATACTATCTTTTAGGAACTCAAAATCAGTAATTTTATAAATACGTTTATTTTAGGGTTCATTTTAGTAAGTAATAAGGCATAATTCCCGAGTACATTTACACAATTTAAGGAGCCATCTCTAAACTGAGCTCATGCTATGTGGACAAGGGCTGCTGGAATTAAGGTAGAGTTTAGCCTTCAGAGGTATGCTTCCAAGGTATGGAAACCTAGATTAGCTCTGGCATGTAAACTACCAAAATGTTCTAGTTAACTGGGCAACATGTTTTCTAAAGGTACAGAATTCACTTTGTTTCTATCACTTGTCAGAGTTAAGCATAAATAATGTACAAACAAACAAACTGTGCCAGTATAAAATGTAATATTTGTTTATGAGACACTTTGAGAATCTGACAGTGGCCCTCTGTTAACAATATTTAGGCCATAACTATATTGGCCAAATTTTACCAAAAAAAATTCTTAAGCTTTGAGTAGTGTTAAAAATAACTTAAAAATTACCCTTGTATCTGGTTTCTAATCTCAGATAAAATCAGGCCAGAGTTACCAATTGTAATGATCATTATGTCACTGTAAAATTTAAGCAAGAATAATAATAAACTGAGAACCTGTTATACAACAAGGCTAACATTCTTCCAATCCTGAGCTCCCTAGACTTTGAGATTTTTTGAATCAGTAAAAAATCCCCAGGAATGTTAGGAAGTAATCAGTTACTATTATTTTTTTAAATTTTGTCAAAGAAGAATATTAAATGAAAGGAGTAAAACTTTATCCACTCTCACCATTACATCATTGTATAATAAAAACACCAAAAAAAAGAAAAAAAGAAAGAAAATACAGAATCTCTTAATAAAAAATAATTCTATAAAAAAGAATACGCCGAATATCTCATTTCAGTGCTATCTACTGAAAATGTCATTACAAATCAGCCAGCGTCCATTGGCCAGTATTTGAGAATCAGTTTTCTGAGGGTGTTCATTTAGTCTTCTGCCTACTTTCCAGGAAAACTGCTTGAAATCTCATTGATATCTGCATAGGGCTTCCGGTTCAGCCTGTTTAAACAGCAACCAGTGTATTCATGACAAATCTAAAAGGAGTATTTCTCCACCCAGTTCAGAGCGCACAGTTCCACCAGAGCTTGAAGTGGCGTTAGCAGCATTGGAAGAGATAATTTCCTCAAAGATTACCATCTACGTAATGCAGGATTCTTTTTATTATTTTCTTTTGTGTCTTGTTTTGTTTTGTTTTGTTTTGTTTTGTTTTGTTTAACAAGAGTTCATTCAGCAACCCTTAACCCAGCATCTAATTCCTCTAATTCAGAATAAGAATACATGGCCAGAACTCTTATGAATTATGGTTTTCTATATTGTATGGAAATTAAATGGAAGGGATCATATGGTATGCGATTTATATATTTATATAAAATTGTGATTTTATATATTCAGCCAAAACATAGAAGAATCCCTTCTTTTATGAGAGCAATTATTATATTTAGGATGATCTAAATAAAAATGGTCTTGAACAGCATGTCTGTAGGACTACCTAATGATCTTATTTTCTGCCTTCACAATGACATTCAGAAAATTAATTCTAAGACAAATTCTTCATTTCAAAAGTCTGAAAAACAGCTGTCTGATTCAATATAAAACTGAAAACATCCTACAAATGAGCAAATTCCAGATTTAAGCTATACATTTTAAGTTAACTGTAAATGGTCTAACTTTTCACTTATTTCAGTTCTTTCTTAACAGTACTTTGATCACCAGTAAAGAGTAAAAGTAACTTTATTGGTTCAGTTAATAAATATTTCTTTTTTAATTAATCTGTTTCTACTCTTTTTCAATAATGCAGAAGCATTCAGGGAATAACAGTGCAAATACCCACATGAATTTCTTCCAATTTTCAATGCCCTACATCCAAAGTAATCTCAAGTTTATAACTTCTGTGAAGTCATTTACAAAGAATAGAAGGTCCTCAGAATGAAAACCTGCATGTTATTTTTCCCTCCCACAACGTTAAAGACAACTTACAACGATGAGAAAACAAGTGGATAAAAAGGAAACTCCTCTGTACAGCCAACAGAACAAGAAAAGTGAAGAGTGTTGGTCAAATGATGTTTGCATTTAATATGGACTAGCTAACTGAAACAAAAATTATGAATTAAAAAATTAAATTAGACAATTTAAAATTTCTCATTCAAAATCCAAACCAAAAGTTTGTAGTAAGGTATCTTATCTGGGAAAAGGAGCAACCCGGCTCTAACAATTTGTAGCGAACCCAAGAACCCTCTCTCCTATGCAGGCAAAGCAGAAAAGAAGAAAGAAAATGAGCATCAGATGGAACCTGATAAATTCAAATGGAACCTAAGAAGTGGCACTTTAACAATCATCCTTATTTTTTGCCCCCTGTTACTCATTTTCTCATTTCTCAGTTGTCATTTCCAATATTCCTTCCTTCTATAATTGGCTAAAATACAATGTTAACCGATTAGCTGACAAATGATTATTTAATGCTGATTCACACAGTATTCTTAAGTTTAGTGTTTTTCAATATTTGAAATCCAGATTTAATTTTGAGAAATTTAATATCATCACAAAATGTCCCAGAGAAGACCTATATAGCCACCTTAAAAAAGAAACGGCTCCAAGTTCTACATTTGATTACACTTGATCGACTGTCTTTTAACAAATTAAAAAAAAAAAAAATACATGTGCATTCAAAAGTGAGTTGATCAACCATTGAAGCATTTTTTTAAAAAAATCACAGAACCATATACCAGCAGTGCTATTTAGCTCTGTTAAGAGGGAAAATAACCAAAAACTTTGAAACTTCTGTGCTTATGGTAGAGGTAGATATATCAACTGAAATCTATTTACTGTTTGATTCATCTAATTCTTCTTCTTCTAGGCTCACCAAGCACACTTCTGTTAATTGATTAGTTATCCAGGTAAGACTGCCCAAAGTGAGTGTGTTTGCTTATAAGTCTGGTCTGTAAGTTATAGTTTTCACTCTAAATTAATCAAATGGCATTGTGACTCCACATCAGTCATCCTGAGCAATGGATGCATCCTGGGTGTACAATTGAACTTTGGCTTCTGAGGTTGAAAGTCTAAGAAACAGCCTGTACTGTGTTCAGTTCCACAAGGATTCACCCATGGTAAAGACATCTTGAGAAATGACATTGTTAACCATGAGCAGAGTTTTTCTCATTTTAAAACTTTTACTGACATAAGATTTTAACACAACTTTACAAAGACAGGGAAGCTCTTTTCTACTGCCAAAGCACCTGGACAGACATGTTTTTATTTTCTTGGATCAGCATTACAATGTAATATATATGCTTAGCATGGTGCCTAGAATACAGGTGGTCCTTAAGAAATTGTCACTTTCTACAAAGAAGATTGCTGGCTTTTAACAAAATGGAACCTCATTTCACAGCTTCAGCATTTGTCAAATAAAATGGGCCTTTTGGATCATATAAAACTTACATGAGTGCCCATCAATAGATATTGGGTAAAAAAGATGTTGTACATATATATAATGGAATATTATTCAGCCATAAAAAAGAATTAAATTTTACTATTTGTGATGACATGGATGGACCTAGAGATTATGCTAAGTGAAATAAGTGAGAAAGAGTAAGACAAATACCATATGATTTCACTTATATGTGGAATTTAAAGAACATAATAAACAAACGAACAAAACAGAAACTCAGATACAGAGAACAAACTGATGGTTGACAGATGAGAGAGGGGTTGAGGACTGAATGAAAAAGGTGAAAGAATTAAGAAGTACAAATCGGTGCTTACAAAATACTCATGGGAACATGAAGTACAGCATAGAGAGTATAGTCAATAACATTGTAAAAATTATATCTTGTGCTAGGTGGGTACTAGACCAATTGGGAGATCACTTCGTAAATTATATAAACATCTAACCACTATGCTGTACAACCAAAACTAATATAAAATTATATTGAATATCGACTGTCATTGAAAAATAAAATTTTAAAAATAAGTTTAAAAAACTTGCATATGTCCAGGCAGTTTTTATCTTAATTTGGAACATTGACTCCTGAATTTTTTTTTTTAATGTTAATAATATAGGCCAACCTGCTAAAAATCTTGCTATTAATTTATGTGAATGACATGTAAATAGCATGCACTTCAAAATACTGAGGCTCCGGGCTTCAGGAATTCTCATTTTCTTCAAATGTTGGTTTAGTCCTGTATTGAATTAGGCTGTAATATCCCATTATATGATAAAGCATCATTTAACAGGAAGTTATACTCTTTTATGTTATGTTTGCATTTCATTTCCATGCTACTCTTTAGAAAATAAGTGATAAGTAGAAGCAGAACAGGTATTTGTAATTACTCATGAGTCATTTGCTCTCACGTAATTTAATAGCCACAGATCTTTAATATTTATAGCACATGTTGAAAGGATTTAACATATGTAGTGATCTTCACCAAGTAACTCCATACTCTTCTTGAATACAAAGATGTAAATTTTGTCACCATTTATGCAACCTGCTAAAAATCTTGCTATTAATTTATGTGAATGAGTTTTTCCTCTAAAATTTTAATTAAAACACAAATGCTTTGCACATTTCAATTTGCAATATCCCACATATGCATTTTTTTAAAAAAAAACTGTCAGTTGGATAATAGAGGATTTTTTTGTAAGTAAGATGTTTCTTCATACCTAAATATTCTCAAAAAAAAAAAAAACCAGTTATTTTTGTGTAAAAGCCCATTTGAAAGCTAAGTAACCATCACTTAAACTTTCAGGTATTCAGTGTCAATAGTGTTCTCTTCACATTCCTATGTACTTCTAAATGTGCCATAATAAAAAAAAAATGAAGTAGAAATCCATTGAGATGAATAGGTAGAATTTGAGAGACAACTAGAATTTGAGAGAAAACCATGTCATAAGTAAAGTCAACATTAATAAAAAATCAATAGCATCAAAAAATGTATTATCATAATCAGAAGCATGTATAACTTAAGATTTCAAGAAGGGTTATTATTTAATGGAGAATATTTTGACTATCAACTCAAAAGATAGCGAATTCTTTATCAACACCTGTCTAAATTATTCCAAAATTTCTAGCATAATATAACTAATTAGAATGTTGTCATATATTTTTTAATTTTACATTCTAAAATAAGTTTTAAAAATTTAATAAAAGTACTTCTTTAATTGGCTAACTTTTTTTTCATCTAGAACAATTAACAAAAATATTAGGAGTAAATGATATAAAAATTTTACTATGTTCTCCAGAATTTAACGTACCCACGCATGTTCACACACAACCTTTGTTCCTTTGAAACACTCTTTATAGGCAAAATTTCAGCTGTGTCATTTTCATTATTATAAATCATAATGCTACATATTCTTTTGTCATCTTGTTTTCTTAATACTACTAAGAATTCATCAGTAATTGTGGGCTATTAAAAAGCAAAAATAAAGATTTTTTTTAGGTCCATTTTTCAAAACAGAAGTATGCATTTTCCTGAATGAATGAAATAGAAATGTTTGATTAACTGACACTCAGAAATCATTCCTGAGCAATCTGTTAGAATTTCTTTCCCTTAACAATGTTTTCTGTTCTATGCTATCAAGAACTATGAATCATAATATCTGGCAGCTAAAAGCAAAGGAGGTGATAGGCTCTATTAGCATCCTAAATATATGCATGTCCTAATGCTCTCTTAAAATATGTCTTCTCAGAGATGTTTCAAATTTTCTCAGCCAAGCAAAATGACATTAACTGAGACCTTGGCATAAAGATTTGCTTATTTTAGTTCTCTTAACAAAGTAACCATAGAACAAAAATATTGCCACTCAATGGCAGATAAGTTATATTATCGCATTCTGATCTATTGTGTGTTAACAACACATGATAAACAATTGACTCACTTATGATCACTAACTACTTTGATCATCATATATAAAGACAAAAAACTAAAGCCATATTAGAATTAGCTATTTTTTCTATAAGAGAACATTCCCTCTTTCTGTTTTAAAGAAGTTGGCTAAAATTATTTCAGCCCAAATTAACTAGGAATAATTGAGAACAATTAACAATTTAAATCAAGACAGCATAATGTGTCTACATCAATAGCTGATAGATTTCTGGAAAAAATTAAAAGTGCTATTAATATGTTTCTTGTATTCAGCTTTCCAAAAGGAAATTTGACTTTATTTGCCTTTTTCCTCTGAAAGTTTACTGCAGGATTCCAGGAAGAATTTCCAAAGAGACAACAATATCTGGCAGCTTATTTATTTAACGCTTAGTAAAAGATGAGTAGGACACAGGGAAGGTCAGATTTAAGTCAAAAGAGGATGTCTTGTTATTCTGATGTTACACCTTTGAGGCAAAGGCCTAATACCTTTTCAGAAAATAAAGAGCAACAAAATGAATATTTTTCTCTGCTAAGGACAGTAAAAGGACAAGGGTCATATAATTGTATCTCTTGTTTGCATTGTTTCACCCTTTTCATTTTTTCAAGGGAAAACAACAAACTAATTGAGGAAACACTGCCTACTGACTTATTTCATGTAACTAGTAATTTTATATACTTCTAACAATATAGTATACTTTAAGCAAGATAAAAATGAAATGTTTTATCAATTCAGTGGTAAAACTAAATTAATTTAAAGAAGCAAAGAACACAAAGAATTCTGAAAATAATTCTAACAGTGATATGGGGAAAACGGAAAATTAGAAAGAAAAAGAGACTTCTCAGAGCATCTCTAGACTTGAAGTCTAAAAAATAGGCTCTAATTAATGGGGTAAAAAATGGGAAGAAAATATGGAGGAATAACAAAAGCCTTACTATTAGTTTATGCCAGGATCATGCCTAGAAACCAAGGTTTGTTTGTTTGTTATCCTATTAGTCCATAATTATCCAAAAATGTCTCTTGAAACCAGAATTTATTGTGAGATTATACATTATTGCCAAAAAACATTTTCTATAATCAAAATGTTGGGACATATTAGATTTAGCAATGTTAATGGGTTTCTTAATTACAAGACTTTTCAGTCTTTAACATGCTAACAAATTTTATGATTCTCCAAAAGAAACACATGCCATGTTTCTCAAACTTATTTCACAAAGGAAATTAGATATAGATATCGAGGTACAGATAGAGACACAGCTATATAGCAAATTATGGAATGACAGCCCATGGAACCCAGATTGGGACTTCCCAAGAATTTTTTTTTTCCATCATATAAAATTAAGTCATCATATAATGAGGAAAAAGAACTGTTCTTCCCTTCATTTATTTAAATTTTTCCTCATCATTTTCTGCATGAATATTTTCTACATAATATATTTTTCTATTATAATAGACCTTATTCAACTTCTTCATAAATAAAAACACAAAATGTGCTAAACAAATCACATTATGTTAGGCTTTAGTTGTCAGAGTCACCAAGCAGAGTAACTTGGGAATACATGGTTTTTCTTTTGGTAAGAACTTCAAAATGCAGAAATCAAAGGCACTTGATTCAAGATAATACACGGAGCATGTGAGTTAATTACCTACTTATCTGAGACCCCATATTTTTTCAAATGTAATATATATGTTTAATCTACTCTGAAACATCAGTTGTAAGACCCATTGTGATATAAGAGAAATCAATAGGTGGGGAAAATGTACATCTAAATATCAACAAAATCCAGTATATGCACAAAAGAAACTGCAGTCTAGAAGAAAAACAATCTGCAGGGCAAAATTCTTATGTCTTAACACTGAAACTGCAAGTAGCATGGGGAGGAAGGAGAGGATAGTAGGCCAGAAGGCAGGGGTCACTGATGAATGACTCTCCCCTGAAAACTGTACATGGAACTTCCAGAGGTGGGCATTTTCATTACCCAGACAATTTACATAAATAAAGAAAAACAGTTCTTCCCAAAAGAGAGTGAATGATCTCTTTGTGGAGACTGAGAGCAACTATTCTGGGTGTGTTAGAAAACTAATTAATGGCCTAAGAAAGCCTTGATTTAAATTTTTTTAAAAAAAAAGAATGATATTTTTGAGAAGGAACAAGTAAATAATAAGAGCTCTTCAAAACTATTTTTTTTAATTTTGTCAAAAAACATTTACAGAAATTTTAATAGAAAAAATAGAGGAATTTAAAACAAACAAAATAATTTCCTCATACATAGCCTGAGAGATGAAAACATTTAGATATAAAGGCTGAATCTAGGAATTCCAACATTTGATTAACACAAATCAGAGGAATACTAGAAGAAAAAGAGGGAAGGTAATTATGAAGGAAATAATAGGAAAAAAATCTTAGAATTGTCAAGAGTAAGACTGAAAGTGCCTACCAAGTTCCCAGCACAATGAATCCCGTTTGATTCACTAGTATGAAAAATGAGAATGCTAAGAATAAAGATTTGATCCTAAATATGTTCACAGAGTCACTTAAAAAGAAATAAGGATCAGATTACTAACAGACATTGGCATTATAAGATGCTAAAAGACAACAGAAGTTCATTTTTACTCTAATTTTTATGGCAGTCTGCAAGAACTCATAGGAAAGAATAAAGACATTTCTCCAACATTCAAACATTCAGAAAATGTATAGGCCCTTTTTAGGGCATACATTTAGCAAAATGAAAGAACAACCTGAAAGTCTCAGGAAACAGTGGATTTAATTCAGAAGAGCACTGATGTATAATCCCAGGTCAGATTGGAACAGAGAGATCAATGGCTTAAAAAAGTGGATTCTCAGAGGGAAATGAGGGTAAGAAGATGTGGGCAGGTAATCAGTACTATCACTCATGAGGGGGAAAACCTGAAAATCCAATAAAGTTAATTGGCACAAGATATAAAAGAAAAAAACATTTAATTTATCTCTGGAAACATTCTCTTGTGAATAATAGAAAGATAGCTCTATTGGAAATGTAAAAATGATCTTAACAAGCACTATGTGTCTCTACAATGAATAATTAAGCTACTATAACAATCAAAATGTGTTCATTGTTTTTCATTTTTTTAAATCCACATATGTACAAACCACAGAAGAATGCACTTCTTCTGTTAGGAAGGTTATAGAATAGTAAGCATGTTTTATAAAATACAAAAATATAAAAGTGAAGGTAACATCTATAATGTTAAACTGAAATTGTAGATAGCAGTATTTAGTCATACTAAAAAATATATGTATAAATATATATAAACATATGTATGTATTTATAATTATGTTATGAGTATATTAATAATATATGCATATCTTTATCTCTATATAAATGTATATATACATATACACATATATATGTATATTAAAATAAATACATGTATGCATGTACATACACATCTAAAGGGAGATAAATACATATATACCTGCACACATACATTTCCTAGTTATGACCACTGAGAGGACATAGAAACAATAACACACCAGGAACAATGAGCAGACCAAGCACCCTGAACTTGATTTCCAAAATAATTCCTCAATAATAGGAGGTTAATTACAGACTACATTAGGAAAAGAACAAGATGAGCCTGAAACATTTCGCCACGGCAGAAAGTAGAAGTACTCAAGGAATGATGAGAATATGTATGAAGGACAGCTCAAGGGGCTTCCATTAGCTAAATTTAAACATCAAATAATAACAATAGTGGATTATAACTCATTAAACAAAATAAGAATCCATAAATCCATACTAATATATATGAATGAATGAATGAATGAATGAATGAAGTCTTTTTAATTAGGGTAAGGCTGACATAGAATCAGAGGTAGCAGAAGTTGAGGAAAAGTAAAAGAAAAAGACAGTGCCACTGTCTTAAGGAATAAAGGCAACTGATACTGTCTATTGATGCAACAAGATATGAAGTTTTATTATGTTGTTTAAAATTACAGAAATAACAAAGGCAGAATTGTGAATATAGCTATATTAGAAATGCTTTGGTCTGAATGCTTGTGACTCCCCCGAATTCATATGTTTAAATCCTAACCCCCAAAGATGATGGTATTAGAAGATGTGGCTTTCAGGAGGTGCTTAGGTCATGAGGATAGAGTCTTCATTGTGAACTTAGTGTTCTTATAGAAGAGAACCCACAGAGCTCCCTAGCCCCATCCACCATGTGAGGACACTAGAAGGTGCTATGTATGAACAAGAAAGCTGGCCATCACTAAACACTGAATCTACTGTCACTTTGATCTTGGACTTCTCAGCTTTCAGAACTTTGAGGAATAAATTTCTGTTTTTTATAAGCTACCCAGTCTAGGACATTTCTTTTTTAGCATTCTGAGTGGACTTAGACAAGGAGGGAGAAGAGAAAGACAATATATAAATTGTCAAAATCCTTAGGTGTTATATCCAAAAGTTAATAGAGAAAAAAATAGCAATATAACCACATTATATTTAGAAATATGTAAATGACATCCCTAAGATAAAAAAACTGCAATAATGCAAAGATGTGACTTTAAATATCATTGTTAAAAGCAAGGAATGATAGATTTTTAGGCTACTGCATTTTATTATAAACCTGGCTATATAGTTTAATTTTTGAGCTTTGCATTGATTCCTTTGATAAAAGATTTAAGAAATCTGGATATATATATTCATACATCTAAATTTCGGCTTCATTCCCAAGGTCAGATGTTATTATTTAGCACCTCTGAAAAGGCTTAGCCTTTCCTGTGATTGCTTTTCAGCCTTAATAATGAATGAAATATGATTGCCATAAGTTTATTATGTTCTTTAAAAAAAATTATACTGCCTTACATTTGTTCTCAGTTTGCCTCAACCAAGCATCAAGAATTACAACAGGACTTTCATGTAATGGGATCTGATTTTTTTTTTAAGAATTTAGTCAAATACCTCTTCATCTTCACTATTCTAATTAGAATTGTCTAAAATATTTCATTTTCTTATAACCAACTTCCATTTTGGATCATTTCAAAAATTTTTGCGGGAAAAAATCACTTTACCTTCTAATTTTTAAGACTGTTACTTTGCTTACTTTTTGCTTTTTAACTTTGTATTTTAAATTAACATAAAGTAAAATTGAATTTCAGATGTATATTTCTGTGAATGTTAACATATGAATGAATGAATGTAACCACTATCACAATCAGGATACAGATTAGTTCCATCACCTCAAAAAACCTACTATGCTACCTACTGAGTCATTCCCTCACTCCTAATCCCTGACTACCACTCATATACTCGCCATCATTATATTTTGCTCTGGAGAATGTCATACAAATGAAATTAAACAGTATGTAACCTTTCGAGACTGAATTCTTTTACTCGACAATGCTTTTGAGATTCATTTAAGTTGCCTAGCATCAATAATTTATTCTTTTGTATTGCTGAGTACTATTCCATTTATGGATATACCATTATTTGTTTTCTCATTAGCTCGCTGAAGAACATTTGAGTTGTTTCCAGTTTGGGGCCAATCTAAACAGAGTTGCTATAAACATTTATGTACGGATTTTTGTGGAAATGTAAGTTTTCGTTTTCCTAAGAAAAATACCTAAGAGTGGGATTGCTGTGTTATATGATAAGTGTATATTTAGCTTTATAATAAGCTGCCAAATGGTTTTCCAAAGTGACTGTATCATTTTACATTGTCACCAGCAATACACAAGAGTTCCAGTTGATCTATTTACTTGTCAGAACTTGGTATTTTTATTTTATCCATTCTAATAAATGTATACTAGTGTCTGCCTTTTACTATTAAGTTTAATGTTAGCCTATAGATGTTCTTTATTATTTTGATTAAGTTATCCTCTATCCCCAATTTGCTGGCAGTTTTCATGTATAACTATTGAATATTAAAAAATCCTTTTTTTGTTGGTTGATATTATCATGTGATTTTTCTTCCTTAGACTATTAATAAGTGATCTGCAACATCTTTACTCACAAAGCTTCTGACACTAAGTATATAGGTTTTTCCTCATACCAATCAATTCTCCAACTCTCCAGACACCAACTCGGTGTCCTATAATTCAGTTCATTTCTAATGCTAACCACTTGGAGTTAGAGTCAGACTCCACAGGTTTAAGGGCTCAGTCCTACAAGACTACCCTCTCTTTAGAAACCATTCATAAATATTGGATGCCCAGGGTTCCCACACTTTTGTCCAACTTGGCTACAAGGTCAGGAATCCCCACAATCCCTGCCTTTCCAGGTTCAATAATTTGCTGGAATGGCTCACCAAACTCAGGAACGTGCTTTACTTACTATTATTTGTTTATTATAAAGGCTACAATTCAGAACAGCCAAATGGAAGAGATGCACAGGGCAAAGTATGGGAGAAGGGAGATGTGTGGAGCTTCCATGCACTCTCCATTCTCACTACCTTCCCAGCACCTCAACGTGTTCACCAACCCAGAAGCTCTCTGACGCCTGTGGTTAAGGGGTTTTCATGGAGGTCTCATCACATAGGCATGATTGATTAAGTCATTTGCTATTGGTAATTAATTCAACCTCCAGCCCTTCTCCCTTCCTTGGATGTGGGTCAGGGGACATAGGAAATAAGGCTGAAAGATCTAATCTTTTAATCATGCCCTGTTTTGGGGGGGAGGGGGAGTAACAGAACCCCAACCTGAAGTTATCAAGGGACCTCCCACCACCATTCATCTTATTTGCATAGAGAAGATATTCTTATCACTCTGGAGATTCCAAAGGTTTTAGGAGCTCTGTGCTATAAACCAGGAACAAAGATCATATATATATTTATTGTACTACATATAAGTTTCATCGATTGATTGTCAAATACTAAGCCAACCTTGCACTTCTGAGATAAATAATATTTGGTAATGTTAAACTATTCTTTTATACATTGCAAGATTTAATTTGTTCATGATTTTTTATCTATGTTCATGAGAGATTTATCTGTAATTTTTTTGTATTGTCTTGATTTTCACATAACTAATGCTCATCTCATAACATAAGCTGGGAAGTATCTCCTCCTCCTCAAGAGATAGTGTAGATTTGGTTTAATGTCTTCTGTACAGGTGTGATAGAATTTAGCAATTAAACCATCTGGGCCTGGAGATTTCTTTGTCACGAGTTGTTAATGCTGAATTAAGTGGTTTAATAATTACAAAATTATTAAAGTTATCTATTTAATTGTAAGAGAGTTTTTGGACTTTTTTGGTTTGAGAGAAATAGGTCATTTCACCTAACTTATTGAATTACATATACATATTTATTCATAATATTCCTTTTTTATCCTTTTTATTTCTACATAGAATATAGTAATAGCATTCTTTTATTCCTGATATTGGTAATTTGTGTTTTCTCTTTTTCATTGTCTGTTCTGCTATAGGCATATCAATTTTATTAATTGTTTAAAATGTTTCAGCTTTTGGTTTCAGTGATTTTTTTTCTATGTTTTTTTTCGCTATTATTGATCTCTGTTTCTATATTTATTACTTTTTATTTCTACTTCTTTTGAGTCTATTTTGCACTTTTTCCTAGTTTCTTAAGATTGAAGCTCACTTCATTGATTTGACACCTTTCTTGATTTCTAATATAAACATTTAATGCTATAAATCTTCCTCTATGTACTGCTTTAACAGCATCCCACATATTTTGGCATGTTGAATTTTCCTTGAACTCAAAAAATTTATTGAGTTTCTTGAGATTTTCTCTTTGCCATGGATTATATAGAAGTGTGTTGTTTAATTTTCAAATGTTTGGAGATGTTCTTATTTTCTTGTTATTGGTTTTCAGTTTAATTCTATTATGTTTAGAGAACAAACTTTGTATGATTTTAATTATTTTAAATTTCTTTAGGTTTTTTTCATGACCCAGGATATGCTTATCTTTGTAAATGTTCAATTTACATTTGGGAAAAAATGTATATTCTTCTGTTGTTTGACATGAGCAGTTGTCCATCTTTTAGTTCCATTCTCAAAATATGTGGTATATTGTTTATAATGAGATCCAGGCATGTGCAGCTCAAGTGAATTCAGGAGTTCAAGAACAATTTTATGGAATTACTTTCCCAATCTCTATATAACCATATCTCTCTGATAAAATCTGGGACTTTAGTTACCCGCCCTGACACAAACTTTCTATGGCTGTACCTGCATGCAGGATCAAGCAGCAGTAGGACAGAGAAAGAAAAAAAATATATTGAATGTTCTTATCCTTCAAACTTAGAAGCTCCTATGAGCCCTTGCAGCCCCCACTGTAGCTACCAGAAGATCTCTTTTCTGTTCCTGGATCCAGAACTAGAGGGCTTCATCCCAATTTCCTTCTCATTCTAATGCTTACTTCTATGACTTGGACTGTTTGAATGTAAGCTGGGATACATTGGAGGGGAAAAAATGGTGAACTCACTGTCAGTCCAGTGATACTTCATATTTGAGGAGTAAGATCCTCAGATAGCTGTTCCATGCATTCTATCCAGGTTTTGTAGTTGCATTCATTATGACAGGTCAGAGTGTACTTACTCCATTCTACCCAGAATTGTAACCCCTGAGTTATTATTTTTTAAGTCAACTTTTTGAAAATCATTGTTTCTTTAAAGTTAATTTATATCAAAGGCCCATTTGTGGAGAAATTATAAAGCAGGTGGACAAAGGGAAGAAAGGAAAGAAGGAAGGAAAGAAGGAAGGAAGGAAGGAAGAGGGGAAGAGGAAAGGAAGGAAGGAGGAAATAAAGGAAGAAAGATAGGGAGTGGAAGAGAAGAGAAAAGAGAGGGAAGGAGTGAAGACTTAGAAGGCGACAGTAATGAAGAAAGATAATCTCAAGCATCTGATTGGAAGGAGATGAAGACAACTTTTTTAAGATACAACAAATTATTTCTTTTGTCTTGGAAAGAGACCATTGTGAGGAAGCCAGATTCCCTAAATGTACATAAAGAAAAAGTTATGCTCTTCATCATGTAGTTTTTGCCACCAAGTAGGGTAGACATGCCACTTTATTTTTCAAGAAAATAAAAAGACAAAAACTTAATTTAATGCTTATCCTAAAACTTTTGGGGGTTAGGATGGGGAAAGTGTTCCCTGAAAAAGTTTTCAAGAAATAAATTCCCGGGAATTACTAAATTGAAGGATGAAGCATAATCTAACCTTGGGATAGAGTGGTGAGTGCACGATTTTTATCAGATTTTTCTGATAAACTGTAATAGGCTGAGAGTTGGTTTTAACTTTAAGAAAAGTTTCAACTCAAGTATGAATGGAGCATATCAAAGGTTTCTAAGTGTTTATACATTTACATCTTATCGCATAATTTTATATAAAGTAAATAGATATTAGAAATATATATTCATTATGAATGTTTTAATCTTAAAAGCATATTTAAATGGTAAACCTATGATAGCACTATTCATGTCTATGAGACTATTCTGAATAAATGCCTCAATTTTTAAATTCAAAACTTTTTCTTTTTCTATGTACATGTTTTCAGTTGGCCTTAAAATGGGCAAACTAGGATAAAATCTACAATACTCCAGAGCTAGATATTAACTAAGGATAAAATGAAAATGTCATTTTGTGTATCATCTTTAGATGTTGTAGAGAGGGGGGCTTTTAAAGGGTGGTTTTAATATAGAAACCCAGAAATAGGTAAATTTTGTCTTTGGCCCAGACACCTCTCATCCACACAAAGTCTCCATGGAAATCCATATATGAATGAAAATGGCAGAGCCAAGAAAATTAACCTTCATTAACTCAAACTTTGGTCTCAATGCCTAAACAGAATCTCAACTTTAGTCAGCTGGGCTGGACTAATGGAAAACTTCTTTCTCCTAATAAGAAGCAAAATAGAGGCATAAACTAAAGCATACTGAGTGACCTACAATTTCTTCTAAGCCCACACTAAAATCTCAAATTTTACCACTAATTGCAACATGGGCTAGTTTCGAGACCAACCATCTTTTCTGAAAGGAATTTCAGTGAAAGTATTTGTCCCAAAAAGTAAGCCACCTCACCTCCCCACCCGCTGGCATTCCTAGGACAGGACAAATGCCTAAGCCCTGCCCTGTGAAGAGAGAAAAAAGTATTCAAAGAAAGAAAGTAAAAGCAACTACAAAGGTGGGAGTGAGAAGATAAATAAGAGAGACATGACCAGGGATGGCCTCAGGTCTGACTCTCCAGCCCCCTACCTAGAGCCAGTTTTGGATTCCTGAACTTTACTAACCATTTTGGGAAACATAAGGACTGATATAAAAGAAACTGAAAGAACACTCTTCCCCTGGAAGTTCACACTATTCTTTATGAATTGGCCTAGTATTTTCTTACCTTTTTGAAATACATCTAGAAAAATCAGAGAAATGTTCCTATAGCATTTTTCTGATTCCTATCCTCAATTATAACTGAATGCCCAAACTTCCACTTTAAAAGTAGAGATCTTGCTGTTTTAAATTATATACATGCCCTCGTACTGGTCCACAGTGAAATTAACTGGTCGCTCACTTTTCTGCCAACTTTCATAGCAAAAATCTTCCATCTATTTTTCTCTATAACTTTGCATCTGGCCACTGTATGAGTTTCCTATTGCTGCTGCAACACGTGCTACAAACTTAGCGATTCCAGCTCTGTGAACTGGATTAGGTCTAGGAATTGAATAGGAGGCCACAAATGCTCACCTTGGAGACCTGAGTCAAATTTCTGCCCACCAAACATTTTCCAACTATGAGAAGCAACACCTTAGTAAATTGCACATCCATTTCATCCTTAGGGATTCTATGATAAATGAACCATTGTCCCAAGTCCCTGTGGGTCAACACTGATTACTACTCTATCTGTGCAACTTATTAAAGGATTGCACTCATCTTGTTTGTGCTGGTTAAGCACTGACATGTGGCTTCTACCACTCTGTGATCCCATTATTCCATTGAAATCTGGGAGCCCAGTGCTAATACAGCCTCTTTTACTATTATTTCCAGCCTACAGAGGACAACCACTACAGAGGCTGGTGTTTTTCTTACCAGTACATATCTGAATGTTCAAGTGAAGACAGTTCTCTGAGTGGGGAGGGATGGTAAGTGGGTGACTGAGAATTTTGCATAAAATAGACTCATTGCAACATTCACATTTCTCTGAGTCTTTGGACTCCTTCCACTACAACATTCCAGGAAAGCGCCAGCATTTCTTCCTCACTGACTCTAGACCACCATTGAGTCTAGTTTTCAATTCACCATATATACATCATTCCCACATGGTTGAGACAACACATTAAATCTCAAAACCCAGGTAAGGCAACTTATAGATAATTTTAACCCAATCCAACATTTTTCCTCCTTGGCTTAATATCCTTAGAAGCAACTCTTCTATACGCAGACTCTTACTGATACAATTTGGCAATATTCTGGAACTTTTTGATATATAGATAATTTCCTCTGCAACCAGACACTGTATTTCTTTGTCTGGGCTCTCCTGTGTACCCCAGTTTACTTTTGAATGACTCTGTGTCTTTAAGCAAGTTACTCCAGGTATATGAACCTCATCTTTAAATAAAGATAATACCTACTTCATAGTGTTGGTGCATGGAATAAATAAAGCTATTAGCTAGGACAGAGTCTAGGACATAAGAAGTGCAGAGAACATTGTAGATTCCCCCTCCCCCACCCCCACTTTAAGAATTAATTTTGAACCACATCCCAGACAAGCAAAAAAAAAAAAATCACTAGAAAATTCAACCCGTTTACGTTACTGAGATCCCTTCTTATTTAGGGCTAAAGAAACCTCAAAGATGAAAAAGAACCAATTCAGTTATTTTAGGCTAACTCACACATAGTAGGCACTCCAAAATATCATTTGTGGAATTAAATCCTAATCCAAAATTTGGATCTGTGTAACTATCTTTACGAGTTTATTCTCCTTCAAACATCTATGCCTAAAGAAAAAAATCCATAAGATTTCCAAATTTACCAGTAAAAGACAAATGCATCATAAATTGGTATTTTAATTACTCATGAGTGGGATTGATATTGAACCTTGAGTATACTTAACAGGTTTTTTTTTTTTTCATTCCCATTGACATTGGCAATCAGACTATGAATCTTAGCTCCAGTGCGGTAATTATGTCAAACTCAGTTTGGGAGGGTAAAAGCATTCAGTAGAGAGCAGTTGCCCTTGTTCAGAAGGAACAAGCACAAAAAGGATAATTTACTTATCAAATTTATCCTACTTGGGGAATGACGGTTTTTGTAGAGTCATAGAAATAAAACTGCTATTAGAAACCTAATTTCTTGTATGGAAGAATAGTAAAGCGGACAACAGAAAATATATTTATTCACTAACATTTTATTGTCCTATTGCCTAGGAACAAAGTATAAACATACTGTCTCCCCACATGTTTTAATTTATACTAATACCTTCATTAATTATGTTTTGGGGAACGCCTTTTTAAAAGCTGATGCCTTTGGGACTAGCTTGCCATCAACTTGTGATGTCAATGCTAATTGTTTTAAGAACCTACAGTTTGGAGAAATGACCACATTTAAGTATTGCCAGGGCTAAGGCCATTCTTTTGGGGAACAACTTTCTTAATAGCAAAAAGATACAATGTATAAACACATAGTTTAGGGCATCTATTAGAAATTCATTCATTCCAAATACTTCTCCAAAGTGTAAAATTGAGATATAAAATAACCATTCCATGACGTGCCTCAAAAATGTACCAGATGTATTTCTCCATTCTTGTGGGAATCTGTGGATTAGCCTTCCCACATGAGCTATCCCCATGCAGGAAGAACATTTCCTCCTACTTTTCCCAGGAACTCCGTTGCAATTTGCAGCACATTATGGTAAATTTGCCACAATGTGTAGGACACTTTGGTCTCTTGCTGGAATTTTGCAGGCATGCACTACCATGGTTTGAAGCAGGGATCAAGATAATTGTTTCATACGATGAGATCTAACATAATGCTTTATAAGGGGAGCAGGAGCCTCTCTTTTCCAAAGTCATTAGGACAGACGGCACAGCTCATTCATTTAGTCAAACTGCAGAATAGAAAGAGATAGCCATTAGCTACTGATATTTTTGCTAGAGATTGCAATATTATGTCTCTGTGATGCTGAGGAAGAGCAGATACTGGAGAACCCAACAAAAAATGCATTTTCCTCTTAGGAGAAGCTTAAACTCTGCCATTCTGTTTTTTTCTGGGCACCACAGAAGTTTTGAACTGCTACAAATTCTTGTTGGTTGCTATTGTAATTTATTCCCCTACTAGGCCTGGAAGACCCAGATGCAGATTAAGAATTACTTTTAAACAAGGACCTGAATTGTTCATGTAACCTAGGTTTCCATTTAATCAAGGGAGAAATCTACTTTTGAGTCAATTTTCTCTTGGAAATCAATTATTCCATTTAACTAAGAAAATGTTTTATGAACCTGAAAATCAGAAAATCTCAATTTATAAAGCCCCAAATTTGAAAAAAAAAATTACGAAAGTTTTAATAAATAGTCATCATTCACCTCAACTGATTTTATACGTTTTTTTCCCAAAATGTACCATAAAAAATACATCAAAGCATAAGTCCACTGGATGAGTCTAAAAGTAAGTGCCCAATAAAAATAGTTGATTCGACCGATTCCAAGGGATCACCCTGTGACTTCTGTGCTAGTACTGTGAGTTACAAGAACATAGAGGTTATGTCCCTATTATAAAAGTGACAAGATAGACTCATAAATGGAATAGTTAATTACACTGAAATATAGTTGATCTAATCATGAACTGTGATCAGCTATTAATAAGAAGAAATTAAAAATTCAGTCTGCACACAGTGAGTTTAGTGGTAATTTAGAGACATACCTATTGTCAAAGATGATTAAATTTTTTTAAAATATTAAAACCCTACCAAATTATTCAAGTGGCCTTCACTATGGGAATCTCCTTAAAGAGGGGGGAAAAAAAACTGACCATGTTTCACCTCTGAGATTTTTTTAAAATCTCAATAGTAACAAAACAAAGCCATAAACACTTCAAAAGCAGCCCCAAATTTCTCTAAACGGTTGTATATAATAGTTATCTCTTTTGTCACCTGCATTTCAGATATTAATCCAGACCACTCTGTCTTGTGCATCTCCCTTTCCACATCATACACACAACAACACACACACTAAGTGGAAGCAGCTTCCACTGAAGTTACCAATGATATAGATTTAATTTACATTAATAAATAAAAAATACATAAGCTAGTCTCTTCTTGAAATGCTCACTTCCCTCGGCTTCTACGACATGTCATTCTGGTTTCTGTTCTACTCTGGCCATTCTTCTCTTCAACCCCAGTCTCTTCTCCTGAGATATGAGTGTTTGTGTTAAGTCACCCTCTCTTTTCACTTTCTTCCTACACAGCTTATTATTCTGAAACTCGTGCAAGTTTTATGGAGCTAAATCACAAACTTAATTCTTCAGTCTAGACTTTCCATTTCAGGTAACCAACTGTCTTCATTTGTTCACTCAGCTTTCTTATAGAATCGCATACATAAGTCACTCAGAATTAATCTCATATTAATTCTCTATTCTAAATTTTGTTTCTTCTCAGTGTTACCTGATGGCACCAACAGTGATCCCGTTGTGCAAGCCAAAAATTTGGGAGCCTTCTTTAACAGCTCTCTTCACCAATTCTTCCCCAGAAACTCCTATACAAGTTCTTATTTTTTTTACTGAATTCATCAATTTTTGTCCATCTTTGGTGTGCCACTACCTTCATTCAAGCTACTATTACATCTTATCTTGACCATTAAAATAATCTTATAACTAGGCTTTCCACTTTTACTCTTGCCCTGCTCAAACTAAAGCCCCACTAAAGCCAGAGTAACTGAAAAAATAAATAAATAAATTTGATTAAATCAATCTGAGAATAAACCACCATCATAGTCTCCAATTTTTCTTAAATAAAGACCAAGTCTCTTAATGGTTTCTCTTCTACACAGTTTATTAGCATATCTTCCATCCTTTCCCTTCCATATCGTATGCTTCTGGTACATCTACCTTTATTTCAGTTCCCTTAACATGCTTTGTTCCCTCCTGTCTCAGTAAATTGTTCCTGCATATCTCAGCCTCAATGTCACTTCCATGGAGAAGCCTTTCATAACTTCCCTGACTAGGCCAAATTTCCCTTAATATAATCTCATACCAACATACCTATACACCCTATTTTAGTGGCACCTGCCACAATTACAACTTAAAAGTTACTGGCATGATTATTATATATAAACATATATACACATATATATGTATATATATACACACACATATATATAATGTATATTATCATATATATATCCAATGTACTCTGTGTGTGTGTGTGTGTGTGTGTGTGTGTGTGTATTAAATTCCATGAGGGCAGTGAGGGGTCTGGTATTCCCTGCTCCAGCATATAGTAGGTGTTAACTCAATATTTGTAGAATAGATGAATTAATGAATTATATATGCAGGAAAGTCTTATTAAATGAAGAAAGATCCTCCTTAAAAATATTGATCAACCAAAGCACTACTTAAGTGACTATGGAACCTGACATTCACAAACAGTGAGGTTAATTTCGTTGATAATAATTAAAATGAAGATAGTGATAACGATAATGCTGATGGTTCACTAATGTTAGCTAATAATGGGTACCTTTATTGAGTACATGGGCAAAGTGCCAACATAATCCTCATCACAACCCTTAAAGTAAATATCTCTATTTCTTCTTTATGAGAACACTGAAATACAGAAAGGTCGTGTTTATCCAATTACTATCGTTGAAATTCGATGACCCACTCAAGTTGTTTCTTATTTTTTTCTCTTCCTTTCTTTCTTAATTTATTTATGTATTTATGTATTTATTTATTTTTGGTGACATTGTGAGGTAGAAGAATATATCCAACTCTTTTTTCAGTTCAGTAATACTGAACTTTATACATTTGTGCCCTATGGGAAATTGCTAACTTTTAAAAATTAGCTTATTCGCAAACATTTCCAATAATTTAAGTGCACTCCTGTTCATCATCAGTAAATGGAACTCTATTATTCGGTATTGAAAAAACATTTATTTAGAATGTACTACGTCCACAAAGCTAAATAGTGAGTTGACTTGAATTTCTTTGATCTTACTATGGTGTTCTCTCTAAAAACCTGAGTAACTTCTTGGTTAAGTTAAAATTTTTTAGAAAGGCATAACTTTCTAATAGAAACTTTTGCTGGTATAGAAAGGACTAGACAAACTTCAATAATAGATCTTCTAGAAATAAAAAGTGAATTTATTATGACTATTTTTCTCTACTTTACATGTCTCTAATAAATGTTTTCATATTTGTTATTCCAAAGTAAACTGTAAAAATGTGACTACAAACATATTGTGATCATATAGAATGTACCAAAGAAATAACCAAACAATAATACCAAAAACTAATTCCTTTCTTGTACTCTCACTTTCATAGACCGTTTATCACTTTCAATGTCATAGCTACTGTACAGTGAAACTGAATAAGTACTAATAAACTGAAGCCATGACTTCGATATAAACTCTCTGTGTCAGAAAGGATTTCTTCAACTTGGGCCAACAGACCATGATAATATTGAGTAACTTTTCCAGGATAGGTACAATTTCCTCTGACATTCCCAGCATTTATTGTATATAAATTATCTTATATGAACCTTCTGTCATCTAAATTTTTAGAATATATAATTTGCAATATAAATTATTTGGATAAACCTGTGAAAATGACAGCTGATCCTGTTTTAAGAAACATGTCACTCTGTCTCACAAGGAGTCATGCAATACTGAGACCTAATGATGGTTTTACAACTGTTTTCTAGCATATTTTTACATTGCATGCATTTTCACTTCCAGCCATGAATCCAGTACTTAACAAGACAGAAAATTAATAATTCAGCTGAACATGTTTAACCAGGTAATGCAATCATATGCTAACTCCCCAGATGAGCTTTATTTCATTTTCTAGATAGAGATTTTAAGTCATCTGATACATTGACCAAGGCAACTAGGATGGTAATGCACCAAAAAGTAGAATAGATATACATCTCAAAAGAGCCTTTCTTCTGTGTTTGCACTAAATGAGAGAGAAGGATGAGTTTAGAGAGAGGGGTACTAAGCTGACAATCTATCCATAACTTCTTCCATTGTATCTTGTTATTGCAGCACATATGGTTCCTACCATACTGATATGAGATCCCTCCAACACATAAGAACAAGCAGAAAAAGTGAGGAATTAAGTGTTAGCCTTTACTTAGAGTTTCCCAGCTTTGGAAATTTTCTCTAAGTATTATTTAAAAGTTGTTAAGTTCCTTTTATAACAGTTTTTGTTAATGGAAGAAATTCCTCATGGAAGTGTAAAGGAGACGGCATGGTAGACTGTAAAGGTTCTAAAGATGTGTAAATACTTATTTGTGTACTTTTTAAAATGCAGATTATGCAAATACTCATCAAGGACTTTGAAACACATTATTGATCCAACTGACTTTATTTCTTTTATTTGGGGCTATTTGAATCTGCCTTTAAAATACAAATTGAATATTTTAAGTAATATTACTTACCTCATTGATTATAATGACTATCAGGGCTATTATAGTCTGTGTTTAAATATATAGAATATATCTTGAAAATTAGCACTCTGAGGCATGACAAAAATCTTTATGTATGGCTCTTTCTCAGAGCAGACAGAAATCAAACTGCAATTTAAAAATCATATATACTTTTGGTGACCTACCGTCATGTTTAGCATCAATAGACATCCTCTAATTTTCCATAATATTGGGTCACTACGCAGCTCTTTCATCTATGGCAACTCGTTTGAGACTCTTTCATCCCTGGAAAAGTTTTAAACAGCAGGTTCCTCTACATACCACTAATCAGCTGTGAGCTATGTCTCTGCATAGTTTAGAGCTCAAAGAACAGGTTTTGATCAAGTTTGACATGTTTCACTACCTTGAAATGCAAAAATCACTACACATATAATTTCAAGTCTTATATTATCATAGATGTCAAAATAAAAATTAATTTTCATTTATAGAAGATAAAAGAGATAAGATGATTTTACTCACTTAGAATAATTTAGGTGGATAACTAAAACTTAATCTAGCATGTACACAAACCATTTAACTTTTTCTCTTTTAATATATTAAAATAAACATTTTAAAATTTACTCATTTCATAGTAAAAACCTCTCCGTTTTGCATTTCACACAATAACTACATAAAATTTATGGTGTAACAGTTTAAATATAAAAATATTTTCAAGTCCTTAGTCTAGAGTGACAACTTTAAATAATTTATCATTTATTTATGTAGATCTGATGGATACTATATAATATGTTTGTCTACCTGTACATAGGAATTTCCGAGAAACTTAAACATGGAGAAAAAAGTAATCAATAGTACTTTTAGTCCATCAGGAGCAAAGTTTACTCCAGTTACAAATGACCTTGTATCTTTTGAGTAGGAAAGTAAAATAGTCAAGAGTGGATTACATAAAGCTATTCTAATCTGGAAATGTCTCTAGTTGTATACTTCATGCATCTTCACGTGGAAGTCACATAGAGGAATGAAGAAGAAATTCAAAGCTGATTCAGAGTGTTAGTTTTGACTATAATCTAAAGCTCTGGTTAGAAACAAGATTTCCTGAACAAAAATTAGCTACCTAAATAATAGGGGAAACACATTTTAAAAGCATATCTGGGACTCTGCTTTTGAAAAGGGGTGATGCTATATTAATTTTACAAATAATAGTTGACTCAATAAATATATTGAAAGTAAGTACATATGGATGAAATTTTCTTGACATCACTTAAAAATAATTAAGAGAAGTAAATACTTGGGGTAGAAAGCATTTGAGATTTTATTGAACACAAGCCTTTTGTAAAATAATTGGAGATGTTTAATGAGCTTAAACATGTGGGTGTGGTGGCACATCTCCCTTTTGGATTAAAAAACTTTTTATTACTAGATCCCAATGGATATGCATTCTTCAGATTTAGTATCAGCATTACCCACCTTCAAGAAAGATCACTGGAGCCAGCCATGGACCACTATCCATAGAAACTACAGGAAATCCTGGGAATACAAAAGATGGCAGAAGAAGGATTATGGCAAGAACATGATAATGATACAATTTTTCTGATGAGTTGACTTGCTCTTAGATATAGTATGAGAGAAAAGACTTGAACTTTGAATTTATAATCAAAGTAAAATTTTTTCTCTAATAATCCTAATGATTTTCAATGCATGTATTCTACTAGGATAACCTATAATCATTAGGAAATAGTTTAAAGAATTTAAAAATAGTGATATAAAAAGACCATGAACTCTTGCCTTTTTCTGTGTCATTTATATTCTACAAAATGCTAGTTACTATGGTCACTGTTTTCTGAAGTGTAAGGTTCAAGAAGTTTACCAAACAAAAATTATATAAAAATAACCAAAAAATATACAATAGCTTCCCATTACCAATGACTGAGAATATAATCCATTATTTAGAATACACTTGGATGTCAAATATTCCATTCTCCAGAATGAATGATTTTGAATTATTAGGGTAGAGATACAAGTGTGTACAATGGATTGAAGAGACACTTGAAGGAGGAAAATGAACTAGAATGTTATTGATGAATTACAAACATAAAGTGGTTAGAAACTAGGATGGTGCGCTGACAGTCACCAAAGCCAAAGGAGCAAGAAACATCATCAGTGTCAAAGCCAACATAGTCAACTAATAGAGATCCCCACATGGTAAATGAGAAAAGTATGAACTATGGACTGAGTTTGAATCTTCATTATTTATTAACTCTGTGACTATATTCAAGTCACATAATCTCTTCAAAATCTTCATTTCTTGATCTGTAAATAGCCATAAAAATACTTGCCATGCAGAGTTGTAAGAAATAAATGAGAGAATGCACATAAAACATCTGGCATGAAATAAACAGCAGTTGTTATTAAGAGACCATAGAATAAGAAAATGTAGAATATTTGTACTTTCCAGTCATGACTGGAAATGTCTTTATGATTCTCTTGTTGACCTAACAGATATATTCCAGTGGAAAGAACTGAATCATGGGGTCCCATTTGATGAATACTTTTAATCATCCCTTACAAAAATATCCATTATTTCCTGCCACCACTCTTTTTCAAATTAATGGCTGCAAAGCAAGTGAGAACTTGGCAGGATGAACCAAACAGTTGCAATTTCAGGGACATCTGGACACTGACAAATGAAGAAAACCAAATTTCTAATATTGATTAATTTTACTTCAAGAATTCCAGGTATTCTTACTGAGTGTTTTTATGTATTTTTGAAAGATAAAGATAGATGCTGCTGCATTTTTGCTGTAGCTAAACTCTTTATTTTTGTGTAAGTAGGCCCTAGACTGTTATAAAAATACTAAAAACTATTAAAAAAGCCAAGTTCAAGCTCATCTTTGCTATTGGAGGATCCTCATCTCCCATTTTGAGGGTGGAACAATCCTTTGACAGCTTAGAGTATAGATGTTTACTTCTACCCAAAATGCATATAGCTACACCTCTAGGTACCTTAGTGTTCCAAAACCCAATGCCATTGTCCTTCAAAATTTTAAATGGTCCCTATGTACTACAACACTCAGGCCTGGATTTTAGAATTATAAAATATTTCATTTGTTATTTTTCTTCATCCACCCTTATCAAACACAAGTAAATTTCACATTTTAATTTGAAGTCTACGTACTAGTTTCAAATATCATTCTCCTAGAGAGTATTTGGACTAAACTTTATTCAACTACTCTATCACAAAAAGACATTAAAATTGTCTCTTTTAAAACTGGCAATTCATTTCCAACTGGATTTCAAAGAATAGAGAAAACAGAAGAGATGATATTATATATAGAACAATGCCTCAAATTGTTGATTAGTTTCATGTAGTTTTTAACATTTTATTGTATTTTTTAACATCAAGTTTTCAGGTATATACTTTTATGAGTCACAGTTTTATGACCATCAACAGAATAAAAATATAGACTGTTTTCATCATCCCATAAATTCCCTTGCACCCTCTACATAATCTATCTCTTCACCTATTACTAACTCTAGGTAGACATCTACTTCACTATCTGTTCCAGTAGTATTCCCTCTTCTGAATATCAATAAATGGAATAATACAGTATGTTTGGTTTTCTACTTGACTTTTTTCACTTGACATAATGCTTTTGAGATTCATTCATGTTGTTGTGTGAGTCAGTAATTTGTGACTTTTTTTGCTGTGTAATATTTCATTGTATAGATACATCAGTTCCTTTAGCAGTTCATGGACTTTTAGGCTATTTACAGTTTTGGAGAATATGAATAAAGCTACTGTAAATATTCATGTAAAGCTTTGTGTAGACATGTTTTTATTTCTCTTGGGTAAATTCCTTGAGTGGGATTTCTAAATCAAATAACGAGCATATGTTTGATTTTATAAGAAAATGAAAAATTGTTTTCCAAAGTAGCTATGTCATTTTGCATTCCCACCAGTAATATATGAAGGTTCCAGTTACTCCATCTCCTTGTCAGCACTTGGTATTATCTCTTTTTTTGTTTGTTTTTGACTTTGGTATCTTATTGTGGTTTTATTTTTATTTCTCTATTGACTAATGACGTTGAATGTCTATCCATCTCTTTATTTGTCATCTGTATCTCTTCTTTGGTGAACTGTTCGAATAATCTACCTTGTTCTTTTTATTTGGTTGGTTGTTTTCTTATTATTGAGCTGTGACAGTTCTTTATACAATAGTTCTGAGTACAAGTCCATTACCAAATGTGTTTTGCACATATCTTTTTCTCAGTCGGTAGCTTGTCTTTTCACTTTCTTAACATCATTTTTTGAATAGCAGATTTTTTCTGATGAAATCTAAAATATTAATTTTTTTCTTTTATGGTTTCTGCTTTTTGTATATTATCTAAGAAGTATTTCTTTCATCCATGGTCACAAACATAGTTTTCTTTTAGAAATTTTGTAGTTTTAGGTTGTGCTTTTAGGTCTAAGATACATTTCCACTTAATTTTTATAAATGGGATGAGGAATAGGTTGACATTAATTTCCAGTATTTTATGGGGTGTTCCAATACCACACAGTAATCCCACTTTATCTGGGGGAGATAAGATCCAAGACCCCCAATGGATGCTGAAACCCAGATAGTACTAAATCCTACATATACAATGTTTTTTCCTATACATTCATACTTATGATAAAGTTTAATTTATAAATTGGGCACAGTAAGTGATTAACAACAATAACTAATACTAAAACAGAACAATTATAATGATACACTTAATTAAACTTATCTGAGTGTAGGATCTCTCTTTCTCAAAATATCTTATTCTACTGCACTCAGCCTTCTTTGTGTGATGATGTGAAATGGTAAATTACCTTATATAGAAATCAAGAAATTTCACCTTTTTACATAAAGGAAGCACTTCCAGCTTTAGCAAATCAGAATTGCCAGCATCACTGATCTGGTGATTTGGGTCCATTGTTAAGTAAAATGAGAGTTTCTTGAACACAAGCATTGCCATACCATGATAGTGGATCTAACAACGAAGACAACTGGCAAATGACTAAAAGGCAAGTAGCATATATAGCATGTATATGATACACTGAATAAAGAGATGATTCAAGGCCTGGGCAAGACAGAAAAGAATGAGATTTCATCACGATACTCAGAATGACATACAATTTAGAACATGAATTGTTTATTTCTGGAATTTTCCATTTAATATTTTCGGACCACAGTTAAACACAGGCAACTGAACTCACTGAAAGTGAAACTGTGGGTAAGGGGGAATTACTGTATGTTGAAAAGACTAACCTTCCTTCATTAAATTATCTTGGCGTGTATGTCTATAAACAATTGTTTATGGATAAATGTATAGGTCTGTTTCTGGAGTTTTTATCCTGTTCCAGTGATCTATTTATCTGATCTTTCATCAAAATCATACTTGTTAATTTTTGTAGAATTATAGTTAGATATTATATCACAAAATGTAAGCTATCCACTTTGTCTTACTCAAAACTTTTTTACTATTCTAGATTCTTTGGTTATTCAGATACATTTTAGAATCAACCTATTAATCTCCATACAAATTCCTGCTAGGATTTTTGTTAGGATTGCCTTGAGTCACTAGATCAAGTTGAGAATTGACATCTTAACAATACTGCAATATTAAGTCTTCCATCTACGAACATAGTTGAGATCCCCATTTATTCCAGTCTTCTATGATTTTTCTCAACTGTCTTGTAATTTTCAGTGTGCAAATAAGGCAAAAAGTCTTTCTAGTTTTATCCATAAATGTTTCATGTTTATCAATATTATTGTAAATAGTACTGCTTTTTAAAAATTTTTTCGATTTCCAACTTTTCCTTCCTAGTATATAGAAATGTAACAGGTTTCGTATCCTGAGACATTGCTAAACACACATATTAGTTCTTGCAGTGTTTTTGTAGATTATTTGGGGCTTTCAGTGTGGATAATGTATCTTCAAAAAAAAGTTTTATTTATTTTTGTTTAATCTGTATGCCTTTTTTTTCTTTTTGCCTTATTGCACTGGCTAGGAATTTCAGTATCATTTTTTTCTCATTTTCTTTATTTTTATTATAAGTATTTAAAACATTAAAGACAATTTTAAAAAGTAAAATCTCATAATCTGATCAGGATAATGCCATTATTATAATTTTTATAGTATCATTTTTAATAAGAGTGATGAGCATGGGCATCCTTAATTTGTTCCAGAATTTTGGGGTATGATTATCTCAATAAATACAGGAAATGTATTTATCTAAGTTGACCATTCATTCATAAAAACTCTCAGAAGCTCTCAGAAATTTAGAAATAAAAGAAAATGTCCTCAGTCTTTTAAAGGGTATCTATAAAAAACTGCAGTTAATATAAAATTTAATTGTGAATCATAAAGTTTTTCATGATATTCCTTTTCTAGCTTCCTAAAGTCTAAACTTTTTGTTAGTGATGTCCTTTCATTCCTAATATTGGTAATCTGTGTATTTTCTTTTTGTTTTTTGATCAGGTTGTCTAGAAGGTTATAACATTTTTTAACTTTTTTAGAAAACCAGCTTCGAGGTTTATTGGCTTTCTATATTGCCTGTTATCTGCTTTATTTTCATTCTTCTCCTTAGGTTGGTTTAATTTGCTCTTCTTTTACTAATTCCTTCAGAGAAGCTTACATTATTATTTTGAAATTGTTCTTGGTTTCTAATCCAAGCATATAGTGCTATAAATTTCCCTCTAATCCCTACTTTGGATCTGTCCCATAAATCTTGATATATTCTGGTTTTGTTTTTATTCAATTCAAAATATTTTCTAATTTCCTTTGTGACTTTCTCTTTGACACCTGAGTTATTCAAAAGAGTGTTGTTTAATTTCCAATTATTGGGGCATTTTCGATGTATCATTCTCACTGATTTATAGTTTAGTTCCACTGTGATCTGAGAGTCTATTTTGTGTAATCTCAGTTTTTTAAATCATTGAGCCTTATTTTTTTGTCCAAAGTGTGGTCTATACATGCAATTGTAAAAACTACGTATTCTGCAGTTGTTGGGTACAGTGTTCAAAAATGTCTACTAGGTCAAGTTGATTGATAGTGTTGTTCTATCTCCTTACTGATTTTCTATTTGCTTTTTCTATAATTACTGAGGGAAGGGTGTTGACATCTTTAAATGAATTCAGTATTGGTCTATTTCTCCTTTCTAGACTACTGATTTTGCTTCATATATTTGGAAGCTCTATTAGGTGAATATATATTCGGATTTGTGATGTCTTTTTGATAAATTGAACCTTTTATCACTATGTAATGTTTATTTTTATCCTTGATATTATTCTGTGCTTTGAAATTTATTTTTTCTGATATCAATATAGCTACTGTAGCTTTTATTTGATTAGAATTTATATGGTATATTTTTTTTATCCCTTTAACTTTAAAACTGTTTGTGTCTATATATTTAAAGTGGGTTTCTTATAAATAGCATAAAATTGGTCCTTGCTATTTAATCAATCTGTCTTTTAAATGTAGAGTTTAGATAACTTGGTTTTTTTAATTTAATTTTTTTTTCAGTTACGGTTGGTGTACACTATTATATTAGTTTCAGGTGTACAACATAGTGATCAGACATTTATATAACCTATGAATTGATCAACCTGATAAATCTAGTACTCATGGGACATCATATATAGTTTTTACAATATTATTAACTTATACTATACTTTACACCCTCATGACTATTTTGTAACTACCAATATTTACCACTTAATCCCTTCACCATTTTCACCCAACCACCAACTCCCCCCTCATCTGGCAACCATCAAAATGTTCTTTGTATCTATGAGTTTGCTTGTGTTTTGTTTGTTTATTTTGTTCTTTGACACTTGTCCTTCTTCTAATCGACTCTATCCAGCACAGTCCCATCCAGGTCCATCCATGTTGTCTCAGGTGACAAGAATTTATTCTCTTTTTATGTCTGACTAAGATTCCATTGTATATTATACCATCTCTTCTTCATTTATTCATCCACTGATAAACGCCCAGGTTGCCTCTATATCTTGCCTATTGTAAATAATGCTGTAATGAACATATGGATTCACATATCCCTTTGAAGTAGTGTTTTGGATTTCTTCAACTAAATACCTAGAAGTGAGATAACTGAGTCCTTCTTTATTTCTTGTTATAGGCTTTGTTTTAAAGTCTTTTTGGTCTGGTATAATTATTGCTAACCCAGTTTTCTTTTCTTTTTTTTAAATTTTCATTTCATGAAATATGTTTTTCTATCTCTTTACTTCCAGTCTGTGTATGTCTTTCAATCTGAATTGTTGATAGATATGTAGTTATTGCCATTTTATTATTCATATTTTTGAAATTTTTTTCTTTTTTCTTCTCAAAAAAGTCTAACATTTCTTGTGATACTGGTTTTGTAGTGATGAACTCCTTTAGCTTTTTCCTATCTGGGAAGCTCTTTATCTGTCTTTAGATTCTAAATGATAGCTTTGCTGGGTAGAGTAATCTTGATTGTAGGTCCTTGCTTTTCATCACTTTCAATATTTCATGCCAATCCCTTCTGGCCTGCAAAGTTTCTGTTGAGAAATCAGCTGGAATTCTTATGGGATATCCCTTGTAAGTAACTGCTTTTCTCTTGCTGCTTTTAAGATTCTCTTTGTCTTTATCTTTTGGCGTTTCAATTATGATGTGCCTTTGTGTGGATCTTTTTGGTTTCATCTTGTTTGAGACTCTGTGCACTTCCTGGGCTTGTGTGTCTATTTCCTTCTCCAGGTTAGGGAAATTTTCCATCATTATTTCTTCAGCTAGATTTTCAATTCCTTGCTCTCTCCCTTCTCCTTCTGGTACCCTTATGATGTGAATGTTGGTACACATGATGTTGTCCCAGAGGCCCCTTAAACTATTTTAGATTCTTATTACTTGTTGCTGTTCTGATTGGGTGTTTTCTGCTACTTTATCTCTAAATCTTTGATTCAGGCCTCTGCTTCATCTAATCTGCTGTTGGCTCCATCTACTGTAGCTTTCATTTTAGTTATTGTATTCTTCATTTCTGACTGGTTCTTTTTTATGTTTTCTATCTCTCTGTTAAAGTTCATCTATTCTTCCTCTAATTTCATTGAGCATTCTTATAACCAGTGTTTTGGACTCTGCATCTGGTAGATTGCTTGTTTCCATTTTGTTTAGTTCTTTTTTCTTTTTCGGGAGAGCTTTGTTCTGTTCTTTACTGGGGACACATTTGTTTGTCTCTCTGTTTTGGCTGTCTCCCTGTGTTTGTTTCTGTGTATTAGGTAAGGCTGCTATGTCTTGCAGTCTTAGAAGAGTTGTCTTATGTAGTAGGCATTCTGTGGGGCCCAGTCAGTAGTGTAGACTCCCTGGTCATTTGAGCTGGGCACTCCAGGTGTATCCCTTGTATGTGTTGTATGTGTCCTCCTATTGTATTTGAGCCTTGGTTGCTGTTCGTATGTCAATGGGAGGGATTAACCCTCGGGATGATTGGTCGTGAAGACTGTCCATGACTACAGTGGAGGAGCTATTCTGTAGTGGCTGGCCCTATGAAGCAGGATTTACTTTAGCAGGGTTCTGGGTTCTTCCCAGTCTACACTTTGGGTGTGTCATCCTCAGCTATGGTCCCAGGAAGTGTTCTCACTTGGTCAGAAGTCAGTCACCAGGTGTGCTGGCCCTGGGGCTTCCTGGGAGGGGCCCCACCACAGGCTAAGTTTAGCTGCAGATGGGGCCCTACCCAGTGCCACCTGGCATGAACCGCCAAGCAATCCACAAATGGTCCCCACCCACTCTGGGCTTGGAGGTGTCTTGAGTGGCAAAACCACTGAGGCTGGCTGCGACTAGTGCCGGGTTTCGGATTGTTCACTAAGAGGCATGGGCACGCCAAGGCCAGATGCCACTTATTTGGGTTTTGTGAACCTTTAAGAGATTTTAGGAAAGTTTGCAGCATGACTCAAAACAGGCCATTTTTATGGAAAAGCCACTAGAAGTGGTTTGGATGGGCCTGTAAGATGGGTGGGGCAGAGTTTCAGGGAATCACCATGATAAGAGGACCAGTGTTAGGTTGATGGAGACTCAGACATGGCAGCCTTCTCATCTGCATTCTGTGGAAGGGAGAGCTCAATAGAGAAACAATGGCTTCTACCAACACTTCTATCTGGGAGAAAGCTGTCCCTCCAGCCTTCACCCTGAATTCAGACAATTCACTTCCTCCCCATATGTCCCTGACACCTTAGGAACTGCTGCCTCAGCACAGAGCTCAGAGCAAGTGTGTTCATTAGCGAGTATGTACATGCCTGGGCCCATTAAGAGGAATGCCTGAGACTTCAACTGCCCTCTGTCTCACTCAGCCATAATCTTTGCTTGTTTTCACAGCCAGTAATCATGGGGACTTCTCTTACTGGCACTGGAACCCTGGGCCGGGGAGCTGGTGTGGGGCTGAGACCCCTGGCCCCTCCCAGGGGACCTCTGCAGTCAAGATATCCTTCCCAATTTTAAACTACCACATGTGGGTGTTGGACCAGCTTCATGTCTCTCCTCCTCTTATCAGTCTCAGATGGCTTCTTCTGCATGTCTTTAGTTGTAGGGTTCTGTTCATTTAGACTTCAGATGATTCTCAATGATGGTTGTTCTGTAGTTTAGTTTTAATTTTCATGTGGTCCTGAGAAGAGACAAACACAGTATTTACCTACTCTGACATCTTGACCAGAAATCTAGATAATTTGCTTTTAATATAATTACTGGTCTAGGGGTTTTTAAATCTATCATCTTATTAGATGTATTCTATTTGTCCAAACCGTTTTTCATTTTTTTCTCTATCCCTCTTTTCTTTAGATTAGCCAATTATTTTTGTTATAATTTGATTTTCTCTCCATTATTGGATTCTTAGTTATACCTATTTTTTCAGGGGTGGCCATAGGATTTACAATATACATTTTTAACTTATCACAATATATGTTAATGTTATATGATTTCACAGTTAGTGTAAAATCTCATAGCAACATACTTCCAATTCTTTTATCTCAGCCTTTGTTACTTTTGTCAAATATCTATTTTTACATATTTTATACATCCTACAATATGTTCTTATTATTTTTGCTTTAGGCAGTCTATTATCTTCGAAAATAAATAAATATTTTTAAATCTTTTAAATTTAATTTAGTTTTTATTACTACTTCTTACAAGGCTCTTTGTTTTTGTGTGTATATACAAGTTTCTATTGGGTATTATAATCCTAGAGAACTTCTTCTTTATTTCTTATAGTGCTAGCATGTTGACAATAAATATTCTGAGCTTTATCCTGGCTGAAAATATTTGTATTTCATTTTCATTTCTGAAATATATCTTCTCTGGGTGTAGAACACTGGGTTGAAAGTGTTTGTTTGTTTTCTTTAAATAAAGATATTAATTCATTAGCCTTTGGCTTTCATAAATTCTGACAAATATTCTGGTGTAATTCTTACCTTCTTTCCTCTATATGTAATGTGTTTTTGTTTTCTCTAGTATCTTTAAAGATTTTCTCTTTGTCTTTGGTTTTCAGTACTTTCACTATGATATGTCTAGGTGTGATTTAGTTTTGTTGTATTTTGGTATTCATTTTTCTTACCTTTCTTTGCTCTTCTTGATTTGTAGATTGATCTCTAACTTCTTTGGGGGGAAGAAGAATTCTCAGCAATTACCTCTTCAAATATATCTTCAGCTCCATTCTCTGTTCTCTCTCTCTGAAATTATAATTACAGACACATTAAGCTACTTGATATTGTTGTGCAGACTTTGTTATGTTTATTTTTCTTTTTGTTTACTTTTTCTTTCATTTTGGATAATTTATGTTGTACTATCTTCAACTTCAGTGTGTATTTCCCTCAGCTGTGCTCAATCTAATGATAAGGTCATCAAATTAACTCTTCTTCTCTAATATGCTTTTCTTTTAGTATTCACATTTCACCTATTTTTATACTTTCCATATATTGCTAAATTTCCCCAGCTATTTATGCATATTGTTCAGATTTTCTCCCAGTTTTCTAACAATTGATTATTCTTATTTTAAAATCTCTTTCTGAAAGTTTGAAAAACTGTGTCATATCTCATTCTGATTCTGTTGATTTATCTTTTGACAATAGGTTGTTGATTCTTGCTAACTTTGTGTGTGTCCTGTATATTTTTTAATTGAATGTCAGACATTATTTAAAAGAATAGTAGAAGCTGGAGTAAATAGGATTTATGCCTGGAAATGAACATCCATCTTCGGCTATAAAATGATTAGAATGGGGTTTTGAATAACCCTAGACTAGAACTGAGGTGAGTTGGGGTTTTGTTGTTGCTAATTAACCTTAAATTCAGTACACTTCATTTATCACATTCTTCTAGCAATAGGCTGATGTCATGTAGGATTCAGAATAAAGGCTAGACTGCTAAATGGTTCTTCTCAGTGTTCCTGTTCTCCCATCATCTTTTAGCAATCACAAAGCCCTACATCACATCAGGGTCTCCTCCCATAACCTGTCTTTCCTTTGGTGGTAGATTTCTGTTTGCTCGTTATTCAGTGTCAGGCTCATGAAGAAGTCAGGGAAGTTCTCTTTTATCCTGATCCAGCCTCAGTTTGGTACAGGCTCCCTATACCTGGGTCTCCTCAGCATTCCTGCCCCTCCCACCATGGCAGCAAAACTCTGCCTCGTATCTGCAGTTGCGCTTGGATGGGAATTTTCTCCTCTCCCCAAGAAATAGCAGATCTCTACTTATTATAAATATATGATTCTGGGCCCAAGACGGAGTCCTGCTGCTCCACTTGGAGTAGTTTATTTTGTTCTCTTCTATCTCCAAAAGCAGTAGATTTTTGCTTGACTCTTAAGAGATTGTTTCTTATCCCTTCTCCAGAAATGAACAAGTTTTGCTTCTATTTCTCTCCCAGAAGCAATACTTGTACCTGGAAGAGAGAATTTGCTGCCCTTCCCTGGCCAGTGTTTTCCTTCATAGGAGAGAAGGGCACAGGAAAGCAGATTTGTGCCTGTCCCCACTCAACAGCCAATCACCCCTTTCACTCCTAAACAAACCATTGATGGGGATGGTCTTCAGTCTTCTTTTCTTTTCCAATGTGTCTCAAGAGGACCCAGCAGAAGTTCATGCAAAAATGCTTCTGAGTGAGTGTAAACTCTCTGAGGTCCCATTTATGCTCGGATGAGATCTTTCCAATGTGATGATTTTTCTGATGTATCCTTTTGGCCAGGATGCAGTCCTCTGTCATTTAACCAAATACTAATTTAACTGTTGATGTAAAGGAGGGTTGAAAATATAAGTAAAATTCATAATCAGTTAACATAAGGGAAAGTATACTGCATAATCTGTGTGGGCTGATTCAATCCATTAAACAAAGGCCTTCAAAACAAAGCAGAGGTTTCCCTGAAAAAGGAAAAATTCTATTGTCACCAGTGGCAGAATTTCCTTTTTCTAAAACTGAATAACATTCTATTATATATTTATACATTTTCTTTATCCATTTATTCATCTATATATACTTAGATTGTTTCTATATTTTGGCTATTATGAATAATACAGCAATAAACATGGGAGTGCAGATATCTCTTTGAGATAGTAATTTTATTTCATTGGGATATATACCCAGAAGTGGGATTGCTGGATCACATGCTAGTTCTATTTTAAATTTTTTGAGGACTTTCTATACTGTTTTCCATAATGGTTACATCAATTTACATTCTCACGAATAGTGTACAAGGGTTCCATTTCCTCCACATCTCACAGCATTATCTCTTGTCTACTTGATAATAGACATTTTTTTAGAGGTGAGATGATAGCTCAGTGTGGTTTTCATTAGCATTTCCCTGATGACTAGTGATGTTGAGCACCTTTACATATACCTGTTGACCATTTGTATTTTCTTTGGAAAAAAAATGTCTATTCAAGTTGTTTGCCCTGCCATCTGTGACAACAGGGATGAACCCGGAGGACATTATGCTAAGTTAAATAAGCCAACGCACAAAGACAAACACTATCTGATATCACTCATATGTGAAATCTAAAAAAATAAAACTCATAGAAGCAGAGAGTAGAATTGTTTTGCCAGGGGTTGAGGGTAGGGGAAATGAAAAGATGTTGGTCAGAAGGTATTGATTTTTAGTATAAAATGATCTAATGTACAGAGTGGTCACTATAGTTAATAATACTGCATTATATACTTTAAATTTGCTAAGAGAGTAAATCTTAAGTGTTTTTACTAAACACAAACACACACACACACAGTAACCATGTGAAGTGATGAATGTATAATTAGCTTGATTGTGGTCACTTCACAATGTATAGATATATTAAATCATCATGCTGTACATATTAAATACATATAATTTTTATTTGTCAATTATACTTCCATAAAGCTGAGGGAGGAAAGGAAGAAGAAAATCTGTCTGTAGACTACAGCTTAGGTCTGTGCCTGTGAGTTTCATGCTGACCACGATCTTCCCTTTCTAAAGGACTGCATTATGTATTTCAAACTTTCTTAGCTAGCTACCACAATTACCTGGCTCAATTCTTTGTGATGATAGATGGATAGATAGATAGATAGATAGATAGATAGATAGATAGATAGATGATAGATAGAGAGATAATAGATAGATGATAGATAGATAGATAGATGAGAGAGAGTAAGAGCGAGAGCAAGAGTAAGAAAGAGAGAAAATCTACTTGTTCTGTTTCTTTGGTAGAGCCTTGACTGATATAATCCCTGACTTCAATAACCTTACATTTTAGTGGGAGGAGACAGATAATGAAAAAGTAAATATATCAATAGGTGATAAATCATATGAAGAAAAGTTAAGTAAGGTAAAGGTATAGATGAGACAGAGACTACCAACTTAAACAGTGTATTAGGAAAGAAATTTGATGATATGACCTTTGGGCAGAAACCTGAATGACGTGAGGAAGCAATGCCCTATATATATTTGAGAGAAAAGCATTTCTAGTCTAGAGAATAACAAGTGCAAAGCGCATGAGATGATAGAACATGTAGTGTTTGTGGGGAAGAGAAGAAGGGTGACAGAGCTAAAGTTCAGGTAATGAGGTGGGAAATAGAGGGACAAAGTTCAGACAAGTTCCTGGGGCAGATCATGCAGTGCTGAAATGTCATAGAAGGTGTTGGGTCTTATTCTGAATGAGAAGTGAAATTCTGCAGGATTGTGAGTTAGAAATACCTGGTTGCCATGTAGAAAACAAAACATCCAATAGAAGAGTGGAAGCTGAGAGGGCAGTTGGGAAGCTATTACAATATTCCAGGAAAGAGGTGATGGTAAGACGTGTAATAGAAATCAAGAGGGCAAGAAGTTCAGATTCTCAGTATATTCTGAAGATAGAAATGAGAGGTTTGCTGAGAGATTTGGATGAGGGTTGTGAGGAAAAGCAAAGGGACAAGAATAACACTAAATTTTTGGAACCAAGCCTTATTCCCTTGAGAAGATTTCTCTAACTCCTCAAGTCTGGATTAGGTGAACCCCACAGCCCTGCTCTTAAGAGAGCAAAGCGATTGCTACACCACCTTGTTTTTGCCTGTTAACTTTCTGCAATCCACTCAAGACTGCAAGCCTCTCCAGGCTAGGGACTGTTTACATATTCCTCATAACCATATCCCTAGGACCTGCTACAGTGCCCTGCAGACACTCAAAACCACATATTGAATGAATATTTTTTTAATATTTGCAGTTTTATATATAATTATATAATTAGAAAATATATTTTATATTAATTTCATCCTATTTACTATATTGATAATATATTAAATATAATCTATTTTCTTAATTTTTTTTCATAAATTTGTTAATTATTTATAATTTCTTTATTTTTACTATCCACTTTTTATCCTTTCCTCTATATCCACTGAGGC
Organism: Pteropus medius; assembly: GCF_902729225.1. Lineage (NCBI taxonomy): Eukaryota > Metazoa > Chordata > Mammalia > Chiroptera > Pteropodidae > Pteropus > Pteropus medius. The sequence continues at coordinate 11,634,946 of NW_024354875.1, read as the reverse complement.
TTTAATGTTTTTATCATAAATTTGGATAAAATGTTTTTTTATATTACAAATATCTCATCTGTGATATCTATAAAATTATTCTTTATTTTTTGTTTATATTTCAGTTTTGACATTTTTGATATACAGGAGTGGTTTTTTATTTTCATTTCTATTTCAAATTTATTGATAGTTTCTCTTAGACTTTCTTTAGAAGTCCCATGACATGTACAAAGCAAACATATATAATTTAGACCATTCTTCAAGGTTTTATGGTTTGACTTTTTTAATTATCCCTTTTTCCTCCTGGGATTTATTTTGTATGGGATGAAAAAGGATTTGCTAAACTGATCTTTCTCTAAAAGTGCAAAACAATTGAAAAGGACAGTGAGTTTTTTAACCTGAGAAAACTCCTTACTATTCTCTCGATGTGGAGAGCTATATAATTGTGTGATTTTTTGAATGGTAACTATTGTCCTTATTGTTTTTGAAACAATACTAACTGTTCCTGTAGGCAATATTAAAGTCTGAGATAATAATACTCGTTATTTTAAGAGCTATATTAGTACTTATCAGATATTTATTTGAATTGGTTTACTGGGCTAACACTACCGAAAGATTTAGAGTTCGACCACAAAAAGTACTTTAGTTTTTCAAAATAAGCTTTCCAGTTCCCAAAGACTCCCAAACTGATGTAGTTGAAAGTAAGAACTTTATTTTGGTATAACCATGCTCTGGAACTAAGCAATTTCTAGGCATTCTTATGTGCTCTACAAAAGCTATTTCGATATTGTGCTCATTCTCCCTGTGACCTAAATAAGGCTTAATTCAATTCTTTAATAGCATAACCCTACTTCACTGACACGTTCTGAATTTAGCACAGTCACAAATAATTGAACAAACTTCCTTAGTTGTTTTTTTTTTTTTTTCTGGCTGTCAAAATTAAGCAAAAAGAGCAATGTAATAGTGAGGACTAAAAATATATATCAAAACAAGAAAATTTTTCAAACTTTAAAAACTAATAATAAATTCTAGAGCAAAGTTGACTACCATAGCAACTGCAGGACTTTACATAGTTCAAGGCCCTAAATCCCTAGGGTCACAGAAATCCCAAATACCACATATTTTCTATTATTAGAATTTTCTATTTCTAAACCCATTAAATATATGCTATAATAAAAATATTGAGATTCACAAAGCTAGCTTATAAGATCAGAAAGTTTTCCTATGCCGGAATATTTCAAACTATAACTCCAGGTTTGGGTTTAAAAAAAATCAAATCCATAATCAACTTATCGTAATTTTTATCAAAATGAAAACATTTACTGAGGAAGGGAAGTGGCTGAGAAATATGCTGGAATTTCACCTCTGTCACTCTCATTTAAATCAAGTCAAAGAGCATCCATGTGCCTTTCAAAGGTACGAATGAAACATGTAAAGAATTTAGCTGACTTCTTAATGACTGGATTTTTTCTTATATATTATTAACTTTTGAGCCATAAATCTACCTTTCATCTTAATCTTGGCATCAGAAAAAAGTTTAAATGTTCCCGCTTAAAGAATATCCTGTGTTAAAAGATCTGAGGAATGTTTAATGACCATCGAGTGACCAAATAAATCATCAGAGAATTCCATTTTAAACATTTCATAATTATGTACCTTTGCATTTGGTTTAATGTTCAAATATCCAAAGCAAACAAAAGGCTCAGAAATGAATGCATATGCTTCATCTCAGAGATAATATAAATATTTACATTGATTTTAATAAAAGCATTGTATTTGAAATATTTAAATAAAAAATTAACAATGTAAAATATTCTTTTGTAAAAATACGTTATTTGAAATGTGTAAATAATAAAATTTTATCATATACTAGAAGTAATAATTTATGCAACAGTTCAAAAAGTCCCTGTTGTTTAAAGCAAAAACAACATAATTTATAAGGACAAACTACAGACTCTACTTGGCGCCAAGGTGCATCAGGTGTTTTTACCGAATACATTTCTTTTTCATGCATGTGCTAGAAAAGAGCAGTTCTCCTCTTTGCCAAATTTGAGCATTTGGCTTTACAGTCATGATTCTATTCAGGTCATCGATGGGGACTATGGCAGTGAAAGTAAAATTGTCTTATGGTACATTTTAAATGGTTTATTTAAATGCTTCTCCTGGTGGGCTAATTAATAATATCTTTTACATCCAAAAAACGAGTCATTTTAACAATGAGTTAAAAAAGAATACAAGTGTCTAGAATTCTGATCATCTCTCTAACATCTGAGTGCAATGGTTATTTTAAATCACTTTTAACTGCCAAAGTCCAGGTTCCCCTACCACTCTCAAGCTGAAACATGATAAATTTGAGGGACTCTAATAATTTTAAATTCTTGTGCACTGCACATGCTCAGAACCCATCACTTCCAAATTTGGAGGCATATAAAAATTTGAAGAGTTTCAGTTATTTTAAATCTCCATGTTCAGCATAGAGAGAGATTTGAAATTGTTGTAGTGCCTCACATTTTTTTTAAGCACTTGGAGAGCTTGGAAGGGAGTCAAGCGGCATTCTAACATTGAGGCACAAGACATGCTGTCCTAGTTTGACATCATAACACTCATCACAACTGGAAATGTATACCTAAAAGTCAAGAAGCTACTTGTTTTCAATTACACATTTTAAAAGGTGGGGATCTTTTAAAACCCAAGCAAACACTTTATTGCAATCAGAAAACAGAAAAGTAAGAAATATGATGATTATCAGGCCGGGGAGAAAGAATCCAAATTGTATTTACGAAGAATGGTTTTCTTTAAACTTGGGGCATCATGACAGATAAAAGAGACACAAAGCTAAAGAAATGCAAGAAGTTTCTGAAAGCACAGTAGGCGAATTCATGTCCTCCTACAGCTGAATTTTAATCACAGTGGCATTTCCCTCACTATGGTTTTCCTTGCCTCAATTTGCCCAGCAAAGCTAACTTTCTGGTTCTCTCTTGGATGAATGATTCTATGGCATTATGTTTTACCAACACTCGAGTCACTTTCTCTATATTCTCTTTGTTTGATTGTGGGAGAGAGTGAGCACTTTGACATTTTAGACACTAGCTCAGAGTTCACTTTCGACATCCACATCCTTAAAGAACCCAAAAATCATATCAGCACAATCAGGCTATTTAAAGATGGCCTTTCTTCAGCATTTTCCATCTTTTCATCTCAGTGAAAAGTTATGGTCTCCTTTGTTGCCTTTGGGTTTTCACGTATTTTTGGCCTGGCACTGCCCAGAGAGCAGGATACTCTTCATAATTCTGCGTCAGTGAAAACATAATGTCCTGTAGTTAGTAAGGGGAGAAAAGGGTAGAGAAAAAATGAAAGAAAAAGAGCCTGAAGGCACTGGAATAATTAAGCAAATGCAGTGACAGCTGTGGCAGGTCCTGGGCAGAACTGGCTCCAGCTGAATTAATGACATCAACAGCCCAGTATCTCCATTAACATTTGATCATTAATTATTACCCTCTGACAGTAAGAGCCTAAACCTTCCCAGGAGTAGCCTGTTATTAATCTACCTTACCTGCCCTGAGTACCGGCTGCTTGCCCACCTCAGTGCTGTTGGTGGACTGGTTTTCTTTTCTTGTTTTTTTTAAACTTTAACTATCGCTTCATTTACTTAGGTAAACAGTGATGACCATCAAATTATGAAAGCTGCTTTGGATTGCTGAGTTACGTTCTGTTCTCCTATCACAGAGAGGGAACCTACCTGGACCTGTTACACTGATTTTCTGTGTCAAGTTTACAAGGATCAAGAGACACAGTCTACCTGAAGAACTACACAGGCAGCAACAAGTAAATCATTTACTACTGTCCTCTTACCTACCCCTATGGGACAAGAATTCCTCAGATTTCCTCAGAATCCCATTCGTAGGACCGTAATCGTTAGGCATGACTGTCTTTTCAATTCTAAAATCCTTCACCTAAAATGCTAACCAAAACATAGAGAAGTTCAATTTTATGTATATATCATCAAATAATTATCAAATTCTGGTAATCCTTCAGAAAAGTCACATTCTCTCTCTTTTCCACTGAAAATTACTTGCATTTTATCTTTTAAAAATTAAAGATTTATCTTATATCTATATCTAAATATTTCTGGTGAAGCTCTAAAACATGTCACAGCCTTGGCAATTTACCATGTCCATGCACACATGCACACAGACACACAGACAAACAGACACGCTATAGTTAATCTAGGAAATTGCAAAAGAATTAGGGAGCTTCCCCCCATCAAAAAATATCTAATGGCCTGTTGATGTTTTACTATGCCTCAATTTCTCTCTAACAAAGATGCGTCCATACCATGTGACAGTGTGTCTCTATCACTGGTGAGGGGGGAAATAAAATGGGAAAAGCAAAAAAGAAGCTCATAAGTTAAGTACTCTCCTCAAGGCAGCAGACTTTATAGTATTAGAGTGATAATTAACCTTTACCAAAGAAGACTTTATAGACGTCCAATACACTAATTCGCTGATTGTTCTCTTCCTGCTAGAGACATAATCCAGAGTTCACTTCCTAGTCATAAACATAGACACAATATAATTTAATAGAGTGCTTGTTCCAGCTAATGGTCCTGAGTGAACTGAAAAAATCCCAGCACTTTTAGGACTGCATAGTATACTTCCCCACATACAGAGGGAATCTCTTTAGCAAGAAACAATGGTAGAATCAGGCCTGACCAAAAGTTTGTCAGCTTTGTTTTTTTCTAGATCACTGATATTGGCTCCCATGTGGTGGGCAGTTGTAAGTTTTTTCTAATATGATTGTGAGAAATAAATAATTCCCATACTCACCATCCTAACCCTCAAAAGAGCCATCCTCCCACTTAGAGATAGACTTCTGTTCTGCTGTTTACAACAGCTCATAGATTAGTCCTCCATGACGATTCTCCTGGGTCCTTTGGCCAACTCATACAATCCACCGGGCCTGTTTCTTGGAAACCGTTACTCAGAAATCACCTTGAATACAGAGCATGTTAAATGAAAGCTTTGATTAATACAAGTTCTTGGTTATCCAGTACGATAAAATAATGAAATGAAAGAAAAAGTAATTTAAACTTAATGGACTTTAGTTCGCTCATCTGTAAAAGTACCAGAAAAAAAAAAAAGATGTGTTTCCTTTTAAGTCTAAAGTTGACATTTTTGTTGAGATATTTGTTTGCATAGCTAAAGACAGAATGGCGAAGGAAGAACATACAACAAAGGACAAAAAAAGCATCTAGGAAGGAAAGAAAAAGTAACCAGGACTAAATGACAAAATTAAGTATGTATTTTTAATGTACAAGGCAATTTGTGATGGGGGGGGGTGGAAATCAATAGTTCCTATCCATGTATATTTTCTATTAGCCTCAAGGGAATTATCATATGTCATCAGTGTTTCCCACAAATTTACCAGGTAGCTCTGTTCCCTAAGACTTTCTCTCATTCTACATAAGTTTAAGTACTTTCTAGAACTTAGCTCAGTTTCACTTTCACTAATATGCTGACTGCTCTTACAATCACCCCAACCAGTTGCCCAAACATGCCCACCATAGATTTTTCTGGTCTCTTAGGTTCAGATATGCTTGACTTTTTTACAACTTTCTTATAACTTCACTCAAGTTTTCTCTTTGAATATCGCCCTAAATAGATTCAAACTTAGATAACATATATACATTTTTCTTCCAAATCTCATTCACCTCTAGCTTTCTTCCATCAATAACATTGTTGGCTTAGATTCTTAAAACTTCAATTGAGTTTCCTCTCACTGCTTATAAACATTACCTGTTCCCACTGCATACAGTTTTCTCTACCTGATATTATTTTTGTTTTTCCACAGTTTTCCTGACTCATAAGTCACATTGAGTCACCCACATTTTCTTCAGGATTTCTAACTATAAATACTAGCTTCCAACAACTCTCCCACCATATATAATCAATCGATATTTGAAAAAAAAAAAACCTTAGTAAAAAGGAAATGAATGAATACAAAGGATTAACACACCACCTTCATAAAACTTATAACAAAAGGAGTCACATTTTCTGTGGGTGATACTTAAAGAAAAAAGTCACAATCTTAAATATTCTTCTGCTATAGTTTCTTATTAAATATTTTCCTGAATTTTCTTTATCATATTATATATTCACAATGATTCTTTAAAGAATTAGAATTTTGCATTTCTATTACCTCCTTTTTACATTTAGCAAAAGGTTACAGAGCAGATATTGTTTGACATTGAATTTCTGTTAACATGTCCTCCACTGGAGCATAGTTGTACACATTGTTTCAGAGCTAACATAATGGGGAATATTTTCAAAGAGGGCTGTGTTTCAAGCCAGATGGTTTATCTGCCGAAACAATTCTCCCAGTAGAAAAATCGTGGCTGCACAGTTGCAGTAGTGTTCATAAGCCTAGTGCAGTAGATTCATTTGGCACCCACATTTTGGAGTCAAACAAAAGTGTGGTTTGTGCGAATCTCAGACTTAGACGTTCATAAGTGAAAAAGAGCTTTTTGCAATTGCACATTGTGCTTTACTGTAAAGGCAGCAGTGTGTTTATATCGGAAACACAATATGCATATATGGTATGATTTTTAAATATATGTAAATAGTTTCAACCATATGATACAAGGGACAATAATAGAATAATTGCTTCAAGGATTATCACAGTCTGGTTCAAAAAGAGCCATACTTGTGTTGGCAAATGTATTACCAAAAAGCAAATGTATTACCAAAACTCAGGTCTACTATATCTATTACAATTTGAAAAGAAAAGACTAGACATGTATCGTATCTTGGGATTTTGGCAAAGATCAACTGTTACTCGATAACATTCAAGAGTTACACACAGTCTTCTATCGATACTGCAATGCATGGCTCTTCCCACCTTCTCCTAAATAAAGACCTTGATTTAAAATCTCGTAATTTTCAAGGGCCCCATGAAAAGGGCCTTAGTGGCTCATGGCCCTACCCAAAAATGATCTTCAGAGGTATTGCTATGCAAGCTGGGAATCTCACCCTTCTTCATCATAGGAACAGTCACTTCCTGTATACTAGTACTACCCACATTTTAAAAATAAAACAGAAGAGTTAGAGGATTCCAAGGGGGGGTTACCATGCTCTGAAACGTCTCAAGTATGTAGAGGGATGGGAAAATCCCTGAGATTCCAGAGATTAAAAAAATTGCACATGGGAGGTTCTAAATAAAGAAATCCTTGGGTATGTTGGGGAAGTTGGCACAAGCCTTGTAGCTCTTTCCCTCAGAGACTATTTTTGTTCAAGTTAGCTAGTGAATGAGTTTGAGAATGCATGTGCATGTGTATGCCCTTTTATGTTTAAAGAACTTAACATTAATGACATTTTATTTTTGTGGAGAGTCAGATATCTTTAAAAATACATTATTTTCCTTCAAATTATTTTTATCCCTAATATGCATCATGTCTTAATAAGTTTACTTAGATAGATTATATTATCCACTTCAAAACTTCAGGATGAAAAAAAGAAAGGGATTAAAAAAAAAAAAAAGCAGTGAAAATAAGATTGGAACTTAATCTCCACAAAATGAGTTAACATTTTTTTCACACAGAAAAAGTACACACGCGTGCGTGCACACACACACACATGCAATTTATGTCTCATAATAACTCTTAAACAGGATGAGAAAAAAAATGTAAATACTAGAAGCTTTACTGCCATTATTTTAACAGGTTAGCTGGAAAACCCCAGGACACTGTAAGTGTTCACATATTAGCTTTTAGGGCTCCCAAGTATGATCATCCAGATCAGAAAATTCCGCTCCAAATTAATGTGTATATTAAATCCAAACAAATGTTAGAGACACATGCCAAGATGAAAATCTTTACATGACTGTCTCTAAAACATACTGTTAAATGAATACCTGTGGGCAAATCCAAATGAAAAATATAAACATTTGTTAATTACCTGCATCATTTTGGAGGCTGCCCAAGGAATGTTAACACATTACTTCTTCCTTAGTCTTGTATATTCTGAATCTTGATCTTTTTGAGTGAAGATTTGCTGGCATGGCATTTAATGCAGGCATTGAATACTGGAAGAATTGTGTGATTTGTTAAATAAGTGACTGCTTTGGGGAATTTTTCATTTTATTTCCTTTCTTTTCCTATTTTGTCTTATGAATGTTTTCCTTTACTAGCAGGCAGCTTGTAGGACACTGTGGTCTGAGTTATACAGACTCTATTGTGTTTATAACAGGAATTTTGTAAATATTTGGTACATGATCTAATATATATTAAAACAAAGGAAAGTCCTATCAGGTCAGATATTTGATGCTTCACATGTTTATGAATAATTAATGCCACATATCATTAAATACTTCCATCTCTAACATACCAGGAAAACTCATGATTGTTTCCGCATATCATTGGCTTAGTTTCCTTGTGTTTTTGACATTTTATATCATTCTGACTAACTTTAACAAGCAGAAAGCAGAGTACATATTTTTCTCACTTTTTGGTACATAGTGTCATCAAAATTACATACATGAAATCTAAGAGAGGGGGAAAAAAGTGTCTGATGGACAAGTCAAATCCAATTCAGATATTTGTAGCATCAACAGCAACTGAGTATTTCCAGAAAGTGAACAAAATGAATTATTCATGAGGCCATATTTAAGTCGCTACATCTCTATCTTAACCAGATTCTTTTTAATACCTTTCATTGTACAAAATGTGCAGGAAAATTAAGATTTATAAATATTATATGAAAACAGAGAAGAAATACTGGTAATTTGGTAAATATTATATTTGTAATATAATTGTCCTGACGTAGTTTTACATTTTTAAAATTGATATACTTAAATCAAAAAATTTTATGCAGGGATTTTGTGAAGTTTTGAAGAATATTCAGGGAATCAAGACAGATGAAAGGAAGGGAATTTATCTCAACTATTTTTTTTAGAGTAGCTATAAGAGCCCAATGCAATCACTTCTCCTCTCCATTTTACCAACTTTTAATTACACTGATTTTCAAAGAAATAATATCTATCATTATTCACATGAAGAGAGTAGTTATATAATCTCTTCACTATATTTTATTCTCTTGAAACTGTTACTCAATTTATCACAAATTTAAAAAGTAAACTTCCAAGCAAAATAAAGCAGAAAAAAAAGAGAGCTAGCCAATGCTTCGGTATCGAAGTGTTTTTTTTGAATACACTAGTGTGTGCTCTTCATGGGCTTTGTGAGTCCCCTTCATTACCACCACCAATAAAAGGGAAAAAAAGCACCAAATTTTCTCTCCTACCTTAAATCTATGATATCCTTCCTATATCATAATTCTAGAACCAACTCAAGTTTCCAAAAGCTATGTCTCCAAGCTGTGCCAGTCTGTCAGGATCTTTCTGGTCAGGATCCTGAGACTCTGATATAATCCTGCACTCTCCAAGCATGCAAAAATACAGCCACAGAGACCTGAGCCATGCTTCTCCATGTGGGCTGAAGTTTCCAGGTGGCCTGTATGTGTTATGATTGTGCTTGGCCTCAAAATAAAAGCAAATTGACAATCCCTTACCTCCCCCAAGCCAGTGCCAATTTTTAAATAAAATGTCTAGTGGTGATTTATTGCCAGTGCAAACTGCCAGACTGGCAGCCCCATTTACCTACTAAGCAGACAAATCAGTAAAAGCTATATCAACCTTGCCCCATTTCCCCAAGTATGTCGTAGAAGGCATTCCAAATCTCATGTTTATTCTGTTACCAGATTTCTTATTTCTATGCATTAGAAAACAAAATATCTAGATGATCTCGATGACATTAGAAAGTGGTCAGTCATTCTTGTCTTGAGGGCTTCCCACAATCATACAAGCTCATTTTCCATAGATCACACACTCTTGTATTCAGATAAGAATTGTTGACCATTAGTCACCTGGCTTGAGTATCAAACAGGGCTGCAGAACTGAAAGAATTTTTTTTCCTGCGTCTAATATCATCTCAGAGGCATGTTTCCTACCACTTCCCCAGGGACCAAACACCTGCCTTGACAATCTCAAGAGACTTCTCTCCCTTATTTCTCTCCAGCTTATAAATAACAGCACCTGTTGGCCAATGTATAATTTTTTTAAATGTTGATTTAGATCTTTTGGACTTTATCAATCCCTATTATTCCCTATCAAACTGATCTATTCTTGCCTGAATAAATTGTGTGAGATTTTTGCATTGGTCTGGTCAAAAGTACTTCTTCCTATTCAGGAGTATCAGTTCAAAGACTACAACATACAATGTATTTTAAAAGAAAAGGGAAAAATCCCAGAGCCATCAATTCCTATTTCTTTAAGATTGCAGACAGGCTACCCTGATGAATGAAACCTCCAGTCTTACTTAAGCTGCCCAGAGTGACTAGTTATCAAGTCAATGAGAAGAAATCTTATATGCCTCATCTTGATGCCTCTGTGTCATTGTACACAAAATGCAGAGCCGTCTATATTTCATCAACCATTTTCTTCATGTATTATTTAATAAACTGTTTAGAGCATGCCTAATTACAAACATTTATTATAGAAATCAACCCTAGAAATGTGTGAGAATATGCTAAATTGTTTCCTACCTAAAGTTTTAATGAGAGTATAATACCTCCGGCCCATATGCTTCAAGAACGTTATCCTTAATTATGTAACATGGGTATTTTACTGATATCTGTTAACTGCTCGAGCAGCTGTGGTTTTCTGCTTTTTTGCACAGCTCGGGAGGAGCAGTGAGTTCAGTTTCCCCTTTTTGGGGGGTTGCAAAATCCATACCCCAAACAGGTGTGTGCAATCACGAACCGCAGTGATGAACCCAAACTGCTGCCTTTCTAAAAATTCCACCAGCCGGTGACACACGCCGGTCAAGGTTGCACAACCTTGTTTTCCACCGGTTATTTTGATGATTCATTCCCCCATGGGGAGGTGAATTTCAACCATTGTTACTTTGCTCCTGTTTCTGATAACTAGAGGAATCGCTTCCTCATTTTAATGATTTCTCTCTCTCCCTCTCTTGCTCATTCTTGCTGCCTCCTTATTTCTTTTTTTAAATTGAATTCTGATCCTTTGGAAGGTGCTGTCTAAAATGGCTATTCTCTTCTTTACAGACAAGGACTAGCAGGGGTGAAGCTAAAGGAAACCCACTCTTTAAGCAGAAATCGTCAAGTCCTTACTTCATTGCTGTGAATCTACCTGGATGATACGTAACTATAAAGTTATCACTCATTAAAAATATATGGGCTCAAAGCAATAAGTATTGTCCACTTTCAAGTAGTGATCTTGGAAAACTGTACATGGATTCTTTTGATTGCTTAGGATATGCCTGTGGAATCACCAACAAAACCTCCACACTGTTTTGAATATCAGATATGGCAAATTGCCCTCTTTAAAAGGTGAGTTTGATTTTTGCAAACATCCAAAATTTATCCAGAGCCAAGTCTGCTGATAAATTGATCAAGACTTTTTTAAAATAAAAATAAGTTTGATCATTAAATAATAAAATGAGCTCTTTGTGAGGAATAAAAAAAAAATGAATCTAAGGAAATTTTCAAAAAAAGAAAAGGAGGTGCAAAACATTTTTGGACAGTGGTGAATACCACTGGATTAAATGTAGTCTATCCAAACATAACTTCCTTAGAGAAGACAACATTCCTTTGTAAATTTTATATGCTTATTAAAATTATTTTGTCCTTACATATTGGTTTTTCTAGAAAATGAACGACTCAAATTTATTTTTTCTGTATTAAACCACCACCACCACTACAACGACAAAAATACAGTAAAGATACTCTGTAGAAATTGTCTTCCTAATTAATGGCATATCAACATAGACACAAGAGCATATCAACCCATTTCACATCGCTGTAAAGGTGTAGATTTTCTTGTACTAGAAAGCAGTGTGTCATATTGGTAAGAGCATGTCATGAAACATGATAACCCAAATATTAAACCTTAACTTTCTGTCATCTTATATAGGTGTCTAGGCCTCACTAAATTTGAGTTTTCTATTAAACGTGGAAAATATATGTATGCCTTGCACGAGTCTTATAAGGATTAAATGTATGAAAAATCTCAAGTAGAGTGCCCGGCACATAATAGACACCCCAAACATGGTGACTTCCGTGATATTTATTATTACACATCAAGGTTCTCCACTGGAACATGAGCTCCTGGAGAGCAAGTATCATGTCTCAGTCATGTTCATTACCTAGCACCCAGCACAGTGTCTGACACATAATAGGGCTTAATCATTTGAACCAGGCCAAAAACATCCTTCTGAATACACTTAAAATTTAAAAAACTGGAAATAAAAAATAGAAGATTTTAAATCAAGTTAATTGTAAAAATAGTCCAGGGATGACATGATCTGGTTTAGTTTATAATATATCTCAGGTGCATTGGTAATCAGAAAAAATATATATATTATTACATATTTTAAAATTTTTTTATTTCTTGATCTGGCTCTTTCCTGCCCTATTCAGTGTTTTAAGAAGCTTATTTGTTATCAGTGCAAAATTATTTCATTAGAAGTAATCACAAACAAACTTTAAAAGGTGACTCTAGCCAAGGAAGGTAGATTTAGTGGAAGTATAGCAGAAGTCAGAGATTAGATGCCAGATGGGAGAAGGGAAGGAGAACTTTGGATAGGAAGAACATTATACCACTACTTTTTAAATTCTTGGTAGCTGCAGGGGTGTGGGCTCCATAGGGTGGCGGAACACTGAAGCAAAGTCACACTTCCCTAAACATGAACACAGTGGGGTGAGATCTCCTCTTAACCTGCCGCAGGCACAAACCTGATGGTTGACCCTCACATTTCAACCATGCAATATGACTCCCATATGTACTAGAAACCTAACAAGCAATTGTTCTTCAGATAAATGAGTAAATACCACTTAATCATTGCTTTATTTTTTCCTGTTTTTTTCTTTTCTCCTCTAAGAAGTAAAAAGACTCTGAAAAGAGGATAACTCTAAGAGGAGACCATCTTAGGCTCAGTAGACAATAGCACAAGCTGTCCTTTGTGAATTTAAAGCAATTGCTATACCTGCATAAACTTAAAGGTAGAAAGCTAGATTGTCTCTTTCAAGTATTATCTTGCCACAGAAGCTGAAAGAGTTGCAACCACCTGACAGCAACCAACAGTCAAGTCTACTGAATCTCATTGGATCATTGACCTATACCAGGAACAAAAACAGAAATTTCTATGGGAAACAAGTACATGCTTCATAGAATGAATAATGGTGCTCATAGAGCCCTTTCAAAAGGCTGAACAATAAAAGCACAACTCCCTGTCATCAATAAAAATTCTCCTTGAACTCTTTACTCCTGAATTTTACTAATCTTTCTTCTTCTCAAGCACCTGGTTTTGAAGGCCATGAACAACACACTCAATTTGCACATAGGTACCCCTATTGAAAAAACTTTGCTTTGTCACGGCACTTGGAGAAGAAGTTAGATAATCATGTTTAGGAGAATTACAAACAAGGAACAGAAACTTTGGACTTTTTTTTTAATCTTAGGTTGGAATCTCATGACCCAAGATTTTGCAAGTCCTGAAGGAAATTCAGCTAAGGCAATGAAGAGTCTTATGATCCATTACTCTGCAAACTCTTAGTAGATAAAGGAAAGACAAATTCATAAAAGAAAATAAGAATACCAACATAACAGAATCTCAGAATTAAGTAGCAAAGGAGAAATACACAGCCCAACTCAACTGATCATTCATTATCCCCTATTCTCTAATCTTATAACTTGGGATCATCCTTCTGTAATAATACTTCTCATTGTTTATTTACGTATATTTCCCTCCAGCTGCTTTGGAGCAAGAACCAAATTGAATATTTCCCTGTAGCTTCAACTCTTGGCACAGAAAATGGCACAGATGAGACGTTTGGTAAGTATTTGTTAAATAAATAAAATCATAGATTAATCATGGTCTTTATAAAGGGTATTTCTATGAATAATAACACATTCTGTAATTCAATAACAAATAACATAGTAAGCAAATATAGTTAAATCTCTTATTATAGGAGCAGGTAGCCGGGTTCCCTTTTCTTTCCCTTGCCCATTTTGAGATTGGCCTCATCTTTTCTTTTTTCTCCTCACTTTTCTTCAGTCTGATATTGCCTAAATGCCACCCATTCATCAGTAGATTATCATAGTTGGATGCTTAAGGGTCAGAACTGAGGAAGAAATTGAAAGGCAAACCCCTGTAAGATGCCTCTACTCATCTTTAAAATTCTACTGTTCCAATAGTACTACAGAGATTTTAGTAACCAACCCCCCAAAAAATAAAAATACTGCTCCTCCCACTGTCTACTCATCTTAGTTAAAGGCAATTCCATCCTTAGTTATTCAAACCAAAACATTGGTGCATCATTAACTCCTCTCTGTTTTTCATACCTCATATATAATCAATTAGGAAATCCTGTTGATTTCGCCTTCAAAATATATCCATAACCCAACCACTTCTCATCATCTCTACTGCTACTACCTTGACCCAAGCCATCTATTATTATCTCTTGGGAATTGCTGAAATAAGTCTTTTTTTTTTTTTTTTTAGGCGAGGCAACCCTTGTTCAACCTCACAGATTGCAAGGACCTTGTCAGCTTACAATCCCTTATTTTTTTATTTTTTATGTCTACAGTATCTGGTCTTCCTACATGGTCTCCCATCCAAGTACTAACCAGGCCCGACCCTGCTTAGCTTCCGAGATCAGACAGAATTGGGCTGAAATAAGTTTTAATAGGTCTCCTTGCCTACCTGCAATTCAGTCTTAACAAGGTGCATAGAGTCTATCAATAGGTAAATGGAAAAAGAGGAGGTGGTACACATATACAATGGAATATTACTCAGCCATAAAAAAATGAAATCTTGCCATCTGCAACAACATGGATGGACCAAGAGGGTATTGTCCTAAGTGGAGTAAGTTATACAGAGAAAGACAAATGCCATATGATTTCACTTACATGTGGAATCTAAAGAACAAAACAAAGAAACAAAACAGAAACTCATAGATACAAAGAACATTTTAATGATTGCCAGATGGGAGGGAAGTGGGTAGGGTAAAAATGGTGAAGGTATTCAGAAGTACAAATTGGTAGCTACAAAACAGTCATGGGGATATATAGTATAGCATAAGGCATATAGTCAATAATACTTTGTACATACAATGTAGTATGGTGTCCATGAGTACTAGATTTATTAAGGTGATCACTTCATAAGTTTTATAAATGTCTAATCACTATGTTGTATACCTGAAACTAATATAATATTATATGCCAACTCTAATTGAAAAAATAATTTTAAGTAAATAACATTCTCTTATAATAAATATAACTCATTAGAGAATATCATGGGGGGGGATCCTGTTAACTATAGCAACAAAACAGATGAAACATGAAAAAAAAAAGAACCATTAAGAATTGTATAAAGTCTACATGAATAAAATGTTAAAATGCTATTAAGAAAGGTAATGTAACTTAAATAATCAAAAAGACACTTCTTTGTGAAATAACTCCAAAAAAAAATATTTATCTAGTGCTTATCAAAATACAGGACACAACTCTAAGCATTGGGGATACAATCGTGAATGAGAAAGATAAGATTCCTGTCCTCATGATATCTCAAAGGCACCGAGAGTTTCGATCTGTCTAAAACCAAACTCATAATGCACTTTCTCCAAACTCAGCCCTATCCCATTGACTTTCGGAGCTAAAAATGACATCACCAAGTAGGCAAACCAGGAACCTGGCATCATCTTTGACACTACTTTTTCACTTACTATTCAAATCAAAGCAATCAATAGTCCCATTAACTTTCTTTACTAAACATAACTTAGATGTGTCTCCTCTTCATCTTTACCACCAAAACCTGAGCCTCAACCATCATTGTCTGTTTCTAGACAATGACAATAAGGCTCCCAGTACTATTTGACCTGTATTCAATTAGATCTCCTAAGGGCGCCAATGTGATTTTTTGTGAAAGAAAATCCTTTAATGTTCCATCATCATTAAGTTCTGAACTCAAGTATCAGTTCCTCTGGGAAGATAGTCATGACTATTCATATGTTCTTATAGCATCACATTCTACTCTAGTCCCTTGGCTCAGCTAATATTTGGTTATAAAATTTAATTATTTTTCATCTTTCCTGCAAATGATATACTCTATGAGGACATAAACAGTGCCTCTTTAGTTCTCATTGTATTTCTAGTGCTTAGCATAACATCTGGCATACTGTAGGTACTCAATAAACAATTTTTGTATACAGTACTGCCCTTAAACCTGCCTAAGATGAGACTTTGCTATGATCCTATTCTCTAGAGCCTCCCTCCATAACACACACACACACACACGCATGTGCGTGCACACACACACGCGCACACACACACCCACACACACCACAAAGGGAACTAAAAAACATGTGGACATCTCTGTCATGTGACTTTGAGCACACAGCCATAGCACAGTGCAGCCTATAACCTTGAAAATCCACTTCCATAATTAAAATACCCTTTAGAAATCAAGAAAATTCTTATTCTCATTTCTTGTCCTAAAACCTCCAAACAAAATTGTAACTGTGAATGGTTGAGGACTGGGTTGATGCTGACATTGAAAAGGAACCGTGCTTCGAATGAGCAGCAAATGTACAGTTGGTAAGAGAAATGACAAATTAATCATGTCAAATCCTTCCTCTCCAATGGTATGAATGCAAGAAATTCTTGCAAAACAATTATCTTTTCCAAGAGTGTTTAGCATCTTTTTAAATTCATTTCATGTTCCAATTCATAGTTCAGGAGGTCCTTATAAACCAACACAGTATTTAACATGAGAATTTTCACATGTCAAGGTGGCAAAGTTTAAACCAGCTCAAGGCTGATAAAGGTGTGGGGAAACAGGCACTCTTTACTGTCGCTGGGACTTTAATATGATATTAAAAATTCAGAAAATATATATATATATATTTTTAAATATACATTAAAATTTAAGGTCGCACAACCTAGAGAGGCAATATATCCTAGTGGTTATCTGCATGAGCTCTGGATCCAAGAAGAATGAATCACATTGTAGTTCTGTCACTTCCTTGCTAAGTGATTTGGGATAAGTTTCTAAACCTCACTATGCCTCAGTTTCCTTCTCCATGAGAAGCGATAATAGTAGTACCTACTTGATACCTCCTAACCTTTTGAAGATTAAAAGTGATACTGCCTGTAAAATGCTTAACCCAAAGCCTGACCCATAGTAATAAGATTTGACTAATATCAAATATCACCATCTTCCTTCTTCTCCTCCTCCAATTTCTCATCATCATGATTATCACCACTAACCATACACTCTCTATCTACAATTTTTGATTTACAGGGAAAACCCTGCAGTTAGAATTAATAAAAATAGTGATAGATTCATATACGCTCATAGGGAAAAATGTTCATAATTTCTTTATAAAAATGTTCATAAATATTCTTTATTCAAATAGACTATTTGAATAAAGAATATTTCATTAAAAATATCTGTGATCTATGGTATAATCCTATTTTACTATCACCTATAGTATGATATATGTACATATCTATAGTATCTGTGTATGTATAAATGAAATAGAAAATTTGCAAAATGATACACAAAAACTATTACAACTGGCTATATTTTGGATATCTGGTTTAGGGGAAAAATTTGTTAATCACTTTATATTCTTTTATACCATTGGAATTTTTTACTTATTGTACATTTCTCACTTTTATAATTTTTTTATTTTTTTAATTTTTGCAGTTTTAGTCTTTGAAATTATTAACGTTCACAAATTTCAAGACATGTTCCTATTTGGCACAAGGAAAGGCTTCCCATTTCCCCTCGCAGTTGGTTAAAGCCATGTGAACACTTCTGGCCAATTAGCTGTGAGTGACTGTGACAAGTATCACTTCTAGAACAAGGTAGTTAAGAGTTTAGCATCCCCCGGCTCTATCTTTTTGTGCTCTGGCAACCCTTATAGACAGGATGGTACTATTGTAGCTATTAGATAAAATGGCACAGTCCTTTAACACGAATTGAGAAATGTTTATTTTTTTTTTCTTTTAGAGTCTCCATTCTTTAAAGGCAGTCCTCTTACTTTTTGTATCTTAAGGGTCTAGTATACTATAACGTGGAAAGGTTCTAATAAGTGTTTATTAATAGTACTGTTCATTATTTCCCTCCCTCATTCCCAGTCATGGACATGCAAATTGTAGTACAAATTATTGAGCTTTGAAAAGTATTGTACCTGCCATCTTTGAAAGTAGATAAAAAATGAAAAGAAAATAACTAACCAGAGAACATTTTTAAAATTCAGTTGTGTTTAGATTGTAGCTTACTAAATTGCCAAACTCTATCTATAGCATGCATTCAACAAGCAAGTTTCAAATATCTATTTGTACCAGGAACTTGGAAAATGGAAATAACTAAAAGTCAGAACCAGATCTCGCTAAGTCCATAGCTTAATAGGAAAAAAACACCTAGAAACAAATAACCAGAAGATGAACATTGATAGTGCCATGAATAGGGCATTGTGGCTAAATGGAGGAGTGGCTATTTATTTCTGGTAATCTAGGACACCTTTAAGAGAAGACACTGTTTGAATAGAATTTGGGTAAATTAGGCTATAAAATTAATTTTGAAGTTCAAACATATCGCAAGTAATGGTATTTAAAATAAAATCATGGAAACTTTTTTCCTTAACTTATTAAACACAACAGAGTGAACGTTTTTGAGCCATGTTTGCATATATTTCCTCATAAAGACGTACTTCTGTTTAATTTGGCTCTACCTATAGTTTAAAAATAAGTATTTATATTGCTGTTTGAATTATTTGATGACTTCTCATTAGGAGTTGGTAAATAGTGGTTTAGTAATTTAAATTCATGAAATTCCGTGCAAAATCAGATTTATAGCAGCCTAGTAATTTAATTGAAAGCCATGGCTACAGCTCACAAAGCCAGAGGTGTGCTCAGATTGCATAGTGAGCAGCGGATGGTACAGTGATGCTTACTCAGAAGATTGTACTCTAACCGTGTTTCACCAGTGAAAGTGTAGATAGAATAACTGCAGGTTAAAATCGCACAACAAAATAAGATCTAAGTTACATGAAACCTGATATTTGACCTGTATTTTATCTCCAGTTACCTCTTAAATAAAGCCTTCTTCATAAGCTGAACTGAGTTAACAGCTAAACTACCCCCCACCAAGACTGCAAATCTGTAGTTTATATTTTGTGTGACACACAAAACTCAGTGGGTAGAAAGTGAAATTTCTTAAGTATATATAAGTTCTTAAGTATATATTAATTACTTAAACAACCCATAACTAACTAATCTTGTGTCCACTTCATTGGACTATTTACTCTGGGGTAGTTCTTAATCCAGTAAACATAGATATTAACACCAACTGTGATCATCTATTTCAACATTTTCCAACCTCATTGCAAGGACTAGCAAGTGAGTATTTTTCCGTGCTCCCACATTTCTATCTGGTCACACTGATGTCAAAGTTCAGTTCTTTATTCTTTCCCTACCTTATCCCTTTCTCATACTCCTAGGGTCTCTAGTAGAAAATATTGTTTGCTAGTCAGGCTTTTAATGTAGATTGTGATTTATATGTCTCAAAAACAGTACATAACTTTTACTATCCCCTCTCAGAAAATATTCAAATATTTCTTCAGATCTTGAAAATATTTATATCCTTTAATTTACTAATTCTACCTCTTAGAAGCCATTGTAAAATAAAATAAAATAAAATAAAATAAAATAAAATAAAATAAAATAAAATAAAATAAAATAAATAAATAAAATAAAATAAAATAAAATAAAATAAATAAAATAAAATAAAATAAAATAAATAAAATAAAATAAAATAAAAATGGGTACGGAATGCTCATCAAAGAAACAAACTAAATATCTAACAAGATAGGATTGTAAAATAGAATATTATGCAGCCATTAGAATCATGTAGCTGAAGATTGTTAAATAATAAAGGAAATAGTCATTGTATATTATAAAATAGCAAAAAATAGATAAGATTACAAAATGTTACATAGAATATGATCCCACATTAATAAATATATGCACAAAGAAGAACAAAGGGGTGTGTAACAAAATGTTAACAGTTGTCATTTCCAGAGAATAAGAATTTAATGCTTTTCGTTTTCTTACTTACTTGTTTCTAAGTTTCCTAAAATTTTCTCAGTAGACCCATAATTTAAAATATAACATATATATTTATAATATGTATAATAAATATATAACAAAATATAATGTATATTTATAATATGTAATAAAATACTATATATTTATAGTAAATTATATATATACACACACATACATGAAGTTTTGTATTTTTCCTCAGTTTTAGTAAGTCTAAACACTAAATGTAATTATTTCTTAAGTAGAATGAAACAACACCTATTAACACTCAGTCATTACTTAATACAGAAAGAAAAATTATCTTGAAAAACTCAAGAATTCATCCAGGTCAGTAAATAAGAATTACTCAAAATCCTGACGCTAACACTAAAATATGTCTATTCCACAAGGCAATCAAATGCTGACACTTCAACTGCAAAGGCCATGTCAGTTCCTGTTGGTTCAGATCCTCTTTGGGCTTGCTGTTCTAGTCATATTTAACTTGAACTTGATTTTTAACAATACACTGAATGGCTCAATTATCATAGCATATACATAAAGAAAATACAAACTAATTACTCACTTTTGTTTGTTTCCAAATCATTATGTAATAGATTAAAGTCGATGAAAATTTTAACAAGAATCAAGGAGAAAAAAAAGGTAAAGTAAAAGGAGATTCACTGCAAAGGACTGGTTTCAGTAATAGGCTTTAGGTAATATTTAGACAAAAAACCATGTTAAAACCATGTTTTCTTCATAGTTTCTTAATCCAAACTCAAAGGTAGTGGTTTCTTTTATGAATATTTTATTGGATGAGAATAAATGCAACATTGTATTTGGATTACACCACTCAGAGAAAGGGGAAAATAGAGAAAGGCCAATAAATCTTAAAGAGTTAATTATTTATACAGAGAAAATTTACTTTATACATTGTGACTTGTTTTATTGGTATACTGCAGTTCAATTTAGATTAAGAAGCAGAAAGATTATTGTTTCCCAACAGAGAAGTATCATAAATAAATACAGCAGAGAATTTTTTTGTATTTGTGCCAAACCATCTACAAATATTTAGAATAAAAGGAAAAATATGTTCCTAAAATTCCTCAAGTTTAAACTCTCAAAACGGCATTTAGCTACACTTAGCACCAAAAATTTCGTGGTTGGGCTAATCAGGTCAAGCTCTTTGTCTAGAGGTGATGCCAGCTGAAGGGTTGGTATCATAATCACCCCATCTTTGCTATAATGTTTGCTGACTCTCTGGTTCACCTCAGTTTACCTTCAAAACTTATTCAAAATACATCATCATTCTGTGGACAAGACTGTGCTGTCATATAATATGACATGCTAGTTACTGGAAGAGTCCTGTTATAATCCAAACTACAGATCTCTAATTATCATTACTTGCAATACTGAAGTTACAATCTCTGCTAACCTAACAGAAAATAAAATAATAATAAGAGAAAACTTTAGAAAAAAGTTTTATTCCCTGGCATAAACTAGGTATGCAATAAATGTTTATTGAATTGGATGGATGGATGAATGATTGTAGGAAAAATTATAAATTCTGACACTACAGATGTCAACCCCACAGCCCTACAAGAAGTCCAAAAGATACAACAGTTTGTCTTGACCCCAAGAAAAGTTACAAAATTATGCAAGACAGTTATAAAACAATGCCAATTATAAGAGTGTTCCACATTTTGGATGTTCCCTGGGATAAAAGTGAATTTCTTTAGTTTAAAATCAAATTGGACCTCCCAACCCACCACAGAGTTGACGTTATCTTTGGGTCTTCCCTGAAGTACATTCTGCTATGAACAGACCTGTGAAAGAGTTCCCCCATTATTTGCAAACTTCATCTTATTTCTTAATTTCTTTCCAGAATTGTAAATATAATAGCTACCACTTATTGATCCCTAAATACTAGCCACTGTGTAATGGACTTCAGATATGTGGTCTTATTTGATGCTAATAAAAATCTTATACATACATTTATTCATTCAACATTGATTTATTATGTACCTTCTAGGCATCAGGCATTGTTCTTAGAGCTTAGAAATTACTCAGTGACAAAACAGAAAAAAATCCCTACACTCATAGAGCTTACAGTTTAGTCAGGTGGGTAGGGAGGTAAACAATAAACTCATTTATTATTATAATCATTTTTACTTCAAAGATGAAATAACTAATATTCAGAGAATTAAATAACTCTCCTAAAAAGACATTGACAGTAAATGACAGATTGAGGATTTAAATCCAGAACTCTAGCCCCAAAGCTTGTGTTTATCATCTTTAGGTCATACTGCCTCCACTCTTGGAACTGAGCTAGAATAGTACCAAATACTTGAAGTCCAAAGTTGATTACTTAAGGAATGGTGTGACTTAACTGACTACATGGTAGACATTGTCAAATGTCAGTCATCTTCACAATTGCTCAATAAAGTCAAACCTCTCTGTCCCTTCATGTGTGATCCATAACCTTCAACTAAGATTAAAGGCAGCCTGGCGAGCTTCCTGATGAAATACTTAATGCAATTCCAAGCCAACGTCTTCCAGGCAAAAGATAGAATTACACTTTTTCTTCCCTTTTGGTTATACAGAAACATGTAATGAGCTCTCTTCAGTGCATTATGAATATAAGTGAATTTTCACTTACAGAATGGAATACTTAATTTCTAATTCACTGCCTTTCAAAACTTTCTCTTTCCTCTTATATTAAGCCTAGAACTGTTCAAGATGATTCCTTTGCTGATCTGTGATGGACAAGAAGTATGAGGATGAAACTTTATTATTTAAGTCACTAGAACTTTGAAGATTTTTGTTACACAGCACAATCTAGCTGATCCTTTAAAAAAAAAAAACTGGACACAGGCAATTCCTATATCTTCTTCTCTTAATTATGATGATGTGCCAGTAAAGGTAAATTGAATAAAAGTGAGCAGCACATAGTCTAGGAAGTAATCATATGATATCTGGCAGAGAAGATACTAGAAAGTGAAGAGAAAATATATACAGAGAATTTTGAAGAAAAAAACATGAGAAAAACATATCTTAAAAAACACCAATAAACAAGGAAAAATGTATGCAATCAAAAAAAATGAAGAGCTCCTCTCTGCTTAAGCCAAGGAGTTATCACCACTCACAATCTCAATATTGACAGAAAAAAATAATAAAGTTGAATATTTAATCCATTAATGAATTTGTTTTTTTATATTTTTATGATCAGCTGAGCCCTTTCTCAATTAAAAAATAAACTCTAGGAAGACAAGATGTAAGTGTCTGCCATGTACCTGAATATTATTTCAATTATAAAATTGAAAATATTTTCAATTTTAATAAAATTGAAAATTTGACACTCAAATCTGATATGACTTCTTCAACATACAGAGAGAAAAGCCTTCTAGAACCAAATTACCACCTGCAGTGACATTTTCCAAATGAAAAGTGAAAAAGGAACAAATGTGGTCTCATTACTTTCCATCAAGGGCATGATTCTTACCACAACGATGTCTATTGCACCAGATTATCAAATACAGAATCGCATTGTAACTTTTGGAAAACATAGACTATACACAAAACAGCCAAAAGACCTCCACACAGGTATGCCTCACCTTGAATGATTCAGATGTTACCAAAAAAAATTCCGTCACCAAAATAATGGAAATTGAATAATAAAGACAAAGGAAACATGCCCTATTAGGGTTTACTAAACTGAAATTATTCTTAGAATTTGTTTTCATTTACCTTTCTTACAATTCTTAATTCTTATATTTTTTAAAGTAAGTTGCATTTACACCTTTGTTAAATTTTAACCTTTTGATATGAAAAGTAAGTTTCTTCAGGATTGCATAAATATTTATTTCATATTGGGTTCGAACATTTTT
Organism: Pteropus medius; assembly: GCF_902729225.1. Taxonomy (NCBI): domain Eukaryota; kingdom Metazoa; phylum Chordata; class Mammalia; order Chiroptera; family Pteropodidae; genus Pteropus; species Pteropus medius. The sequence goes on along the minus strand of NW_024354875.1, from coordinate 11,610,923 downwards.
ATTACTCTAAATAGAAAAGAGAAAGATTATATAATGAGCCCCGATTTATAAAAACATGAATCCACAGTCATAGATGTGAATAACTGTAAGTGCCTAGAAGGTGGTATTTCCAAATCCACAGAAAAAGTGTCCCATATATATCAACAAATTACAGGTGTCATCCATTTCCTTAAACTGTCCTCCAATTATGATGTAGCCAATGTATGCTCACACTGACTATCTCATAGAACAGGCAGCATCAACAATAAAATACAGATTGATATTAATTGGCCTAAGGAGAGAGACTGGGCTAATTTGTGGAATTGTGGAAACCTTAAATTCAATCAAATTTGTTTCCATTACCACGATCCATTTGAATTGATGTTTTTCTGTCCAAGTTCCTTAGAAAAAAGTTCCAAAGTAGATAGGACCCTTCACACAAGTCATAACTCCTTACATACACTTTTCCAATTAGTAAGAACAAGACAGTGGAATTGTATCAATCAAATAATACTCAAAGATATACCTCATAGACTGTAAGTGCCCATAAGCCGACTATTCTACTAAAGTTAACCATGTATTTAGAATTGTTAAATATCACATTCTGAATGCAAAATATAGTATTTATGCTCCGCAGATAGTTCTTGGTTAAGTACTTGTGCCATACTCTGCAGGTAATGACAGGCTAAAATAAAAGATAAATCAAATATTTACCTCTTAAAAAATAATATCAACACTTAGTTTAGCTCACTTGGACAGAATATTAATCTGATGAAGGTTGTATATTCTCTAGCTATATGGCTTGGTTATAGTCACTCATTATAGTGCTGCCACAGAACATAGTCCTGATCTTGGACAGTTCTCTGCATTACTTCTATAATATCCCCAGTATCAATGTCATGACTCATTATATACAATTAATATATATTTGTTAAATGAATGACTCAGCTTTCTTAGAATTGCATGTCATGTATCATAGAGGAACCAATAAAAGAGGATAAAGGGACATGTTTACTACACAGTTATTATATGGGAGGCTCTTTGAACATATGTTATATCACTTGACACAACTCTGGGTAAGTTAAGTACATTTTACAAATGAGGAAACCAAGACTCGGAGTTTAGTAACTTGTGCAGAGTTACTAAATGATGGATGCTACTTCAAACTCAGGTCTTTCTGGCTCATAAGTCTATGTATGCTCTTCCCAATATACGATGTACTTTATTCCCACCTGTCACTACACATTAAAACCTTTTCCCTTTTCCAAACTCTTGGCTGCTGTCTACCAGCAGAGGATCTCATTTCAACAGGCCCATTACGCTGTACACACTTTCACATCAGGTTTTTTTCTCCCTAATTGGATATCCTCCTTCCTCCCTAACATTGCAAACATTACTCTCCCTTTAAAAGTAATTTTCTACATGAAGTCTCACTTCCCTACCAGCCTATTCCTCTCAATGTAAATTGCATAATGCAGCTTCTGTGAGCATATTAGTTTGGGGTATGTTCTTTCTTGAACTATTTTCAAAGTAGACTATTATTTCAATCATAGTCACCTTATAAATGCTTTTATTTTAATTTTCCTTGAATTCCCAGTTCTTTTCCTCAGTGTTAATACATCATAAGTATAGTACAAATGCTTCAGAGCTATTGAAAATGCTGTCTTTGCCATGCTAATTATGTCTCCATCTTCATGTATTGTATCATTTGACCCTTCTATAATAAATTAAGAGATAATGTCATGTACAAAAATTGCACTGAACTGAGAATCAAGAGACCTCAGTTTACATTCTAGGCAATAATCTAATTGTGTCATTTGGAGCAAGTAATATAATTTTGGTATGTCTCAGTTTCTTCATCTGTAAAAGAAAGAGTTCAGACTAGATGTTAGCTACACAGAATGCTCATCCTTAAATATTTTGAATTGTGCTTCTAAAAAACTTACAATTGTACCTATGTGCTTTTCCAACCAAGCTTATCCAAGTTTTTTTCCACCTGGAGACAATACTCCAGTGTCTTCTCCTTCATTGATAAGGTCCATCATATGCAATACAGAAAATATTGACATTAACAGAAGCTCTTTTTATAGCCAGTTTCCCAAATTAAATCCCCAAACTCATCCATATATATTTAACACATTTGTTTCAGCAAATCTGATTTGTTAGCAAAAATAACAGTGTTCCTTATTCTAAAACTCAACTTTTACCTATGTATAATGCTCTATGAATTAAATAATATGCTTATATATGTAAAACTTGAGTGATTGTCAGTTCCATCTCACCAACCATCCTATCAGTCCTTATAATGTAGCTTTTACTTAAGTCATTCATAGGTAGTAGAGAAGGAGATGGATTCAAATTTTTTAAATGGATATTTCATCAAGTTTACTATTAATACAGGATATACCTATATTTAATATAAGGTTATGTGTCACAGGTGAACCTTTAAATTAAAGCAGCACAAACAGTAACCATGAGAGGTATTATAATAATTGCAATGGCATACAACATTTATTACAAAACATTTTTTTCCTTTGTATTTGCTTTCTTTATTTGTTTCATTTACCCATTCATTCATCCATCCAATATGTTACTGAGCATCTACTATGGATCAGCAATTGATCTAGCTGCTCAGTTTCAATTTTGTGATATTAGATGAAATGCAAGGAATTATTTTATTTCTAGAACATGCTGTATAAATGTAAAAACTAATCAACTTAAAAAAGTTTAACTACAGAGAGACAGCAGAAAACCCTTGTATTTAACTTAAAGGAAAAAGTCCTCTCCCTCAAGTTGTAAGAAAAGAAGGAAAACTACTAGGAATAGGAAAGATGTTAACGTAATCTTCACAGGAAGAGAAAACAACTAAAAAACATCTCACCTTTACTTGTGTATTCTATTTGAAAGAAATAACCATAGTTGTTAAGTTAGTTATATCTTACTCTTTACGGGTAAAACATAAAGTGGCCAATATAGTAAAGCCATTTTCCATTCAATATTTACTTCATGTCGATTAGCAACCAAATCTAACCCACTAGATTTATGTTTTTGCTGTATTATCTCCAATGCTCTATTCAATGTGGACATATCTTGGTACAAATGCACTTTACAACTAATAAATTATTCAATCATTAATAGAATCTCTACTGAGAAATCATTACCTTTCTTGATAGGCTCAACTAACCTGATATTTTGTCTTCAGCTGTCAGTGTTGGAGATCTTGATAATATTAGTTAAAAATGTATATATTACATTGTGAAAATTAATGTCTTAGGTAAGCAAAGGTTTTATTCCTTGCCTTTGCTATGGCATTTAGTCTTCTAATCTTTCATGTTTTCAAATACTTTAGATAAGCAGTATTCTTAATTAGTTAAAGGAAAAAGGAAGCAAGAACTCTAAAGCTCATAACAAGATGTCTCAGAAAATTTGTGCCCAGATGAATTTATTTGCATGATACATTGGTGCCTCAAACATTTCTAGAAAAAAAGAAGCAAAGGTGAGCTTTGAGTATCTTGTAAATGCGTTGATTTACTGTACTCAGTTTACTTGTGAGGGGTTGTTGGTTTTATCTTTCTCTAATTGAACTTAACAAAGCTAATGGCAGTTCATTTTCATTGAATGTCTCCTATATATCAAGGCTTTTACAAGGCACTTCACATAGCTAATTTCCTCTTTAAAAGCATTCTACAGTATACATAACATTATCATCTCATTTTATAGAAGAGGGAAAGGCTCAGAGAGGTTAAGTGACTAGCGATGGGTCACCCAGCTAGGATGTGCTAGAAGTAGGTCTGGTTCCCAGACCTGCATTCTGAGGATCTGTTTTCTGACCTGTACACCTGGCTAATTGCCTCACTTGATTAAAGCACAATGCTGGAGAAACCAAAAGTATATGTTAGATCCCCATTTAGTCAGTTTGCTTAATAACAAAGAGAATTCTGCTCCAGATGTACTAGCAGTGTGTTCTATTGATCATTCAGAGAACCAAGTAAAAATGTCTGAATGGCCCAATCTAAAATTTTATCACTGATGGCCAAATACTTCATGTTGAATTCAGGACCAGTGGGGCTCATTGTTCTCGCAGAGGATGAATGAATGTGTTGGTAAAAATAGTGTGCATTTCTTATGAGAGCTGTTTACTGGGACATAGTAATTTTCATATGAGCTTTTTTTAAGTTTGGTTTGATGAGAAATATCAGTATCAACTTGCTGCAATCCAAGAAGCAGCAAGCTAATAATCATATGAATAGGTCCCCTCTCTAGGACTCTGATTATGTGAAGTAAATAAATCTGTGACTTCCACCAAGTAGATTTTTTAAAAGAAGCAGCCTCCTATCAAATTATGTAAATAATTCAAAACTTCTCCTTATGTGTCCCTCCCTGCTCTTTGTAAGTCACCCAACAATTTGCAAAAATAACCAAGGGAAATGTTTTGGGTGGGCTTTTGAAGATATTTTTAGCTAAAGTGGTAGAGGTTTAAAATACAAGCATGGGAGTGTCTGCCATTTAGAGAAATCACCTGCTCACACAGTTCCATGGAGAAGTGGAATGTTTTCATGTGTGTCATTCAGTACAACATGTGGATTGCATTGTCAGGTTATAGCAGGTCATGCCACGTGACACGATTGAGCCACATATAATCTCATACAATACAACTTGCTCAATGCAACATAAATTTTAACAGGAGTAGGCTTTTTCTCCTCAAAAAGAGTCAACAGCTGCTGTAGATAACAAAATGCCCACACTACCCCACACTGGGAGGGGTTTGCGCTTTGACATGATGTGAATTATATGTAGGTAGTTCAGTACATCTATATTTAGGGGTACTCTAAATATGAACAATGTGTATTTGGGTTCATATAGTACATTCTCTAAGTGGCAAAAATCTCGTTTTTTAATAGTCCATTTTGTAATTTAATAACTGGTGAATAAGAAGGATTTTAAAATACAGCCTTAAAGATTAGACAGTAGAGACAATTTTTGGCTTAGATAAGCTGGCTTCTGAGCCAGTAGGCCAAATATTTAGTATTCTTATTTAGACTAAAGATAAAATACTCTGCAAGTACAGACATTAAGAAGGCTCAGGGGGAAAAAAGCAACATTGAATTATGATAAAACAAGTAGTGGGAGAAAGTGAAGAGATGCATTGCTAAATATCACAACAGTTAATTTCCAAGAAAAATCGAGACATATGGTATCACTGGCAAGCATTATAGTCCTGAGAACATTAAGAGGTTTGTTGAGCTTTTCTCCTTGGAATTGGGTGTAACATTATAATCTGAATTACCGTGACTTTAGATACCACTTTTGATATTAGATTTAGCTTCTCACTTAAGTCTTCAAAAAACCCTGTGAGTAAAAAGAGAACAAATCTCTTCCAGTAAGTCCACCCAGTGCTGGTCACTCCCACCATGACAGCACACTCCTGCCCAGGCAACATTTCCACGTGTCTCTGTACAGCTATGATTAACCATGTATTATCTTATAAATCTATTCAAAGCACAAAAGTCTCAAGAACATGAAAACATTTTTACAATGTCTTTTCTCTATTTATTGATAAATATGAATCAGTTTCATTGAACCTATCTTTGAATAGTATAAAAATGGGCTAAGTATCTTCTTAAAGAAATGAAATTTAAGCTTTAGAAACAATTTGGGGGCTAGAACAAGTATAATATAGCTCTATTCTGTAAAGCATAGTCCGTGAGTATGTCTTAGAAATAACTAACATTTGCTGCCTGCTTAGTATGTGCTAAGCACATTACCTTACCAAAGTAATTTAATCCACATAAGAAAATTAGAATAACAACAAAAAAATTAATATAGGTTAAGAAATTTGCCAAAATTCATATAGCCAGTATATGGCAGAACAAGAGTTCAAACTCAGATCCTCCTGGTAACAGAGCCATATCTCCCAACAAAACAGCCAGCTTTTCAATGCCTTCTCTTAACCTCACCTGCAATGAAAATTTTCTGTCCATGTTCAGGCTAAATATGTCTTCCTTAGAACTCATATTTAATCATCAAATTCTTTAAAGTGAGCATATCATATTTCAACAAATAAACTGAAAACTTCTTATGGCCAAGGACTTTATAAAATATATATATATATATATTTTTTTTTTAGCCTTTACATGCCTACCTGTATATTTGGCACAAAATAGGTGTATAATGTTTGCTACACTTAATGTGTGCTCATCCATGTCTACTTAACTGTTACTCCTCTCTTCCCCACTCAGCTCTGATAATATCAAAGAGACAGTTGAGGTTCTGGAAATAGAACTAGACTTACAAAAGACCTAAGTTTCAGATCCAGCTTTGCCTCACGTTGGTTGTGTGACAACTGAGAAATTCATTATTTCATTCCTCTGAACTTTATTTTTCTCATCTGTAAAACTGGGATATATAAAATCTGTTTGACAAAGGTAAACTATTGTCACATTTTCCTCTAGATTTTTATTGTGCTCTACACAAAGGCAGAAAAGTTTAACTTACAAACTTCTAAGTATGTTATAGATATTAGCAAAATTTTCTGGATTCAGGTATCATTCATTCATAAATTCATAAGGTACCTCTTTATATAGTCACTTGTCTGGAGGATGGTTATATAATGGTGGGCAAAAATACTCAGTCTCTGCTCTCATATTATTCATGATCTACTGGAAAGTCAGATGTTATACATATAAAATACCTGAATATCATTTTATTTTAACACTTGCATTATTAAAATATATCTACATTTTCAATTTTTCATTAAGAGAACTTTCAAGAGTCAATTTAAAATCCATCAGATCTTTGATCTTAATAATTGAAATTTCATATAAAGTAACAAGAGCAAAAATTATACTTGACATCAGAAGTATAGTTGTCCACATGTTTCTTAAACATTACTAGTCATGAGTAGAGCATTTGGAAATTCCAGAGACTATCATAAAATCACAGAAATTTTCTCAGTGTGAAAATGTTATGCTCAAAGTATCTCCAGTATAGGTACACTATTGCAACTCAGGTCCTATTTTTCCAGAATGAGAAATTAGACTAAATGTAGACAACATGGCTTTGGTCATCACCAATGTGTTGTTTGAGATAATGTAAAAATAAAGAGAAATATCACAAAACTTACATGATGATATTTCATATTAGATATTCTAGAGGACTGAGTTCTCAGTAGAAAAAAATCTGCATGATTATTTGCAGAATTCATCTTAGGAAATATAACATTTATACCAATACATTTCTTAAACCTGGCACTATCTTTAAAACGTGCTCATGTTAAAATATATCTTTGTTCTGTAGGATTACACTTCGATTTACTTTTATTTGTCATGAAATGGTGTGATGTGTTTAATGTTAATAATTTCATAAGAACCAATGAAAATGAGTGTAAAGAATGAAATTTTTTATAAGAAAGAAAAGAGTTATTGGCAATGAATTTCAACAAATTCCCCAGCTGGCTTAAGATATAACATGCTGGGCAACAGAGTAGGTAAACCTTCCATGGCAATCTTTCAAGGACCCGTCATTTATGGCCCTGCTCCCCATCCTCTCTTGTCTTCTTTTAAAATGCCAGTCATGTGTAGATGAGGCACATGTTTCTTCTGCCAGTGCCTGCTCAAGCAGACAGTTTACTAATTTGTAGCTTGGTAAACCTTTCACTGCACTGAGCACCTTGAGGTTAGCACATCTCTAATCATTATTTGATAACAGAAATCTGCAAGCATCACATCCCTAGTAACAAGAACATTGTATCTTAGCAACCAGCCTTGATATTCAAACAATTTCATTAAAGCGTAGCACCTCTTAGCAGGTGGGTGAGTGCGGGTGTTGATAAACATTTATAACATGATCAGCTATTGTGTTTGCCAACACTATAATCAGCCTGACAAATTTATGAATTTGTTTACAAGCTCTTAGATAGCCAATCTAAGTAGGTAAACTACATTTCAGACTGGTTAGGTGATCTAAATATCAGATCCATTTTTGAAATGGAGAGTTTCTTTAGAAACCTATCAATGAAAGAGATTTCCAAGCAGTTTTTAGGACAGAGACAGCATTAATATTTCCAGTGTGGTTAAATCTTCAATAGTAATGTTGAATTTAAATACTTCAGGAGCAAAATCTAAGTGAGAACTGCAGCTACATTGAGATTCATAAGGATCATGTTAGGAAGGAAGTGCAGATGGAAATTCTTCTTTTCCAGATGGGCAGAGCTAGCTGATACACCTTTTGTACCCAATGATCTATTTCATGAATGGAAAAAGAAAAATGTGGTGATCCTTCCTTTATAAAAAGAAGGAAATTTTTCAGTAAATAATTTATGACAAAATTTAAAATGTATTATAAATATATTTATGTAGATGTTCATTAAGGAATTACTGGTATCACCATCATAAATTGGTCCAAACATGAACAGCTTTTTCTCATCTCTTTACTTCAATCTAATACTTATCTAAAATATCTCGATTGCATAAAATTTAATATTCCATTTTAGAGAGATTTTGAGTCTTTTTCCTAGTGAATGATCAGAAAATGATATGCATATATTTTTAAATCTCTCCTAAACCCATGCTCTTCAATACTGAAAAGTCTTCTAATCTAGAAAGAAACCAGAGTTCATATCTTTCTTAAATATATAATACAGCTACTAATATTACTATAAGTTCTCAAACCTGTGATTGTTCAAGTGTTACCAAGTATAAAAGTTCACTAAGGCGTGCAATGGCAAACAGGTAGAAGAAAAACAAGGACTTTTATACTTTCTGAAGTTTGAACCTTGAACCTACAGCACACAGTTACAACAGGGCCCCTAGGCTCCTCATCCCTGAACAAGCTATTAATCTACCTGAAATAGGTGAACTTCAGTGAAGCATTATCAAATAGGTAACAAGCTCTCTTTCAAATTAAAACCAGCCATGATGAAAAACAAGTTTGTTGACCTAGCTTGTTCACCATGAACCATGACATGGCAGTTAATAACTACCACCTGGATAATTCCAAGCTTCAACAACTAGCATCACAATGTTCAAACGATTCAGAGACAAAAATATAGTGTACAGCCTGAAAGAACAGCAGCTCCATGTTCAAATATTTTTGGTAAAAATTCTTCAGGAAGTAAGAAAAAACTAAAAGTGTTAAATGCTGTAGTCAGAAAGGATCATGATCTAAGGATTGCTTTAAAATGAAGATAATAAAAGATCTGAATTTGTGTATATGATACCAGGTGGAGTGGAGGACAGTGTGAGGGAGATAGGAAGGAGAGAATGGGGCATGAGGCACCATTTGTGATATATATATTTTATATATATACACATATATATGTGTATATATATTTTATATATATATGTGTATATATAATAATATTGCATATAATGTATAACATATATTACATATATATGTATAATATATATATAATTAGCTGTCAGAATTACTAATCTAACAATTATTCCTCCTAATTTCCTGATGCTTTCTAATACTTTTCTTATATTTTGATCATGTGTACAGAAACTATTTTAGTCTGAGTGAAGAAAATAATTCAGCTTCTGAGGTGGGATAGGGAAAGGATAAAATGACTGGAACAAAGATACAGTAGGAATGTGGGATTTACATTAGTCTAGTCTTTAAAGCTTTTTATTTCTACAAGCACTTTCTACCTGCCAATTATTTAGCAGCTCCTCATATTCCTAATCTAACTTTTCCTAAAAATTAATAATTTCTCATGAGAATTTTAAACTTTCAGTTTTCTTTGTGAAGTTTGGGACAAGAACCGGTACATTCATGATTGTGTATGCATGTGTGTGTGTGCGTGTGTGTGTGAGTGAGAGTATGTTATTTGTTTATTCTGCTTACTAAAGTCATCAGATAATTCTACGTCTTATCTTTATGAGAGTGCTATCAAAATTCATTGGGTCGGTGTTTGACATACTTTCTACATGGGGATTTGTGATCATTAAAATGTTAGATTTCTAAAAATATATAATAGAACATAACTAATACAATTGCTCCAGAAGTAAGTTCGAGAAGTAAGGAAGATTTTCTGTGTAGTATTTTGCCTTCATAAGTGTTGTACATTATGGATTATCTTCTCATTAAATGAAAAAATACAGGTAAGTCAACACCTCATTCCCAATGACACCAGCTAGTAAAGACCCTTTTGAGCTTCCTTTCCTGCCTGTGCTTGACAGTTAAAGAAAGTTATATTGCACAACTTAGAGATCTGCCTCCAAGAGGTCGCTACCTAGAGTTGGACACCAATGTCAAGGCAAAACGTCCAGTTTTATGTAACCAACAAAAGATGATATATGCTCTGGATATTCATTTGATATGATTCATTTGACATGATTCAATTCATTTGATATGATTTCAAATACATTTTTCACTCTAGCTATTTAGACATAAAGTTTCTACCAAAATATTTTAAGGTAAAAAAATTAACCTATGTCATTGGTCATATTGAAATTCAGAATCAGTCTGAGAAAGAAAACAGGAAAGAACTGTGATTTTACTAATAAATTCAGACACCAGTCCTGCAAAAGGAACACCTTCCATAATAAGCCACTGAGTAGCTTGCTGTTAGGAAATTGTAAAGATTGAAAATTCCAGAGTCCACAGTGCCTGATATTTGTGTAGTACTTTTCATGTGAAGGTATCAAGGTGCAGGATAAATATTAACTCACAGATTCTGTCAGTTTTGCAGCACTTTCAATCAGAATTACTTCTTTAATTCCATTTTACTTCATTTCCTAGGACAAGAATAAGTTTTAATTTTCCACACAAAGTTTGAATATAAATAAAAAGCTAAAACACCCATAAAACTTAAACTTCTAACATTTTCTTTCTCACTCAAAATGCATTCTTTTTTAGATTGAAAAAATTCAAATTAGAATCAAATTAATGCTTGAATTATATGATATAATCAAGGAAAATGTATATTCCTTTAAAAAATAAAATCTCATTATCAAATTTTAAAAATAGTGTTCAGTGAAGTCTTTTTAAATTGTATCATAAATGTTCTGGTTTTCTAAGACAGAGTAAACCGAAGACAAGTCTAACCTTTCTTGATTACTCTAGGCTACTATTATGGCCATATATGATTGAACTGTGTTGTAATACAGCTCTGACACACAAAGGGCTGTTTGCCTCAAGAACAAATAGCTCAGATTACAATTTATTTTTCCGTTTTTGTATCTGATTTTGTGGACTATTTAAAAATTTCTCCCTTGAGTTCTGGTCAAGATGATAGAATAAGTAAACACTATTTGTCTCCTCTCATGACTATATCAAAATTACAACTAAACTACAGGACAGCCTTCACTGAGAATCACCTAAAGTCTAGCTGAACAGAAGTTTATAACTAAGGAGCCACGTAGAGACTGGTAAGAGCGGCCAAGTCCACAAACAGGCTGGTTTAACCTGTGGTGGTTAAAAACCAGGAGGAATATCTCATCTGTGGAGATTTTCCCTGAGGAGTAAAGGGTCTCAGTCCCATACCAGGCTCCATAGCCCAGGTTTCCGGTGCCTGGGAGAGAAGTCCCCAAAACTTCTGGCTGTGAAAACCAGCATAGATCATAACTGAGTGAGATGGAGGATATCTAGAGTCCCAGGAGATCATCTTAAAGGGCCCAAGCATGAATTTACTCACTGGAGCAGCAGCTCAAAAGATGCCAGGGACATATGGGCAGGAACTGAATGGTCAGGCTTCATGCAAGGGCTGGAGGGACAGCTCTCTCCCTCACAGAAGTATTGGCGGAAGCCATTGTTGCTTTGTTGAGGCCTCTCCCAACCCAGCTTGTATATGCAGGCAAGCGCCCTACTCCATCACTCTGGCTAACACTGGTCACCCCACCCCATGAAACTGTGGAACCACTCGAGCCACTTCCAGTGGCTTTTCCATACAAACTGCCTGTCTTGGTTCATGATGCAGAGTTCCCTAAAATCTCTCAAAGGTTCACAAACCCTAGACAAGCAGCATCTGTCCTCAGAGTGCCCTGTACTTCTTGTTGAGCAGCACCAAGCACGGCAGATACTCATCCCATAATTGCAGAGTGGGACACTTCTGTGAAGATCTCAAGCTCCACAAAGGGCAGATGAATTTTTCATCTCAGTTTTCCTTTCCTGTCAAGGCGTGTGCCTTACAAGAGACAATGAAGAACTTAGTAATTCCACTTCTGGATATTTATCCTAAAATATTACTTCGAAGGGACTTATAAATCCATATGTTCATTGCAGCACTATTTACCACAGCCAAGATATGGAGGTAACCTGGGGGGGGTCTATCAATGGATAAATGGATAAAGAAGAGGTGGTACATATGTATACAATAGAACATTACTCAGTCATAAAAAAAGAATGAAATCTTGCCATCTGCAACTACATGGACAGACCAAGAGGGTATTGTGCTGAGTGGAGTATGTCAGACAGAGAAAGACAAATGTCATATGATTTCACTCACTTGTGGAATCTAAAGAACAAAATAAACAAAGCAGAAACACCCATAGATACAGAAAACATTTTGATGGTTGCCAGATTGGGGGAGGGGGTTTTGGGATGAGGAGTGGCTGAAAAAGCAGAAGGGATTAAGAAGTACAGATTTGTAGTTATAAAATAGTTATGGGTTTGTAAAGTACAGCATAAAAATGTAGTCAATAATATTGTAATAACTATGTATGGTGTCCTAGATTTATCGGGCGATCTCTTTGTAAGTACTATAAACTTCCAATCATTATGTTGTACACCTGCAATTACTATAATGTTGTATGCCAACTATAATTAAAAACTATATTATTAAAATGAGTAAATAAAAAGAAAAGAGGAAGGAAGGATGGAAGGAAAGACGGAAGGAAGAAAGGATGGATG